>NW_027491306.1:0-555000 GCF_021521415.1 Bidens hawaiensis
GGTGAGGAAGGGGAGGTGGTGGATGAAGAGTTTGGTGTCGGCTGTGGTAGTTAGAGAGGGAGAAGTTGTGGTGGAGGGTGTTGATTGCTCATTGGCGTTTGAGGTAATAGGAGAGGTATCGGTTAAAGGAGTCATTGGAAAGGAGGAGTTTGGTACGGATGGAGAGGGTGAGTGCATGGCGTCTGTAGCAGGGGAGGTGTCGGCGGTGTTTGTAGTTGTGTGAGTAAGCAATGGATTAGATAGGGAGGGCTGGTGCATGGAGATTGGCACGTGTGCATGGGTAGGGGAATTGATGGGGGTGGGAGGAGTATGTGATGGTGATTTTTTGTGGAGAATAGGTGGAGGAATAAATGTGTCTGGTGTAGGGAGAGAGGTTGGAAGGGCGCCATTTAATATGAAGGAAAATATGCGATCAATAAATTCTACATGTCGTGAGTGGTAGATGCAATGAGATGCGGGATCATAGCATTTGTAGGCTGATTTAGAGGAGTATCCAAGAAAGATACATTTTATGGAGCGAGGATGAAGTTTAGATGGGGCATAGGGACGCAACCATGGAAAGCATAAACAACCAAACGGTTTTAGATTTGTATACTTTGGTTGGATGTTGTACAACCGCTCATAAGGCGATTTGAAAATCTAGGATTTGTGTAGGGAGATGGTTAATGAGATGGACGGCGGTTTGAAACGCATCGGACCAAAAGGTAAGTGGCAAGTTGGCATGATGGAGTAAAGATAAACCGGTTTCAACTATGTGTCTATGGCGTCGTTCGGCAACACCATTTTGTTCCGAAGTGTGTGGAGGAGTTGTGAAGTGGGAAATTCCATTCTTTTGAAGATATGGAATTAGCCCAACATACTAGTGGCGCGTGAAAAAAAATTTTCAACTAGTATTTAAATTGTGGAAATAAGGTTGAGACATCCTATTTTCTTTTCATTGGATATAGCCATGTCTATTTGGAATAGAAATCGACAAAAATGACATAGTACGTATATCCATCGTTGGAGGTTTGGACCGGACCCCAAACATCCGAGTAGACAAGTTCAAGTGGTTTAGACACTTTAAAGGAATTTTCGCCAAAAGGCATTGTATGGCTTTTATTTAACGAACAAGCATCACAATGAAAAGAAGCATTCGACATTTTATTTTAATCAAGGTCCTAAATTATTGAGCAAAAGTTTTAGAACTTTGATGTATGGATGTCCAAGCTTGTGATGCCATGAGAGAAGTGATCCTGTCGTCTTGATACTTGAGTTGATGTGCTTAATAGAGGGTTGTGAAGTGGCGATTGCATAACACACATTATGGACGTTCACTCCCCGCATGAGTCGCGCCCCCGTGCGAAGATCCTTAACAAAAAGATGAAAAGGAAAAAATTCAACCGAAACATGATTAGTTTTGCAAAGCTTGGCGACTGAAATAAGATGGTTTCGTAAATGAGGAACAAGCAAAACATTTTTTAACTTTAATGCGCGAGAAGCGGTTGGAATAGATGTACAACTGGTATGAGAAAAAATAGATAGATATTTACCATTCCCGAGTACGATCTCATCGGGTCCACCATATTCTGAGAGGTTGTGTAAAAAGGACTGGGTCGTGTGTGGCATGATGTGATGCTCCACTATCAAACATAAATGATGATGTAGGGAGCGACGAGCTCGCCATGGAAGAGTTCACAGTCGGGTTGACAGTTGACGACAAGGAGATGGCAATGTTGTTGTCTTTGAGAAAACGTGCTAGCTTCCTGCAGTCTTTTGTATCGTGACCTGGAATGTTACAAAAGTGACAAAAAAAAAAAAAACTGTTACGATTACCACAATAATTTGAGTTGTTGCTAGGCCCATTGTTGTGACTTTGAAAGGAGTTTTGTTTTGACCCCAGAATTGTTGTTGGGCCTGTTATAAGCCCTAGAGTTATTTCCATATCTTTGGCCATGGGAGAACCGTCCATTTTGCCTCTGGGTATTGTTCACCGTGACTACCGACGTTAGCCGGAGTTCATTCAAGGCGCGTTCATAATTTACAAGCTTGGCGAATAGATCAGAAAATGTGATTTTGGTGTCCTAAAGCTTACAGATGCTGCAATATTGGTGTAGTCATCACCCAATTGCCCTAAAATATGAACAATTAGGTCTTCTTCGTCAATCAGCTTGTCTACTAACGCCACTTGGTCGACAATTGCCTTCATCTCATGAAGGTATTCAGTGATGGGTCTAGTACCTCTGGGATTCTTTGCGAGTCTCGATTTTAATGAGATGATTCGAGACCGTGAGACGCTTGCATAAGTATCAGTCAAACACTTAAATGCTTAACGCGAGGTCTCTGCCAAGGCAAGTATTGGTTGAATGGATCCGAACAGCTTCTGATAATGGCGCTTAGGAGAATCTGGTCTTGGTGGTACCTAGGAAGGTAGACCAATTAAGGTACCCATGACATGCTTTCTCCAAATCGGGAAGTTAGCTGGAGTGAGTTTGACTTGAAGATGTGTGAGAAGTTATCTCAATAATAGTGGTAGACATGGTATGTGAAAAAAAAATAATGAAAAACAAAGGGTTTTTTGGATCGATATGCTCAGAGGAGCAATATGGCTCTAGCTACCATATAACAAATAATGAAATGGTATAAAAATTGTGTGATTGATAATTTCAATACAGAGGATACAAAGCTTAATATAGAACATTTACAAAATGGAAAGAGATAAAATAAAGGCTTAACATATGGATCTAGCTAATATCAAGGTTGAATACAATCACAAATATACATTCTAAATATATACTTTGACCGAGATTTATTCACCAATATTATTATTCTTTATTATTCTTTATAACAATTAGGGTTAGCACTCATATTAGAAAATTCCAGCCACCATCTGTTCTAGAGAGAAATTGAGTGTATTTGGTTTATGTATCTGATGATTAATCAATAGAATTGTATGCTTTGAAACCACTTTTAATCGTGTTCTTATTGTTCATCTTTTGAATATACTATTCTTGAATCACCACAGTGTTTGGATTTCACACAAACATCATGTTCGGTTAATATCATATTGTATAGATCCGGATTTGGGACTTACAGTTGGTCCTTGATAACTACTCTGTCGACCAACAAATCTATTCTGACAGCCTTCACATCTATTTCGTCAGGCCTTCATATCCATTTATTCGAGACCTTCATATCTTTATGCTTAAATTTATTAAATAATTAATAATAAAAAAAACAAAGAATCAAAATAATCTAAACATTATTTATTTTTAGTGCAAATTTGAAGGCCTAAGGGTAATAACCCACCATTAAGTTTGTGAGAACGCCGGGGCTATTACCCTTAGCGCTTAAAATTTTCACTAAAAATAAAATAATGTTCTGATTATTTTTATTCTTTGTTTTTTTATTATTAATTACATAAGAAATTTAAACATAAAGATATGAAGGCCCGAATAAATAGATACAAAGGTCTAGCGAAATTGATGTGAAGATCGCGGAAGAGATCTGTTGGTCGACCGAGTAGTAGTTATGAATGCCCGATGGAATAGATACGAAGGCCCGATGGAATAGATGTGATGCCAGCCAAAATATATTTGTTAGTCGATGGAGTAGATATGAAGGCCGCCGAAATAGAAATATTGGTCGAAGAAGTATATATGAAAGCCCGACCAAATATGTATGAAGGCCCGGCGGAATAGATATGAAGGCCCGGCGTAGATCCGTTGGTCGACCGTTTATTAAACCGTCCGACCGTCCGTTTAAAGGTTTATAAACTGTCGGACCGACTATTTAATAAACGATCGGCACCAAAACTTAACGGTCGGTTTTTTTAAAAAGCGGTCAGGCCGGACCATTTAGGTGTATACGTGTCAAGATGTGGTTTGTTCAAAAACGGAAGGGTGTCAGATAGATCTAAGGTGTGGTTCGTTCAAAAACGGAAGGGTGTCAGATAGATCTAAAATAAGTTATTTACCAAAAATGAACTAAGGTGCTAAATTAAGTAGTAAAATTAATATTATAGATTTGTAGTTTGAGCAATTGAGCGGCAGCTTGAGGTGGATTTTCCACCATATCTTCCCCGCTGAGCGGTAAAATGAAATAGTGTTTGCCGGCTGCACCGATTGCCACCTAGGCAGTTGGCCGGTGAAACGGCACCCACTCCCAACAGCCTAAGATATCCATTTAGGAGGATAATGCTTTGCGTTCATTTTCAGTGCCTCGTATCCATTCCTCAATATGGCAGCTGCGACATTAATATCTTGATTAAGCATGTTATTACTTATCAATGTGAACTGAGAAGGTTTCCTAAGAATAACATTGGAAGAATCATCTCATAACAAGGCATGCTTTTAATATGTACATTTGATCAGCTTAGTTTTTATTCTGACAAACATGCTTACCTACTCCCAATAGTCTTACTTTTAGGTTGAAAATGATCAATTAAGTCTAAACTTGTTTATACTTGGTGGACTCACTATGATCCACTTATTGTACTTTATTATTTGTCATGCAAAATTTGTTTCTCTGGCTCTTGACAAATTCAACTACAAATAGCATAAGCTTAGTGTCATGGTCGATTTCTAACTACTCTCGACTTTTAGTTTCAATAATTATTTGTTGTAAAGGCTCATTCCAGCTTGGGTACGTAGGATTACTTGTGGATCTTGAATCGCATCCATGTTGATACGATTTCCATCTTGCCAATCATTAGAAAATCTTCTTTTAAGAAAATCACTTGTGATTATAAAAGCTTAATTGAACTTGTTCTATCGGGGCTAAAGATATAGTAATCCTTTTAGTTCTCTTAGTGTATATGGCGAAAACACCTTTTTTACCTCTGGGTTTAAACTTATTGGAGGTTTTATCTAACGTAAAATTTGCAAAGCTAGTACTTGAGGGTAGACTAGTTGGGACTCTTCCTATACCATATCTCATACACTGTTATAGGAGGCTTTATCTTAAAAGGAATGTGGTAATTTTGATTGACTCATCATTGGCCAAGTTCTATCACAACAGGATTCTGCTCCTCATCCTTAACACTTGTTGTGTACTAGGTGGAGTTGATCATGAAAGTATGAAACTATTCCACGCAACTTTAAATGTTTATCATACCATAGTTGATTGTCATTTCAATATCATTTAATTGTCATTATCGTGTTTCCCGTCCAACTGCTTCTGTATCTAATTCTAAAAGGCTTTTAACACTTCAAAGTCTTCATGTTTGAACTAGTAAGCATAACTATTGTGGAAAGGGATAATTGGTATAATTTTCTCCGCCCCCTCATTATCACAAAACCGGTTACATATATACACCGGAAATCCTATTTAATTAGGGATGAAATCAACTAACAATATTATCTATATTTAACCGATATACATGCCAACTATACAATATCTATTAGACCCCCGCAGTCGAAGCTGGAGGTTCACGAAGGCTGAGACTGGTACGAAAATCTTCAAAGAGGGCTTTAGGAAGGCCTTTCGTAAATATGTCAGCAATCTGGAAACGGGATGGAACGTGAAGAACGAGCACGAGACCTCGTTGAACTTGTTCACGAACGAAGTGGATGTCAAGTTCAATGTGTTTAGTTCGTTGATGCTGGACTGGGTTACCGGATAGGTAAATGGAACTTAAATTATCACAATACACCAATGAAGCATGAGTGAGCGGCCAATTGAGTTCCAGAAGAAGGTTTCGAATCCAGCATATTTCTGCAACAACATTTGCAATACCTCGGTATTCGGCTTCCGCGCTTGAACATGAGATGGTTGATTGGCGTTTCGAGGACCAAGCTAGCAAGTTGTTACCAAAGTATACACAGTATCCCGACGTGGATCGACGAGTGTCGGGACACCCTGCCCAATCGGCATCAGTGTAGGCACGTAACGAGGTCGAGGTCATCGGTCCAAGAGTAAGCCCAAGATGAGAGGTGCCCCGAATGTATCGTATGATACGTTTTAAACTATCCCAGTGCGGAAGGCGCGGGGAATGCATGTGCATGCAAACCTGTTGGACCGTGTACGAGATGTCCGGTCTCGTAAAGGTGAGATACTGGAGGGCTCCGGCCAAGCTTCTATAAAGGGACGGGTCTTTGAACTCAGGGTCGTCTGAAGGAAGCTTTCCTTTAGTGTCAACTGGAGTTGCAATAGGTTTGCCGGCTCGATTTATTATGTCTTGCGCGTAATTCTTTTGTGAGAGGAACATTTCGTTACCCGTTCGTTTTACTTATATCCCCAAGAAATAGCTTAGCGGCCCCAAATCTTTCATTGCGAATTCCGAGCTTAGACGGTCTATCAGGTTAATACGGAGTTTCGCAGACAATGTCGTGAGAAGCATGTCGTCCACAAATAAAAGCAAATATGCGGTGTCGGAACCGTGATGATAAGTGAACAGTGAGTTGTCACTCCGGGTTTGCTTAAATCCTAATTTGAGAACAAATTCGGTTTCAAGATCCCATCCATGGCACGTGTCCGCATGGTTCGAGTGGGAGGGGGGCTGTAGGCTGTGATGTGGAGTGTGTTGGCATTGGGGCCGTAGGTTGGGTGGAGGTGGCTGCGGCTTTCGAACGGCGAGAGTAGGTGAGAATCGGTGAAGGTATATTAACCGAATGAGGTTCGGTTTGGGGAGAAGCCGGTTCGTTGGGAGTTTGACCGAGTGTTTGGGGAGTTTGGGGAGAAGCCGGTTCATGGGGATAATCCAGTTCGTTTATTGGATTGATGGGTGGGGTAGTAGAGTCCCCCGGGTTGGCAGTAGGTGGGTTTTGAGAGGAGGGTTTGTGAGGAGTGTTATGGAGGTTCGACCAAAGATATGGATGTGGTGGTTCGGACAGGAATATATACGGGTCCGATGTCGGTTTGGTGGTTTTGGCATATGGGAAAACAGTTTCGTCAAAGATTACATGTCGGGAAGTAATCACTTGACGGGTTTTTAGATCGAGGCACCGGTAGCCGCGGTGGTTTGGTGGATAGCCGAGGAATACGCATGCGTTTGACCGGTGTTCAAGTTTATGTATCATGGTGGATTGTTTGAGTCGGTAGCATAGGCAGCCAAACACTCTAAGATGAATGTAGGATGGTTGATGGTTATATAGAACTGTGGTTGGGTTGTTGAAGTTATTTGGTTTGTTGGGTAGGATGTTTAAAAGGTAGGTTGTTGTTTCGAGAGCATAGTGCCAATAGGTGTTTGGTAGGTTGGATTGTGCAAGAAGAGTGCGAACCATGTTATTGATAGTGCGGATTTTGCGTTCGGCCCTACCATTTTGTGAGGAGGTATGAGGGCACGATAGACGGAACGTCATACCGTGTTGATTAAAGAATTGAGTAAATTGATTATTGATGTATTCTTTACCGTATCGCATTGTAATTGTTTAATGCGTTTATCAAATTGTGTGCTAATCAGGTTATAAAATTGTTGAAAAATAGAGAAAACCTGTGATTTCCTACTGATCGGGAATGTCTATATAAAATCAGAAAAATCATTAATAAATAAGATATAGTAGCGGTGACCCCCGGAACTCAATATCGGTGAGGTCCAAAGGTCACTGTGAACGATTTCAAAAGGCAAATAAGTACGATTACATGAACTAATAAAAGGGAGTTTGACACTTTTCCCAAAAAGGTTCGCAGACACGTTTATTAGACTTAGAAAAAGGAATAAAAGAAGACTTCTTGAGAGATTGCAAAGGCCATGAGCCAGGGTGGCCAAGACGTTGATGTCACAGTGTTTGTGAGATCGCCACATTTGCTGATGGAGACTTGATTTTTGAGAGCATTTGTGGCGTCAGGAGATACAAATCACTGGTACTGTTGCATCGGAGGATACGGGTCCGCGTCTTGAGGTCCTTCATAGTAAAACCGAAAGGGTCAAATTTAATAGAAACCCAATTATCTGTGATTAAACGTCTAACAGATAAAAGATTATGGATTAAATTAGGTGCATAAAGGACGTTGGTTAATTTAAGTGGCGGAAACGGTGGGGGTAAGGTTTGATTTCCTTGTCCAAGAACCGGAACAGTAGTCCCATTTCCAACGATAATATTACGATGAATGCCATTATTAAAGTAAGACGTCATGTGGGCGGTTGCTCCGCTGTCCATGGCCCATGGAGTATCCGGTGGATTGAGTGACATTGTGTATAAGGCCTGGTCAATGTCGGTCGGGGTGTAACCTGCTACAAACGCCTGATTCGGTCGTAGGCCTAGGATACCTAGAGATTGACTACCAGTGGACCGAGGGGTGGTTGGATATGGGCACGGTGGTTGATTGGACCATTGATTTGCATGTGAACTGTGGCCCCATAAGAGCTGGAAAACCCATTGACCTTGAACCGAGTTGAATGGATTTGGAGGCTGTGAATAGGTGCGGTTGGGTGGTCCTCAACCACCAAAACGACCACGGCCCCTACCAAGGGACCTACCCCTACACCAACCACGGTCAGCCGATGCGTCAGAAGTGGACCGCTGGTCCGACCGAGGGGTTTGGGCGTCGGGTTTTTGAGAGGTTGTAGCATGAAGAGTAGCTCCTGCGCTCTGTGATGCATGTAAGGTCATGTTCGTCTTTCGATCATATTCCCTCATAAGTTTGGAACGTGCCTCGTGGAACGAGGGAAGCGGTTGAAGGTTGGAAATCAACATAGCAATCCCTTCGTATTGCTCATTTAACCCGGTAACAAGTTGTTGAACCATCTTCTCATCCGTTAATGGCGCCTCGACATTAGCAAGCTGATCGCATATGACCTTGACCTCTTGACAATAGGCTACCATGTTTTCAAAGTTATCGAGGCGGGTATTATTGAGTTTCTGGGTAAGGTAGATGGCTCTAGATGATTTGTTATCTTGGAATAATGTTTCAAGGGTGGTCCAAGCTCCACGTGCAGTCGTGTTGGGTTTGAGGATGGTGTTGAGTAGGTCAAGAGAGATGGTGCCATAGATCCATTGAAGGACTATGGCATCTAACCGATCCCAAATGTCGGCGGCAGCAAGGGCAGCAACGGCTTCTTCGGCGGTTTGTTGTTCCTTGGACGCAGAGGAGGCATCAGGGGTCGGTTTTGGCAATAGGTGATCGTAAACATGATATGCACGGCAATGTATCTTGAAAAATTCCGACCACGAGGTGTATTGGTCGGTCTCGTTATCGAGAATGATCGGGACAGCGTTCTTGATGTTGGAACGGTGATTACGGGGTGAAGTTTCGATTCCATTGTTGGTGGGTAGGATCGAGAGGTTGGGTGGGTACCGCCGGCGAGTGAAACAGAGATGATGAAGGAGGAGAGGGTGGGCGGCGGTGATTAGGCTAATGATACCATGTGGAAAGGGATAATTGGTATAATTTTCTCTGCCCCCTCATTATCAGAAAACCGGTTACATATATACACTGGAAATCCCATTTAATTAGGGATGAAATCAACTAACAATATTATCTATATTTAACCGATATACATGCCAACTATACAATATCTATTAACTATAACAACTAAGGTCGTTTTATGAACGTCATAAGGTCTCTCCTTTTATTGGACACTATTCTGGCAACCTTTTTTTTTGTCTCAGTCTCTAGATAAAATATACTTTCGGCTGTCTTTCCAGGCAAACAAGATTCATATAATCGGGACATTAGTAAGGCCTATTGGTTAGATAATCCATTTACTCGTACATCTCTTGGTCTCATTATGTTTACAGTGCAGTTATTCTATTTAAATGATTTAGTTTGTTCTTTGTATTTGTAACATCTAGTATAAAAGTATGTATGTATATACGAGTCTCATAAAGTATTCCAAGTATTGGGTTAGTTCGTTTTAACGATTATAAAGTTGAGGGGCAGAAGTTGTCATTTCCGCAAAGTTCCAAGTTAATGGGCAAACGTGGGTTAAATTATACATATTTTATATAAATATTCCTTACACTTTTAATACTTTTTGTGTTCGTTTTTATTAAATAATATTCATAATTAGTTTATATTTTAATTATAAAGGTTTCAAGAATGAAATAGCTAAATTGAAATATTTTTATTAAATTTGAGACCAACAAGTGAATTGTATATTATTATTATTATACACATTTAGTTTATACAAAACTAGCGTTTTACCCGGCGCGTTGCGCCGGGCAGGTTGGCTAAACTCGGGCATTGGTAAAACCCAAGCATTGTAGGTCCTAGTTTTGAGGCGGTAAGTCAACACGAATTCGGCCAATTTTGGTTATGTGCGTTATGGTATTGGAACTAAACCAAAAAATAAAACAATTAAAAAACTGAGGTGGACCAGCAGGGTGACGTCGGTCGGTAAAGCTCGGGCTTAGTAACACCCGAGCGTTGTCGATCTTGGTTGTTGAGGCAATGAGTTATATTTTATACTTCAAAAATTTGGTCGATCTTCGTCACGCATGTTACGATACCAAAACTGAAAAAAACAAAAAGTTAAGTGAAACCGACCAGATTACAAAACTAACCGGTCCACGCCAAAGTTAATGTTGTAAGACAAATCATTCTACCATACACAAACACATAAATAACACAATTAAAAAAAATAAACCATCATTTGCAGCACAAGGGATTTGAACTTGGGATGAAAGCCGGTGCAAACATCTTCCACTACTAACTAAACCATCCAGCCAACATCAATGCTTGTGAAAACTGTCGAAATCATTACTACATATATAAAAACAGAAAGTGCCAACTTTGTGGCACCAAACTTCTCTTTTATACTATACTAGTCTATATACCCGTGTGACACAGGGGTTCTAAATTATTTTTGAAACATATAAAAAAACATATTAAAAATATAATAAATGAAATTTTAAAAATCAAATAAATATGTAATCAAGTAACTTACATATGCACACACAATTGAAGTTAAACAATTACATTAAAAAGTATGCCACAAAATGTTCAAATGAGAGTCAACTTCTTAATATGAAGATGCAGATGAAAGGCTAAAATGACAGTACAAAGTGATCATGTTTCTCCATATTAGTTTAAAAACTGATAATTTCTAAAAAGGGGCTTCAAAACGGGTTCAGCAATTAGCCTATTCCTAAAGTCAGTCCTAAAGTCAGGATTCAATGTGGTAAACAACACTCAAATCCATAACAAATTAATAATAGTAATGGAACCAAACCTACCCCATGCATTCAAAAAGCTTTCCTTCTTGGCATGTTGCCTATGTTTTTGTACCAGACTCCAGAACCTGCAGATGATTATTTTTGTGAGTTAGCTTAATTACTGAATAGCTTATAGGTTCATGTTATACTATTGGATGATGATAAACTCCTGGTTTAATAATCTACTAAGAAACATATACACAGATAAATAAATAAAAAATGAAGATAACATATATTGATTAAGAAATTAAAATTTATACAAGATTGATATAAACAAAAAAAATGTAGACTGATATGAACAAAAAATTGTTCATGTTACATGTTTGTGTTCGGTATAATCCATCAAGTCTTTTGACTTGATTAATATTGCCTAAAAAAAGTCAAAATAGCCTCAAAATTCAACTTTGATTCAGAAGAAACTAAAATTTAGTAAAAAGTCAAGGTTTCCGTAATTTCCAATACGACCAAATTACCCCTAGCATCAGATAACATCCTCAATCTATTGTAGCTTCTAATTATTTTCTTATAAGTCTATATAGAAAGAAAAATAGTCTGAATTTCCACCATATAGGTTTTGATCAATGCAAATCAAGATTGAAAATGATTTTGTAATAATCATGATAACAATCATTAACGGAAAAAAAGTGATATAGATTATAACAGTGAAGGATAATTTTGCAAAAAAAAAAAAGAAAGAAAGAAAGAAAAAGGGAAAAACAAAGTCGCTTACAAAATAAGGGTACCAACAGTGACACTTGCCCGTAAGGAAGCCTCTTGATTCTTTCACTGATTCGAGTTCCTCTCTCCTGAAATTGATGCCAAAATGATAGTAAATTAATATCAATTTTACATAAAACTGATCATATATATCTCAAGATTACAAATTGAAATCTCAGTACCCGTTTGTACAACGCTCCATGGGTGTCTGATGAATCCTCTTTTTGCAAGCGTTTTCCAAGGAACCGTTGTTTCTTGTTGAAAATGCAAATAATTATCAATATTACATCTCGAAAGGTGATTATCAATATTGGCTCATATGATAAACCAAATTAGGACTATTAGTTCCAGTCTCGCCATTCTACAAGCAAGTTTGCAGGAAACAAAAGCACAATATAGTTACATGATTAAAAAAACTAATGCAGATTATAAAGAAGCATTAATAAATCAAGAATGTACCTGTGGCATCTTCAAATCACAATCCCTGCTTCTTTTCATGCTACCAAATGAGGATTTTTGCAATTCATTCTCGCTTTCGGCTATTTGGGGCAAGAATCTTGATGAAGAAGATGATGGCCCTAAAGAGAAACTGATTTGGTTATTCGATGTCTCTAATGTACTCAATGAACTACCTTTATCAATCCAGTCTCAAATCATTTTACTCAAAAAAGAAATAAATTAAACGTTCAATTATACATGATGAATCACAACATTTTTGGTCTGTAAATAATTAGTATGTATGGATGCTCTTTTTGACTTTTAGTAACCATTTGATACTTAAAAAGATTGCCATATGTTGATAAATTAGGATCAGTGAAGGTTATTTCTGATATCCGAAAGGCAAAAGCATAAAGTTAACTGCTAATACATGCCACTAAACAATATCAAAATAATCACAATAATATTAACAACTTCAAAGACAATAAATAAAACCAGAACTTGAAATAAACAAAAGTCAAAAGTTATTCACCATTTTCAACCGTCAACGCCAATAGGAATCTGGCTGGTGTACTATTCTGCCTCACGAACTCGTCGAAACCAACACGAAGAAATAGGTACTTAAATATCTAAATCTAACTTCGATTTAACAAAAGCAGCAGCCAAAACGGAAATAACTGACCTTATCTCGACCGGAAATCGAAAACCATGACCATCGTCGTCGAGTTATTTCAACCAGAAAATCGGTTGCTGGACTGGTTAGCTTCTTACCGGCGACGGTGTGATGAAGACGACCGAAGATTGAAGATGATGATGTTAAGAAGAGCGAGTATGAATGTTGAGCCTTGAATCATGGAGAGATCTGTGGTGTGGTGTGGTGTGGTGAAGAGGAGACAGAGAATGCAGGTATGTTTTTTCAAACCCTAGATATAACATAGAAAACTTTCAGTGTTGATAAAGCTTTCAGAGGAAGGAAGGAAGGAAGGAAGGAGTTCTAAAACCTTCTCTTCATTTAACACGATTGTAGAGTAAATAGGGTGGTGACAAGTGGCTAAAATGATCTAAATTTATTATATTGGTAGATTTATAATATGTGTTAATGAATTTAACATACAAAACGTGTTGTGTGTGAATTATAACTTTTGAATGATGAATATATACAATATTTAGTTTTAGATTCGTACAGAGTGGGCCATCATTGCAATTATAAAAGGCTTATTATATCTAGAAGGTTATGATGTACTTCGACGATAAAATAATTGGGCTGCAAAGTGCAAACATAAAGGGTTCTTATTAAGGGAAAAGTTAAAAGTATAAATAGGGACAAAAACAGAAGTATGAGTTGAATGTGTGGCAAAGACAAAATCTTTAAAAAAATTAATAAAAAATTATACTTAAAATATAAATAAAAACAAAAATGTTTCCACCGTTATTCCTGTTCAAAAAAACAAACGACGAAAAGACACAATGCCAAGAAAAAGGCACACTGACGAAACATTTTTTTTTCATTCTATAAAAAAAAGTAAGTGGGAAACGAGAAGAAAACATCTTTTTGGAATGAGGTTTGGTGGGGTGATCTTTTGTTTTCTGAGTGGTATCCTACATTGTTTAATTTGGAAACCAAGATTGTGTGATATGCTAGGTAGCACGGAAACGGGTACGGGACCAAGGTACGGGGACGATACAGGTATGGGAAACGGTAAAAATAAAAAATCCAAGATACGAGTACGGCAACGATACGGCAAGAAAAAATATAAAAATTATAAATATTAACAAAGCTGTCCAAAATAGATATCAAAATATAAAAAAATTCCAAATATATTTTATGTAAAATATGGAAGAAATAGTAAGATAACAAAATGAAGAAAGTAAAAGCTAGTTAATGAGATAGTTAATTCACAAAAACTAAAATAATGTATGCTCCCGAATCAAGATTACCCAAGTAGAACTAAAAATTTATTTTGATTTGATTTATTTAAATCATGTATACCATGTACTATTTATATCATGTATACCCGTCGGGTATCTTCTCGGTCAGGTCGGTTAAATAAGTTATCATCTCTTGCAGGGATTACAGTCATATTTATGTCACGAGTTGGAGTAAATGGGTCCCGTCTAAGTGTAACATTCACGCTTGGAGATCATAAATGGATAAAATTCTCACCAAGATCGCCCTTAAAAGAAGAAACATCTCTGCTCCGGACTCCTCGTGAGTTTTCTGTAATGCCGCAGAAAAGTCTACTGAGCACATCTTCACCGGTTGTTCGGTGACCATGCAGGTTTGGGACGCTTTAATCTCTTGGTGTAAGATCCCGTCTTTCTTTGCCTTTCGGTTAAGGATTTACTCGAAGCTTACAACCATGTGGGGCTGAAAAACAAGGAAAAGGAGGCCTTTAAAGGCATTGTTATAATTGCTTGATGGCAGATATGGAGGGCCCGGAATGCTTTGATTTTTGAAGGAAAAAAGACAAACATAGAAGATATCGTTTGCGACATCAGATCGTCAAGTTTCTTTTGGTTCAAACATAGATCTATTTGTTGGTCAGATTGGTGTAACTTTTCTTTGATGTAGTTGTCTTTTCTTACTTTGTTTCGGTGCTCCTCCCTGTTGTGGAGGGTGCTTTTGGCTTCGGCCTTTGTATATAGAAGTTCACGGTTCGAAAAAAGGGGGGGGGGAGTTAAATTAATAAAGCCTGAGAAAAAGTAGGCACAAAAGCATATGTAATAAAATATCAATTTTTTAATCAAGTTGTCACCCCTAGAATTTACTTTCTTCTCACTGCAACTCGACAATCACCGGAAGTTTTTTCCGGCAATGTTTCTTCTTCTCCACCCCTAGTTTAGATGTATTAGATATCATATCTAAACATAAAACCCTAATTTTATTAGGAAACGTCCCAGAAACTCCGATGGAATCGTCCCCAATTACCGCAATCGTCCGGGAAATGTTTCGCCGGTGTTTCGACAGCGTTTCTGTCCCCAAACCGTCCCCAGGATGGGGACTCACACCTTTCCGGCGTTTCCGTGCATCATAGGTGATATGTGACCACATCACTACTTCAGGGATGGTTTGGGGTTGGAGAAGAACACCTAGGAGAGGTTCAAAAATATAATCAGTTTATCGACCTTCAATTAGTTATAGCTGATGCTTGTTTGGGAGATTCAGATGATAAATGGGTGTGGGAGTTGGATCTAGCAAACGATTTTTCGGTTTAAAATTCATATGTTATGGGTCCCGTAACTCATTTGCTAGACCACTAGACAAGCAAGTTTACCTACCGACTGTAATAAAGCCTAATGAAGTCCGGATATCGAACCCACGAGACACTAGCGACACATATACTTGACTCGGACTGATAACTTAAGTAAATTGGTTGAATTGATTTTTGGTATTTTTAATTATTAAATATAAACTAAAGAATACTTAGACTACGACTAACACGAAAACTAGAGACGAGCGGAGCAGTTTAAAACTAATATATGAGATACGAGCTACCTAGGTATGCATCCCCAAACACATGTAATGAAATCTTAACTATGGCAAATTTGATTGAAGACCCGACTCTCACCTAGTAAATCTTTAAACCATAAACGATAAACTAGCCTTAAAATTGGGACAATTGAATATGTGATAAAATGAACCAACTCGAACCTTTGACACCTAACCCCACAACTATCGGATATAATGCCATTTATAAGCTAAAACTCTTTAATTGCGGAGCTGAAAATATCTTAAATAATGAAATCCTAGGAAACACTAGGCACAAATAAACAGCTAAATCCGAGTTATCGGCCACCCAACTACCAAACAATGCCCATCTAATAGCCTAGCTAATGTGAATCGTATTTCTAGTCACCGAGTAGGAATTCACACCTTAGTGGATTGAGTTTAATACTTGTTTAACTTGTATTGTATCTAATAACAAGAAGTAAACCGAAAACCTATTGCTTAACAAGCCAGGATGATATTTCCGGACTGCCTAGACCAATGAAACCAATAAATAAATAATCAAACACAACCAATACCAATACACGTAGATTCAAAATCAATATTAGAACATAACTGCATAAATCACCACATCCAGTCAACAACCAAAATTAAGAAATCAGGACATGGTGTTTAGTTCATCAATCTAAACAACTCAAAATTGTTTAGCTATAACACATTGATCGGTAAGATCTTCCGTATGGGAGTCATGTTACTAGATGGAGTAGACTTATCCCGAAGAAGGTTAATTCATGTTTGGAGAATTCTTTGGGATCGTCTTCCGACTATACTAAACCTAAGCAAGACGGGCTTTTAGCATTCAACATATTGTTTGCCCCATTTGTTTAGCTACGGCTGAATCTTTGGATCATATTTTTGGTGAATGTACTCTTGAAATTGGATATGGAGTTGTATTGGTAGATGGTAGGATATTTTGTTTTCGCTTGTCCGTTCTCCGTATTCGATAATTTTGTGGTTAGATTCGCTTATTTTTACGAAGAAAAGAGAGGTTATTGAGGCGATTACTTATTAGCTTGGTGGAGTATTTGGAGATTTCAAAACAGAGAGGTTTTCGATCAACGGGAAGTCGAAAAAGAGAACTTGTTTGATTCAAGTATTTCATTGTTGTATTTGTGGTGTTCTAGTCGTAGTGTTAGATTTTTTGTTGGTTGGACTGAGTGGATTAAAAATCCTCTCCTTAGAAAGTATGCGTTTTTGTTTCATTCCAGGTTAGCTTCTGGTTAACCGAGTTTGTGATCTTTATAAATTCGCCTTAAAAAAACAGAGAGAATGGGATCGACAATTAAAGAGGAACCACTCCTGTTGCAATGATCTTGTGTAACGCCCGTAAATTTTCGTTAAAAGGACTTATCCCTTGTAAGTTTGTATCTTTAACCGAGACTCGTTCTGGCATTTTCAGGGACCTCTTGGTCGTTCTAGTGAGTTAAATTTCCTAACCTCTCATCCTAGTTGTTGCATCTTTCAAAGTGGAGGGGCTAGTATATAACTTATGTATTATAACATAAAAAAAAAGAAAAAGAAAAAGAAAAACCCTAACTCCCTTGCCTGGTCCAATCGCAAGTTCTACAGCAGCTCCTCTCCATTTTTTTTCTTTTTCCAACCATCTCCAAGGTGTAAAACTCTAATTCAAGGTCGGTTCCATCATAATAAAACTCTTTTTCTTCATTAAACCCTTCGTTGATCATGTTAGGGTTGAGTTTTGATTAAAACAGTTGCTGACAGATTCATACTCGTTTATTGTTTGGACTGTAACTCGATGAAAATTTTCTGTTTTTGTTCAATTCTTGTTTCAAGGTTGTTCTACTTTGAGTCTAGCTTCCATAAAGGTATAATATGTAATTTTTGGACAAGATTTGAATGGTTTTTATAATTTTATACAAACTGCTGTCAAAGCTGATGTGGGGTGACGGATTCTGGTATGTCTTCCCGGCATCATAACTCTTTTTTGACAAGTCCAAATTGGTCGATTCCATTTATGAAAGTTCACGTTTTGAGTTAAGATTACAACCTAGTTGGAATCGCTTAATTTGGTTTGGTAATGATTTTTAAACAATTAAAACACCTTTGCTGCGCGCTGAAGTAGCTACACGTACCTTTTTGTGTTGGAGAAATTTTTATGATTTTTGTGTGAATTGGAAAAATATAATAAAAATATTTTTACATACCCAAGACATTTATACAACTCTGGTAAAAAATTTCATAATTTATTTCTATGATTTTCCTATGTACTAAAATACACTTTTGCATGTTAAAATCTGCTCCTTATTCTCGACATTGATCAATTCTTTTGGTTTAGGACTTAACCGGTGGCTGACCAATTGAGGTCCTTTCGGGGCTGTTTTAATTGAAGTTCTTGATCTATCATCTTCCTAGGTAAGTCTTGTATATCATACTTTAGTATCATGAGTTTTGGCATTCGTTAGATTGGTCAATTATTGATGAAGTGAAAACTAGGTTTCGGTTGTCTAGTTTGTCAATTGTTGCGTCTAGCGCGTTGTTTGAGGGAACTAACAACCAATTTAGTTTGTGTAACTTCGGTTTGATATACAGGCTATGGAAAAATAATTTTTGTAAGTATTGGGGCTGAATTGGTTGTTGGTTACTCAAACGGGTCGGTACGACGCAAATTCGCGTTTATTTGGTAGTTGGTGCGTTGTGCTTGCGACTTACCAACCCTTCCAACTCGTGTAGTGTCATGTGGGCTAGTAGGCTGTGAATTTATCAAATTGGGTCCACACGGGGCTGAGTTGGATGTTAAGTGCCTAAACAACTCTTAAACGTGCATATTAGTCTCACCTAGTACTTCCGGGGGTAATTTGGGAATTCTTTATTCTCGAGGGTATCTAAGGGTCATGTTAGTAGATATGAGGCCCCGGGGGCTGTTTTAATCAAACTTGGTGAGGTTGAGGCTTTAGGTAACTTGAACCATATTAGAACGTCTCGTAGGATAAACGAGTCCCCTCGGTATCGTTAGTAACTATTGTATATAATCCGGCAGGCGCGTGAGTTATGGAATTACTTAGGGGCCCTCTAGCTCGTAGTGACTTGGTGCCTCGTGTCAGGTGAGTTCATGATGCCCCCTTTTAACTCTTTTTACGTTTTGGGCTGGTATACACACTCAATTACAGTTTTACCCGATTTTACTCGTTAAAACAATTTGAAGATCATTGTATTGTTTTGATAATGTTTGTGCAATTATGAAAATCCGGTGTGGGTTATATTTTGAGCCTTATGATATTTTAGACTCGTTTGGTCATAAATTCCTTAAAGTTATATACATGGTTATGGTCTAGACTCGATGATGTTGATGGGCTTGGTAGTAATTGAATACGAGTAGACTTATTTACTTAGTTCATATTTTGGACTGACTATTATATATTACCTTTTGGCCCATAGGCTTATTTGTAATATGGTATATTTTGGGATGATATATATATATATATATATATGTGTGTGTGTGTGTGTGTGTGTGTGTGTGTGTGCATGCGTTACCCTATGGCCTATGATTAGTGATGTTAGTTAGCCATTCGTGACTAAGGATGGCTTACTTGTGATATGTATATTTTGGGATTATATATATTCATCTATATATATAGGTATGAGCATTTGCTACCTTATAGCCTACGGTTGTGTGATGATATTTAGTTCCTTGTGGCTAAGAATGATGCAAGTAGGCTTATTGATGTGTGTGTGTATGGTGATTACGGCCGGGTCAAATATATTACTCAGGTTTTCAAATCCCGTGGTGAAGAGGCCCGTGTGGCGTGATCATCATTTTGGCGGATCAAATATATTACTCGGGTTTAAAATCTCGTGGTGAAGAGGCCCGTTGTATGTTAAACTGTAATCGGGTCAAATATATTACTCGGGTTATACTCGTGGTGAAGAGGCCCGTATCACGTGTTTGGATGTGTAAGCCGTGACCGAGTCTAATATATTACTCGGGTTTGACTCGTGGTGGAGAGGCTCGTGTCATGTGCTTAGGTCTTACCGTGTCCGGGTTAAATATATTACTCGAGTCTTGACTCGTGGTGAAGAGGCCCATGTACGCGTGTTCGATGATTAATGTATTATTTGGTGGAATATACTTATTTATTTTATTATTATTCTCTCTACTGTTTTAGAGCTATAACTTTGAAATAAATTATGATTATTGTTTATGAAAACTTGAACTCACTCAGCTCTAGCTGACTTTGTATGTATGTTAGATTGATTTGCAGGTTGAAAGGTAAGGAACTACGGCTTGGACGTGCTCGGGATTACTTGGACGGTTGAAGGCATATCTAGTCGGAGATTAATTACGCAAATTGTTTTCTTTTCATTTATTACTTTAAACATTTAAATTTTGGTTTTGGGCACTCTTCCCGGTTTTTGGGGATTTTGATTTTTATTATTCCGCTGTTTAATTACTCTGAACTGATTTTAATAAGATGAACTTGTTTGGATAAAACAAATTGGTTTGGTTTTACATTTTTGAGAATTTTTGGAAATGATGACCAACTGTAGGATTCCCGGGTTTTGGGGTCTTACATCTTGGGATGATGACTTACTTTGGGGAGTTAATTTTACATGCTTGCTTTAAATGTTGGGGAGTTTGGAAGTGATTCGCGGGTGTTTAGAAGTAACATACGCATACTCGGGCTTGAAAATGAGTTACGGGGCCCATGACATATGAATTTTAGGTTCTCTTGACAAAATAAATCCGAAACTGAGGTTATCTTAGCTCGCCTTACGAAATAAAGAGTGATAAATCCTTCGAGCTATGCGAAGGACAAAAAATCGGGGAAAAACCCTAACCATTGATATAATCTGTTTTCAGCCCCCCATGTGACATATCCTTCATTCGAGAGACTATTGAGGACCTAGGAGGAAATTTTGCATCATCTCAGAGCTCCCGGTTCATTGATCCATCAATGCTTTCTCTCATTCAACACATAAGCGAGCTATTCGTCATGTAGATGCAAGGCTAAATCAATCATTCCATTGTGACCACTTTAGGTATAGGGTTATTGTATGAAACTGAACATGCCTATGCTTCCATCTTTCTTTTTTGGAATGTATTTTGATTGATGTTATGATTAATCTTTCTTTATGTTAGTTGTGATTACTTAAACAGTTCTTTATCTGGGACTAGGGTTTATCACCGATCAATAGGTTGTGTTTATCAACTGCTAGGATTAGGTTCTTATAGCCATTGAACTATTGTAGTCGATCATTAATTTACCTAAAATCTTATATTAACAAACTGGTAGTTAGATGGACCACGTTCAATTATGCCAATTAATCAGATTAGGTTATGTGTATCAGCACGATCAAGCTGCCGTGTCATGTAATTTCTTAACAATCTTAACTAACGATTCATGTCTATGTGTTTATCCAATTGGTAGGATTCATAGTGTTTAGTGGATTGCATAACCTGAAACCTGAAGTGTGTCGCCCTTTTCTTGAATTGTTTATAAATAGTAAAAGTAATCGTGTTGCTTTAAACTAATCTTTCAAAACTGCTTGACATCATCTATCCGCCTAGTTACTTAGTTTTTAAGTCATGAGTCCAACTTACACTTTCCACTGATTCTCTTCTAAGACGCCTTACTTACTCGTACTAGTTATAGGCATTTAAGTGATTAAAGTACGTATGTTTTTATTAGAGCACGATATCTACATCAGTTGGGATCGCAAGCTAACATCCATTTATATAATCAGGAGTTTGACACCCTAGGTTTACTCGATATGGACCGTATCGAAAGCTCATTCGGCCTGTATTGCAGTTAATTTAGGACTGCCACTTTTGGCACATGAAGACTATGTGTATCCTTTTTTACGAATATAATGCTTCTCCAGCATTCATTTCTCCACTCCATTGTGATTTTGAGCCTTGGACACCTCCTATTCACCCCCTTATTCATTCTCATGCTAAATTGAAGCTGTTAATGTGTATAAATCGTATTTGTTATTAAATAGAAGATTTTACACAATTGTGCATTGAATTTATAAAATGATTTCTACATGGATACTAATCTACACACACAAGCAAATAAACCAAATGTCTACGTAATATATTTGTAAAAACATTGTAGCTAAAGATACCAAATCATTATTGATACCAAATCCTTATTGATATTTATCCAAAAATTAATGACGGAAGCAATAACTAAGTTAATTGGCATAAAAGAAAGACATACCCACTAAATGAAATTGAAGAGCCTACCCATAAGGTGGCCTCATGGGCAGGCCTTGGCCCAATAATCCGAACGAGACCTAATGAAAGCAAGCCCAATAGCATAAGAGATTCTAGAAGATGGCTTGGAGGCAAACCATTGATCTAGTGGGTGGCCCGAGGCACGCATGACCTGGGATAGGAGGCAATAACCAGGAGATAAAAATCTTCAGACTGACAAAGCCCAAGGGAAAGAGGATCGGACCAAAGGACTCGGCCGGAAGAGATAAACCATTAGACCATATGTATAAACACTCTCTTCTATAAATAGGGAAATGATGAACATTGTAATTCATGCACCTTTTAATACAAAACACTTTCACTCTTCACTTCTAGTTGATCTCCATTCTTGTGATTGTTAGGAACCTTCCCTGTTTACTCAGAATAGGTTCCAACATTGGCGCCATCCGTGGGACCTCTTGATCACAGGTCTTACCGTAACATCAAAGAAACGCCGATCAAAACCTAAAAGACATCTCACCACCTTTCCCTTCAGGTTCCGGGAAAAGTCACATCGTTAACGAAGGAGCAAGTGAAGTCCAGCGAGAACCAGATGTCCGGCCAGAAGCCGGCGAACCCGTTCTTGTAGAAGATATCACAGGACAAGAGGATGAAGAAGAAGAACCCCAAGGCGAAGAAGGCGAGAGGGAAGGATGGAAGGTAACTCCGGAGTTCTTACCTTAAGAGCTTTCATTGACGAGGAAGAGAAGGAAAAGCTAGAAACACTCCGGACCCGGCTCTCCTTTGAGACACCCGGGTCATAGTTAAACGAAGAAAGCCAAGGTGTCCAAAAGGGGGGGGTACAAAAGCGCTGATAGAGTTTCTGGTGACTCTCCTCTCCATTTCTAAAGGAAAGGAGAGAACGCCGGGGAACCCATTGGAAGCCCCCTATCGACCTAGGGACACATCCGACGTTTCCAAGTTCACTAAGCGTATAGCTGAGGTGCTGTTACCTCCAAAACTAAAATACCCCTTCACAGTTGACAAGTATGATGGCACGCAAGATCCTGAGGACCATCTGCACGGCTACCGGGGGGCGGGCTGGTCAGTGGTTGGTCCATGCCGGTATGGTGTCTAATGTTCCCCCAGACACTGACGAGGGGAGCCCGGGTATGGTTTGACAGTATAGAGCCCGGAAGTATTGATAGCTACGAGGAATTAAGAGAGAAATTCCTCCGAAATTTCAGCCAACAAAGAAAGGCTATGAAGAACCCCCAACGAAATCTTGCATATACGGAGGAGGGACGAAGAAAAGGTGGAACAATTTATGGAAAGGTACATATTTGAAAGCATGAACATAAAGGGTGTACCGGAAGTAATGAAGATTAGTGGGTTCATTAATGGGGTAAGGTTCTCCCAGCTCACAGAAAAGTTGGGGGAAGACTTCCCTACCACTTTTATCAACTAATGGACACAGTCAGAGCCTTTATCAGGGGAAAGACACTAGCTCCAAGTTAAGGTAGTGGGAGGAAAAGAAGGGGACTTTCAGGACAGAAGGAACAGTAGGGAGGTACGTGGGGGGAGGCCAAGTAGGGCGGGGGAGGATATCGGGAGAGGGAGCTAGATTATCCCCTTACAAGCCCCCGCATCCAGTAAATACCTCTTACTATCTCTGATGAGCTAAAAGTAGTTATAAATTTATTAACTAAAATTACGCTAATCTAGACACTAAGTAATAATTCTAGACTCTTAACTTAACTAAAACTACTAACCGCAAGTGAACCAGTCGACTCTAGTACAGCTAAGTAAGTCCGGATATCGAACCTACGAGACTCTTTTAATTACGTATCCTAGCTAAATTAGACTCAACTACAGACACGACTATTTGTTTATTATTTTAAGGGGGTTTTACTAAAACTAATATTAAATTAATCACTAAACTTAAAAGTGAATTAAACCTAGACTTAATTCAAATTATGACAAACAACCACCTAGGCTAGAATCCCTAATGTATCAATTATAAAATAGTTGGAAAATGTTAAGTTATGGAACTAGGATCTTAAATTATTCACTTAAAGAAAACCCAAACAGTACCCCTGACCCTTCTCAAGAAGACACCTATGGATCTCTCTTAAGTTCTTAAAAACACCATTTTTATTAGACTCGCTTACGGTCGCTAATTTATTTTATGATAAGTATCTCTATAAGAAATCCTACCTGACAGCGCGGAAATCAAAGGTAGTTTAAAGTATTCACTCAACTAGATAAACAAGGCTGAAAAATCAAACCTAGACGGACTCCTTACGAAGAACTAAATATAGCAATCTTAAGCAACCAAAACTTATCAGATACTCTATCACCTCTCAGCTATTTAGATTACCAGCACACTTAGGTCTATTTGATTTATTAATATTGTTCCTATGGCTTTATTGCAAATCAACCATAAACTAGTCAAAAACGCACAGTAGATGACCAAACAGAATCCTATCATATGACAGACAATCACCAAGGAAACTATGAAACAATAAAACTCGTCAAACAATCCTAAGCACACATATGCATCGAATAAATTAGAAGAACCCTCTTACTTAATCATAAACCATAACAAAAGCAAAGTCCAAACTAAAATCCAATATCAACAAAAGTTCATCATAACCTAGGCAATTTAGGGGTTTAGCCAACAACCATACTCAAGAACAAAGCAAATAGATAAGTTCAAATAATAAATTCATGATGAAAATAATAAATTCAAACCAATAATAATGATACATGGATGAGTAGGTGTTAAACCCAAATGCTTTTTGCTCGAATCAAGTCTTGCTGCTTCTCTTTTCTTCTTTTCTTGCGCCTGCCTCCTTCCTTCCTCTTTCTCTCTACTACCGTAACCCACCCTTTTTGTGCGTAGGCGGTCTCCCCTCTAATAATTCCAACCATCCCCATATATAATAATGGTAGCATCATTCCACCTTTTTCCTAGTCCACCGACTCCCGAAAAAAAAAACAATATATTTCCTGTTTGGGCCTTTTCAATTTATTTACTTAATTATGGCCCATATGATCCTTAAATCGAGCCTAGCATAAAATTGATATAGACAATAAGTGAACCTCAATTTGAGAATTCTGAAATATGGGTATTACGTTAAACTGATTTGAAATAAAGTCAACAAAAGAATCAGTTTAATAAACCAAAAGTTTTGACATCACATATTGTTGTTTGCATGAGTTTTTATTGTTTTGCAATCTTCTAAATTACATTAAAATAGACATTCTTAAATAATTAATATCAAATATATCAATTTAGCTCTTTGTTCTTTAAAACCAATAAAATATTGATATAAACCAATTAGACGGATTCCTTGATAAAAGCAATCCTAAAGTTACTCAAATATATAGGAAATAGTTATAATATTTTTATATAATTTAGCTCTTATCAATCCCCCACGGTTGCCCACCCATGTCAGGTCAGAAGCTTTCCGTCCCAGACCTCTTTTGGGAGAACGGTTAAGCGCGGGACATAGGGATGTGATGATAGCTGACCGGGAGAAGTATACCCCCAGACCTCCCACCCAAGCGAAGCAACCCTACAGACCCAATCCACAGGGGTTCTGTAATTACCACAAGAGTCCGGGACACTTGACCGAGAGTTGTGTGCAGTTAAAGAAATTATGGGAAGCCGCCCTAAAGGCAGGCCAATTGCCACTTCCTTCTAAGGAAGGGACCTCGAAGGTCAAGGAGGAGGATGAAGACAAACACTTCATCAACATGATTTGACGAAGAGGGGTAGAAGAAGGACGGGAAGACAAGCCTGCCAAAATGGGGAAAGGTGCGGCGTTCCCTCGAAATCCCATCTGGATAAATGTTCCTTTGTCATTCTCATGTCTGACTAACGACGATTCTAGGGAAATTCCATTGAACATATCGGCCAGTGTGGCAGAGCAACGGGTCTCCCGTGTCTACGTGGACAGAAGAAGTGGGGTCAAGGTCATGTATGAGCACTGTTTTGCAAGACTCCAGAAAGAGGTCCGGGCCTAGTTGGAACAAGATGTATGGCTCCTGGTGGGTTTCTTGGGGGAGGTAGTTAAGCCTTTGGGTTCGATATCCCTCCCTTTCAGCTTGAAAGAGGGAAGGAAAACTCGAAGGGTTCAACTTCGATTTTCAATAGTCAGCGCCCCTTCAAAATACAACATCATATTGGGGTGTCCTGGCATGAGGGCGCTCCGAGCCATCGCTTCCACAGCGCATGGGTGTATAAAGTTCCCAACCCCCGAGGGTGTGGCAACAATACGGTCGTCGGCTGAGATTATGGCCAGTATAAGCCCGGATGGAAAAGCGAAAAAGAAACATGAAGGGATGGAGGAGTGGGTCCTGAACGGGGAGTTCCCCAAGCAAACAGTAAAGATAGGGACTTCGCTGACTGACAAAGGGAAGGCAGGGTTAAAAGAACTGTTGTTAAGGAACGTAGATGTATTCGCATGGAGGCACGAAGACATGACGGGGATCCCCCGAAACCAGGTTCAACACAGCCTCAAGGAGTTCCATTGGATAAAGCCTGTCAAGCAAAAGAAAAGAAGTCTATGGCCCAAAAACACTCAAGATGTATTGGAAGAAACCTGGAAGTTGTTGCAAGCCGGGATAGTCAAAAAGGTAAAATATCCCTAGTGGATATCCAACCCGGTGATGATAGCTAAGTTTGATAATAGCTGGCGAATGTGCATTGACTTCAAGGACCTAAACAAGGCCTGTCCAAAAGATGCGTACCCTCTCCCGGAGGTCGAAAAGAAAATAGAGTCTTTGGCAGAGTATCCTTTAAGGTGCTTCTTAGACGCCTACAATGGATACCATCAAGTACAGATGGACCCCAAAGACGAAGAAAAAACAGCTTTCTAAACTGACGAGGGGACCTTTTGTTACACCAAGATGCCATTTGGTCTGAAAAATGCAGGAGCCACATACCAGCGTTTTATGGACCAGCTTTTTGAAGAACAGAGAGACAGAAACGTGGAGATTTATGTGGATGATCTAGTCATCAAAATCAAGCATGAAGAAGGAATGCTGAGGGACATTAGGGAAACGTTCCAAACCTTGAGAAGGGCCAATATGAAGCTGAATTCGAGGAAATATTCCTTCGGAGTGGAAGAGGGGAAGTTCTTGGGGGTGTTGGTAACAAAAGGGGGAATCCGGGCCAATCCGGAGAAGGTAGAGGCGTTGATCCAAATGAGGTCTCCCAAGAGTCTTAAAGAACTACAAAGGCTCAACGGAATACTTGTGGCCCTAAATAGGTTTCTTTCCAAAATAGCGGGCCCTTTATGGTTGTCTTAAGAAGAAGTACGAATAAGAGCAAGTTCTGCTGGGATCGCGAGGCAGAGGAAGCCTTCCAAGACCTGAAGAAACACCTGTGCAACCTCCCTACGATTGCGACCCCTCAGCCGAGAGAAACATTGATATTGTACCTCACCCAGACATCAAAAACAATAAGCTCTGTACTGATGGTTGAAAGGAGAGAGACGCATGTACCCATTTATTTTATTAGTCGTACATTAAAGGGGTCGAAAGAAAGATATTTTCCAATAGAGAAACTGGTATTGGCTTTGATCTATACAGCAAGGAAACTCCGGAGATATTTTCAGGCGCACGTTGTGCGAGAACTCACTAACCAGCCTTTACATCAAGTATTGTCGAAGCCCGAAGTCTCAGACAGACTGACAAAGTGGGCAGTAGAATTGGGGGATCATACACTTGAGTATCGGCCACGGACAGCCATCAAACGGCAGGTCCTAGCCAATTTCTTGGCAGAAACGGAAGGGGGAGAGGATGGCGAAAAAGAAGAAGGATATGATACAAGGGGAAATGAGGCAACAAAGGAAGGGGAATAGGAACCTTGGTGGAAACTATACACCGACGAGGCCTCCAACAAAGAAGGAAGTGGGGCAGGACTGATCTTGGTATGCCCCGAAGGGATAGAGTTAACTTACGCAATACGGTTGAATTTCCAAAGCATGAACAACGAAGCAGAGTATGAGGCACTTCTGGCTGGCCTCAGAATCGCCAAAGGAATAAGGGTAAGAAGAGTTCAAGCTCATGTAGACTCCCTTCTGGTAGCTAACCAGGTGGGAGGGACCTACGACGCTAGGGATGTGAAAATGAAGGAATACTTGAAAGTGACCCAAGAACTGATGAAGGAATTCGAAGAGGCAGAAGTGATACACATCCCCAGAGGTTCCAATAAAAAAGCAGATGCTTTGAGTAAGCTAGCTGCAGTCGCCTTCGATCATTTGGCAAAAGAAGTAAAAGTGGAGACCCTTCAGCAGCTGTCGATGACGGAAGCAACAGTAGCCCATGTGGGGACCCAAGGAAGCAGTTGGATGACTCCCCTCCTTGAGTACCTGCAGGAGGGAAAAGTGCCAAAAGATAAGGAAGAAGAAAGGAAGTTGAGGGTCAAGGCTTTACAGTATGAGGTAATTGAAGGAGGTTTATACAGAAAGTCCTATCTGGGACCCTCCCTCAAATGCATCGGCTCGGAGGAAGCAGAATATGTGATGAGAGAAATACATGAGGGAATCTGTGGGATGCACATGGGAGCAAAAATGATAGTGGCACGGGCAATGAGGGCCGGATATTACTGGCCAGCGATGTTTTTTAGCGCCGTTAAGGAAATACAAAAGTGTGACCACTGCCAAATACATACACCAGTAGGGAGAAAGCCAAAGTCAAACCTAGTACCGGTAAGCTCCTCGTGGCCTTTCCAAAAATGGGGGATAGACATAGTGCGGCCCTTCCTGGAGGGAGCAGGAAAAGTAAGATTTTTGATAGTGGCGATTGATTACTTCACAAATGGGTAGAAGCCAAGCCACTGCGAACGATCACAGGGGAGCAAGTAAAAAATTCGTGTTGGAAAACATTGTTTGTAGGTTCAGTCTGCCGTACGCCATAATCAGTGATAATGGAAAACAATTTGCCAACAACCCATTTCGGGAGTGGTGCCTCCAACTAAATATCAAGCAAACGTTCACGTCAGTGGCTCATCCCCAAGCTAACGGTCAAGTAGAGCGAGCAAACAGAAGCATGGTGGAGGGAATTAAAGCAAGACTAGGAAGGGAAAAGGGATAATGTGTGGAGGAATTACTCCATGTTTTATGGGCACACAGGACCATGCCCAAAACAAGCAATGGGGAAACACCTTTCAGCTTGACGTATGGAATGGAGGCTATGATACCTGCAGAGATTGGGGCACCAACTCGACGGGTTTCACAGGGGAAAAGGGGAATGAAGAAGATTTGTGTTTAAATCTAAACTTGGCAGAAGAAATAAGGGAGGAAGCAGCAAGAAGGGAAGTGGGATACAAGAAAAAGATGGAGAAGTACCACAATGCAAGGGTCAGAGAAGTCAGATTTAAGAAAGGAGATCTGGTACTAAGGGAGAACGAGGCAAGTAGAAAGGAAGACCAAGGGAAGTTGGGACGAAAATGGGAAGGACCCTACCAAGTTATCTGGGCTGGGGATAAAGGAGACTACAAATTGGCAGACGGGGAAGGAAAAGAGATCCCTAGGACTTGGAACTCCATGCAACTCCGAAAGTATTACGCCTAAAAGTACCAGCAAAAGGGCCAAGGATCAAGTAAAATAAGGCACCTCTCCGTGAGGAAAGATGAGAAAGTCTAAACTGTATTTTTGTGTAATCCCCATGTAAACACGATCCTAATGCAAGAAAATATTTTGTGAAACTGTAATGAATAAGAAAATGAGTCCGTCTCATCAAAATGCAATAAGTAACACACGAGTCCGCCTCGTAAATACTCATGCAACACTCCCCAAAAAGGGAAGGCCTCGTCGATAGGCTACATGGTTAACCAACAATCAAACATAAAAATGATAAGGCAAACACCAAGCATTATCGTCCATATCTAAGTACAAGCAAAGTTTAAATACGCCCATACAGGAGCAAATAACGGCACCCTTGTCTGAAAACACCCATCAACAAACTAACACAAAGCACAATTGTCCGAAACAAACCACAAAACAAACACTATGGCAAAGGAGAAGGGGGATCAACAACCGAGGAAAGGGCCTAGATATCTTCAATATAAATCTCGGGGTTCGATGAAACTTGTGCAATAATGGGAGGAACATGAGCAGTAAGGGCCATAAAAGCCTCTTGAGCCTCCGCCTCTGCAGTTGGGGAAAACGAAGGAGCCTCCTGTAGAGAAATCCCATGAGAACAATGTTCATAGCCCGCACGAAGCCCATGTTGGAACCCGGAAACAAATACCGACCGGTTTAGATTATCTCGAATCTCTAAAGTCTGCCTCCAACCCAAAGCCCTATCATATACCTGCCAGAAACCTTTAGAAACAATCCACTTCCGATCCCCCTCGTGTTTTGAAACGACCCTCCGCAAGCGGGAACATTCTCCTCTCAGCCACTCAACCTCCTAGACAAGCCATCAACCTTTTGTTCCCCTTGACCTTTGGCAACCTCTAGCTGCTCCAAAGCAGATTTATGTTCGGAGCGTTCACGATCGAGTAAAATTTTCAACTCATGAATCCTCACAAGAGAAGGAGTCTCTTCAAGCTACATTAAGCACACAAGGCAAAGTTACCAAAAAAGAGAGAGAGAGAGAAGAGGAAGAGATAAACCTTTGAAATCTTGGCCTAAGCATCGAGGAGGGAAGACCGGACATCATCAAAATCAGCAACTTTTTCCTAGGCAAATTGGAGGTTAGCAGTCAAATCAGAAACCTGCTTCTTTGAAGACCCCAATGCAACCTTCAACCCAGGAACTTCTAAACTTAGCTCTTCGACCAAGGTCTCTTTCGCATCTCCATAACCCGTCGAGTATAACCTTCAACGGACTTTTTCAAGCTTGCAACCTCCTCCAGACTGTTGTGATAAGCGAGATTGGTATCCACAGAAGCTTGACGAAGGGAGGAACCCAGCACCAAGGTCCGATACAAATAAGTGCCAAACTTCCCAACCAGACCATCCGGTAGCATGGTTTGAACATGAGCATAATCAACAGGGGGAACAACACACGTTAAGAACTCATGAGCAAGGTGGGGGGGTATTAACGGAAGAGTTAACCGTCAGGGACCATTTAGGGATGAAAAGGTCAGCGGGAGGCAGATCACCTAAGGAGGGAATCGAGGGAGCTTCAGCGGTAATGGGGGCTTTACCTTTGGGATCAGCATCAGAGACAATAGGACCTTTATCCATCGGAGCAGGAACAACGACTGGGATCAGGAGAAACATCAAAAACCTTGTAGGAAAAATCATCATCCACGTCAACAACCTCATGAACAGAAGAGGAGCCTTGACCAGCAGAACCCAGGTAAGTACACTTGGAGTTACGAAGACGACTTTTGATGGAAGAGTCAAACAGGTCAGACGCAACATTCTTGCGTTTCAAGGAGTCTTGGATGGCCAAAGTGAAAAACCAGAGGCATCAGAGTCAGAAGAGGCATCAACAATGTGAGCAGTCAGGGTAGAAGCATTAGCAGACACCGGGAGAGTAACGAAGTCGGCACCTTTCACGGGACGTTTTTGAAGAATCTCAATCAAATCCATTTCTGCAAAATAACAACAGATGAAAGTTAAAAACAAAAGGCAGGAGAAAAGGTAAATGCAAATAGAAGAGGCAAAGGGTCACCAACCTCGGTCCCTGTCAAACATAGTTGGACGTTTCAACGGATCTGGCCAAATTTAACTGAGTCCCACCATGTACAGCAGAGGTTCGGGGTAAGTGGCGGCCTCAGTTGAATTTTGAATCAACAATTTGTAAAGCGAATCATGACTAGTAGGGAAACCGGGGGCAAGATCATCAATATGAGAACCAATATGACGACGGCGAGTAAGACCAGGGGAAAAGGAGGAAGAAACAAAGAAAAAATCATCCTTCCATTCCCAAGGGTAGAACCCAAAAGGAATATGGAGACACAGGGAGGATGTTTACCATTGGCCCGCCGTTCAAAAGTATACCAATCGCCATCAGCTTTCAAACGGTAAAATCGACAGAACAAAGTAACAGAGGCATCTCCGCCAAAAGCACGGCAAGCAACCTCAAAGTGAGTCACACGAAGAAACCCTAAAGGGTGAACTTGGGAGAAGCACAATCGATGATGTTTCAACAAGGCCAATTGGAACTCAGTTAAAGGGTAACGAATGTTTGCGAACTCGAGATTCTTCACATACAAAGCAATAAACCCAGGGAGACTACAGGCCGTCTCGCCTGGCCTAGGAAGGGTAGGAGACAAGGATAGGGGAATATGATAGGTTGAACACAAGGAAGCCATTCTGACAGAGGACATGGTCGAGGTTATGGTGGAACAAGAGTCGCGACTCATAATGAAGCAATGAAAGGAGATAACAAACATGTGCAAAGATGGAGAAATCGTCGGGGAGCTATTGGAAGAGAGAAGATCAATAATGGTGAAATGACAAGGGGGCGGTTATTACTAACATGGGGAACACAAAACCATCAAAATTCAAAAGAGATTGGGCCGGATCCTTCAAGTGGGCCAAAAAGAAAATAGAACGGGCACATCATAAGCAGGCCAATAAGAGAAGAAGCCCAATGACAAAACAACGAAAGAAGGATCAGGAAAGATAAGATGAGTCTATGGTTCTCGTCATAAATAACGAGAACAATAGACTGGGGGGACTTGAAGAGCCTACCCATAAGGTGGCCTCATGGGCAGGCCCTAGCCCAATAGTCTGAACGAGGCCCAATGAAGGCAATCTCAATAGCACAAGAGATTCTAGAAGATGGCTTGGTGGGAAACCATTTGCGAGGGAAACTCCATGTAGCACGTTCGATCTAGTGGGTGGTCCGAGGCACGCATGACCCGGGATAGGAGGCAATAACCAGGAGATAAAGATCTTCGAACTGACAAAGCCCAAGGGAAAGAGGATCGGACCAATGGACTCGGCCAGAAGAGATAAACCATTAGACCATATGTATAAATACTCTCTTCTATAAATAGGGAAAGGATGAACATGGTAATTTATGCACCTTTAATACAAAACACTTTCACTCTTCACTTCTAGTTTATCTCCATTCTTGTGATTGTTAGAACCTTCCCTGTTTACTCGGTATAGGTTCCAACAGAAATCAAATGGAGAAAGATTATCATCTAGGCTTTGAATCCTCTTGACTTATGAAGTAAAGTATGGAAGGTTGTTAGTATCTTAATACTTATTTTATTTTATATTTTTTACTTCAAATAGCCATTTTAACCGTCTCAAAAAAGTGTTGTAAACGAACCGAATGAACACGGACACTTAATCAAACAAATATTTATGTTCATATTTGTTCATTTAAAAAATGAATATTTGTGTTCGTTTTTGTTCGTCTGTTTAAAATCTAAATGAACATAATTGAAAGCAGATAAAAGAACATAAATGAACAAATGTAAATGAACATAAATAAAAACACTTAAATGAACTCAAATTAACAACTATAAAACCTTTAAGTAGATAACTCATGTTGATAATATTTAATTATTTTCTATAAATACATAAAAATTATAAATAAACCGACATAAACGAACATAAGTAAACGAAAGTTCATGAAGATAAATGAACGAATGGAACATGTGTTCATGTTCGCTCGTTTAATTAACGAACACAAATTTTTTCTTCATGTTCGTTAGTTAATTAAGTAAACGAACATAAACGAACTTTCCACTGAAGAGTTCATAAATAATTTTTCAAGTGTTCGGTTCATATGCGGACCTACTTTTCAATTCACACAACTTTATCCCCTGCTATTAGTTATATATGTCACCGTTTTTATTTTATTTTAACTTTTTATGTTAGAATTATCGGGTATTACAGGACTCATATTTTTTCCATGTCCCAGTCGAATATCATTCAGGAACATCCTGTTCGGACTGCAAATATAAATTTGTTACTATATATTTCATTGTAACTATGCGTAGTAAAGCGAATAATCTATATATTTATGCAGTCCTTTTATTATTCAACTTAATTAAAATATACATAATCCTCCACTCACCAATGGAATAAAAAACTCAGACAGAAACCTTTAAATGAATCCCAACAACTATAGAGACAACAATGCAACGACAACTACTGCTACAATATCATAATAAGGAATTATAAATACTAACAGCACCAGCTTCTGTATCTAAAAAGAAATATTATAGTTTAATGCTGGTGGCTTAGTAACAGAAAAATCTTTTAAACACTCAAAAGTTCTGGGTTAGAATCCCACTAACAAATAATTTTGCCATAAAAAAGAAAGGAATTATCATATCAGCACAATATTCATAATCGACATAAATATGTTTTTAAGCTAATTAGTGTTATTTCACCACTTGGAACACTTCAGACGGCAGTAGGCAGATAGTCCAAAAACTATATATATATATATATATATAAAAGAGAGAGATATTTTGAGAACCATGTTGAGATGTAAGAACTTCATTCTATGCCACACATTTAATTAAATTGATTAGAATATGTGATTGAGATTAAATCTGGCAAAAAAGTCAAAGTATAAGAGAGAATAAAGATGTAAGTGATTACACTAACTTTTATGTCCATTACACATGTGTAAAAAGTCGACTCGGTGTGTAAAAAAATCTGTAATTTTTTTACGTGTATGTAACCTATATATATTACGCATGTGTAAAAAAAATTCGAAAAAAAAAATTGTTACACTGAGTTCTTTCGAGTTCTTAAAACTCAAAGGGGTTTTCATTTGAAATCTCCCCATATACATATATATATATATATATATATATATATATGGGACGGATCATGCGAGAAGTCGATCTCAACCATTGATTATCTCTGATTAGTTCTATGCATTAATTTCTCTAATTACTCCTAAAATATTTTTCATACTAATTCTTGTAGAAAATTACAAATTTGAATTATCTGTTACCTACATATAAAAAAATATATATGTAGGTGAATTGTATTAAATTGATCACCTACACAAGTAACATAATAATCTATACTTAGCTTATATTCAATTATACAAATTGTTAGTTATTTTTATTTTTATCAAAATATAACTCGTATTTACCAACACAATTTATTTTCTCCTACACTAATTTTGTTTCTTTTATTTTTCACTAACACATAATTAATATTTACCTACACATATATCGTATCCACCTACACAACTTGCTAGTTCATTTTGTTTTCACGTACATATAAATAATATTCATCTACGTACATACATATATACATGCATGCATACATACATACATACATACATATTTATATGAAAATGTTGACGAAAATTTATTTTTTAAAAGTTTAATAGGGTTCGGTTTGGTTAAACAAGTGAGGAATGGTATTAGCTTTAATATAATAAAAGAAATAAGATTTAAAAACAATTAATAGAAAAAAATTCAACAAAAACTGGTTATAAAGGAGCTCGAACCCGGGTCTATATGGACCTTGGTTCAACATGCCCAAACATAACCAACTGGACTACACAGAAATTGATAAAAGCTTGATTCAGATAGTTTATATTTACTTTCTCACTCTAAGGTATAAACCCTAATCAAACAATCCCCAAATTGAAGATCTTACACTATCTGTTGATTAAAATTAACAATGGGGTTTTATTGGGCATTCAAATCCAATTACAACCCATATTTTAATTGCCTTGAGCGATTAAGAATTGAAGGAGAACCAAAAATTAGGGTTTCCGGCCGCGAACAAGTTTAGGAATGAATATAAACGACTTTAATTGCTGCAAGTGTCTTGGGGCTTAGGTTCAGGATTGTAAGAGGATGTTACATGTTCATTTAATTGAATGATGGACAAGTATTTATAGTGATACAATGTTAAAATAGGTCCGCATTCAAGATTTAATGAAATTGATAAAATGATTCGATTAACCGGTAATTACTCGTTATTTCCATAAGGGCGACTGACGTGGAGTAGGGCTGTTCACGAACCGAGTGGGCATCTGCTCGAACTCGACTCGAATTGAAACCGAGCGGCTCGATTCGGTTCGAATTTAAAAAAACGAGCAGAAAAGCCTTGCTCGAACTCGCTTGGTTTACAACCGAGCGGCTTGATTCTGCTCGATTTGGCTCAAATTAAAAAATAATAAAAATAAAAGGATGCATCATTTGAGTAAAACTGTTGCGTGTTAGTAGCTTCGATTTGATTAGGTTATCGAACGAGCGGCGGAGCAGACGAATGGCGGAGCAGACGAGCGGCGGATGACAGACAATGTTGCATTAGGGTTGAAACAATGAGAGGAGAGGAAGAGAGCAGATAACAAGAAGTAAAGGATGATACATTTTTACAATTAGGGTTTACTTTTATATGAGCTTTGGTATTTGACTGATTATTTTAAATATCAAATGAATGGGCTTCAGCCTTCATGTTTCATTTCATATTTAGATAATTATATTTATATATATATATATATATATATAATAAATTTAAACAAAATAATTCAATCCCATCGAACGAACCTATATATAATACGTATAAAATCAACTAAAAATATTTGAGCCGAACCGAACCGAATGGACCTTTGCTCGTTGCTTGGCTCGTTTGCAAACCGAAACGAGCAGAGCGGCTCGTTTACAATCGAGCGAAAAAACGAGCGAGCAAATTTCGAGCAATTTTCGAGCGAGCGGCGAGCGATTTCGAGTGACGAGCGCTTTGGACGGCCCTAACGTGGAGGTTAAGAAGCCATAAACTCCTGATTTCGTGGGTAAATTGAAGCAAAAAGATGGAAAGGGGTTCATGAAGGATGACGGGAGGGAAAGAATGAGCAAGAAAATATTTTAAAAAGTTTGCTATCAGGTCCATTGACTTGGGTTTGGTGGTCAAAAGTTGCAAAACTTAAGTGTAGGGACTGAAAACGCACATGATAGATACTTTAAGTGTAAACAAACGTAATATAATTAATAAAAATTGACGTTTTTTAATTAAAAATGAAGATTCGATTACAAACGGGTAATAAAAATGAATATAAATATTAAATCCGAATTTGACAAATGTCATAGATATGCTAACATATGTTTCTCCACTTCGACGATATATTATCCTCGTTACAGTGTTCAGCATGACCCATTGATAACCGTCGTTTGAATCATGCAAAAACCTAATTAACCTAAGCAGCTAGGGTAAGTCAGGTATCATATCCACCAGGAGTATGTGGTCAGTGTGAAGTGAAATCAATTCCTAAACTTATGAAGTAATTCAATTAAAGTGCTAATCACACTAGCAAACGGTTTATATGTTATAACAAGTAACCAAGTAATCACGTATTCAATCAATTAACAAAGACAAATCACACCAGGGAATCCAAGTAGTTAACCTAACAGCAAACTCATGCAACTTAACAGATTAACTGATGTGTTGTAAAACACACGTATTTTTCGCACCTTTTATCTACGTAATATATTATATTTTATGTGTTTTTACTCGTTTTAGATAGGTTTTACATACATTTATTAATCTTGTAGGTTTTGGGTAAAAGAAAGAAAGAAACTGGGACTTTTCGAGCTTTTTACGAGCCTTTTACGCATACAAGTTCAAGATAAAGCTTAAGGCCCGACCCGTATGCATCATGGAGGCCCAAGACCATATTATATTATATTATATAAAAAAAATAAAACCCTAATCAGCAAAAAGAGCTGCTGGACGGAATCAACAGCAGCACAACAACAATCAACAGCAGCACAACAACAGCAACAGCAGCAGTAGCAACAGCAGCACGACAGCAGCCAACAGCAGCACGATAGCTGCTGATCGGAATTTCCAGCAAGAAAAAAGAAAGAAAAAGCTTTTGTGTGCTAGGGTTTTGATCGTGTGACGGCTAGGGAAGGAAGAACAAGCAAGAATCAAGCCTCGGGATCATTCACCACTGTTTTTTACAGCCGAGAGCAGCCCCGGAACACCTCATATCCTTACCTCTTTTTCATTGTTCATACACTTTTAGTTTCTTGCTTAATTGTTGAATTGTTTTGCAATTACTTGAGAGATTGAATTGTTTATGATTAGGATTGATTGTTGGAAGATTGTTAAGATGGTTGGTATGAGTTTAATGATGGTTTTATTAAGTGTTTGCTGCTGTCCAAAAATTATGCTCGGCTAATCTTGTTAGTTCTACCTAGGAATGATGATAATTGTTAGGATTTGATGAGTTTTATGGATTGTTTGATTAATAGACCTTAATTGTTATTGTAAAGTTTTATTTAGACATGAAATAGGTTGTGTTTAAGGGCTGGAAATTTTGGTGATTTATTGCATAAACCCCGTGTGTTGATTGATTAGTTTTGTATTGATTGATCGGTGCATTGTTTGATTCTAGACTTTGTGTTTAGGGTTTGTTTGCGGTAGGTACCACCGTAGGGTTTTGTTGCATGATTTATTGGATTAAGTACAGCGGTTAAACACCTTCCTTGAGACCGAGAGGTGATAGGAAGTTAGGGTTGTCTCATTACCTTTGCATGCTAGAATAAGGATTGCGCGAGAGCGAGTTCGTTTCTTGTCAGGTTTAGGTGTTTTGAGCGACTAGTTGATCTATTTTTGTTTAAGTTGAATTGTTCCTCTATCCTTGGTTGTGTAGTATTCATTACCATTAGGGTCGAGTGTTGGTGAGACCGAGAGGTGATCCTTCATTAGAACACGTTAGCAATTATTTCCCGGTTTGGTCGTTTTAGGCGATTTTGAGTAGTTTAGGCTTGTTGTGTGAGACCGAGAGGTAATCCAGTGAGCCCGAGCGATCCTTAGTCATGTCATCTTTAGGGACCGGTGTCTTGAATTCATCCAATCTATTAGCTTGTTAGACCTACAATTTGATTCAAACCTAGGTAGACGTTTTTCTCCCATCCGAAGTTAACACCGTCAGTTTTCCGTTAAGTTTTCTATTTTTGGTAACTTTTGTCAGTTAGGTCAGTCAGTCCAGTTAAGTCATTTTATAAAACAAATTTAAAAATCAAAAATTAATTAATTATTATTCTTAGGTAGGTCGTGTCTAGGGTCGTAATCGTTAGCGTCTTTCGTGTCTTCGTGTTCGATACTCGGACTTCCTAGAGTTATATTACTTGCGACCGGTACACTTGCTGGTTGTGTGTGGTTAGGATTTTCGTTTTAATTAAAGCTTCGTTGTGAGGGTTATCCGACGCACATCATTAACAATCACTGATCAATACCGATTGACTAACTAGATAAACCTTAGGCATCAACGCTTACTAACACACAGCACTGGTTATCAAACAGTCCCTGCCAGTGTGACTCAACTAAGGGAAAGTGTATGCTTCATTACATTCAACTAGTCAAAACAATCCTATAAGCAATTATCATAGCAACTGGCACAATAATCGTTCTGATCGAAATAAACCTAAACCGACTTAGTGCACAATAATACTAGACATCAATACTCATAGATTAATCAAAGATCATTACAATCAACTCATTCTAAATACATGAGAAAAACTTAAAGATACAATACTCTACATCCCGGGTATGACTCGAAGAAACTAGCCGCGCATCGGCATCTCTCGGGCCTCGGTTATGATCTGGTAGGCCATGTAGGACACTTAGAGATGATTGGGGATGATCGGGACTTGCTCTTCTACTCGGGAAATCTCCTGGAAGGTCAAGAATGCCGTCTAGGGTCGTCCAAATGTGATATAAAACAAAACCCTAACTTTCACGATTCTAGGGACCATCGCGTAGCGCGATGGCCTCCTCTCCTGGTCCATCGCGCTACGCGATGGACCAAAAGTCAACGCAATCATTTACAGGGCATCGCGTAGCGCGATGCCCCACCTTCAACACCCATCGCGCCCGGGTCTTCATTCCATGCTCGTACAGGTCCAAATTAAACACGTTAAGTACCTGTGACCTGAAACACAACACACACGTATGAAGTACCAAAGTTCCTAAACTAAACACGTAAAACAAGTACGTTAACACAATTAAATATGTACAAATAAACCGAACATCACATCCCCACACTTATCTTTTGATTGCCCTCAAGTAAAACTCTAAAGTAAACATTAACCGCCATCATAGGTCAACCAATTATCACCATTAATACTAGCAAGGTTTAAGGTCATACCCAGTTTCCCAGAATGACACTTTCTAGATTGACAACCCACAAATAAAGTTAATGCTACCATAAAACCATAGAATCGCCCAGACAAGTGTACTTTGTTTCCGGTTAGAGCATACATGTTCACACCCCTCACACTATCAACACTCCACTCGGTTTAATATTTTGACTGACAAAAGATGTGCCAGTATATGTCTCTGCCCTTAATATACCTAATATGAGTTACAACTTAATATGCTTGCTGGTCAGTCTTATCTCCACCCATTAACCACCGGTTGCATAAAGACTCGGACTAGGGTTTTGCTGAGGCTTAGGTTTGGGTGTGGATTAGGCTTATTTAGTGACTCAGATGGATGAAACCCAGTTAAACAACCCAATATACAAACTCACAAATACAAACGAACTAGATACAAAATCAACAGCTAATAACAACTGCAATACTGAAATGATAACTTCTTTTTGTCTTTTTGCTGATTATTTTTTTTTTATTTTTTTTTTTTTGCATCAATACTAACTGAAATGACTGATAATTACAACTCAGAACTTAACAACTTTACAACTCGTCTGACTAAGTACAACTCGATATATATACAACTCGATAACGAACTGGATTTCATCACACGGGTAAAAATAAAATAAAGGCCAAGGCTGAAATGGTGTGTAATGTTCAGTTTAACAAACGAAAAGGAATAAGGTCCAAACGGGCTCCTAGGGGATAATGTCGGGTAAGGAATTTATTTAGTGAGGAAAATATGTACGGAATGGGTTTTCTAAAGTCCTAATCTCCATACAGGTGGTGGTATTAAGATCTCGAAAAGCATGTGGCAAGCAAGTTCTAATTCTGTAAAACATACCGGTTTCTCTCAATAAATGGTAAGACATGTTTTATATCTATTATATAATATGTGTATTAAGTATAGGGGCCAATCTCACAATATATCTGGAAATATGGGATGCCGATATGGAACATGTATACCCGTCCCCTTGACTCGTTATCCCGGCCTAAATGATTCCATTTTCCAACTTCTCATTTTAAAAACATTTGTCAGGAAAACTATCGAGAAGCTGAAAAACCAACCATGACCAAAAACCTCTAACTTGGCATTAATAGCAATAAGTGGCAGTTAACAAGTTAAGTTTCTGAATACTGTTCGAGGTACTATTGGGCTAAAAATTTTCAATTTTCCACCATCCCCACACTTGAGGTTGACATTGTCCTCAATGTTAAAATAATAAAACAATTAATACTCATTTGGGGGAGGGGGTTGAACTGACAGTTTGACCACTTAAAAACTCGGGAAACAAATGTGATGAACTAAAGCAAAAATATACAATTACAATCTTAACAAATAAAAATAACAAAATAGTTTATGAAACCGAAATCACCTGATAATAAAGACAATGCAATGCGAAACTCGGCCCACAACTCTCAACACACTCGTGACACAGGTCTCCAACACTGACCAATTCTGTCTAACCAAATCTGCACAACTCTCGAGACATGTATAAGCAACCACTCACAAGTATAAGACTTAGGTCTTTCGAGAGTTAAAATTATCATTATATTATAAAATCATTACCGAGCCAAGTTAGTCAATTTCATAAAAAATTTTGTTAATTAATTAAAAATAAAAATAAAAATAAATAAAATAAAAAAAACCTAACTCACTTTCGTAGGAATCACAGTTGCATTTAGCGTATGCAACAAGCCCTTTAAACCCCCCGGTAGCCCGGGTGGACGAGTGAGGTCTCGTGAGGGTTTATAGTGAACACACCCACAAAGTTCCTAAAGCAACACAAACAAATATACAAATATATAAATATTATTATTAATTATATTATTATTATTTATTTTATTTATGTATTTTTTTAAATTTCGGAGGTCCGAGGACCCATCGCGTAACGCGATGGTTCAGGTAAGCCAAGGTCGCGCTACGCGACCCAATTGATATGGAATTAAGGTTTAGACACCATCGCGTGTAGCGCGATGGTGTCTGGTCTGGCGCCATCGCGCTACGCGATGACGTCAGATGTCTGGGATGTCTCAGCCACCATCGCGTAGTGCGATGGTGAACTGTCCAGGGCCATCGCGTAGCGCGATGGTCCCCAATGAACAGAAAGTTTTTGCCGAATTGGGGTCGGGCATTTTCGGACCTGGTCACTTTTCGACATCTCGACATTACCCTGAACACGTTTCCGAAGTCGGAATTTACAATGCGTTCCTGGATTGACGTGAAATTAACCAAATGCTTACCGAACCTCATGATACACACCTCACCAACAGCCTCCCCACACTTGAGAAATGCTGCACAGAACTTGAGACCAAAGTCAAACAACGACACAACGAAAAGAAAATAAAATGAAACACACTTACAAACCCCGGGTTACCTCCCGGTCAGCGCTGAATTGCGTGTCTACAGCTCGACAATGCCTCGAATGCTTCAAGTAGCTTCATAAATCGGTGAGGTCACCATAGAACTCACTGATTTCTTTCCTCTCCTTCCTTTCCTTGCTGTCGGTTTCTCTCCATCTTTCATTTTAACGCCTCTCTCATTCCAACCTTTCTTCTCGCTGCTACCCTTCAGGTCGTTCCTGTCAGTTACAAAACATCCCTCTCTTGTATGATTTGTGCACGATGGTACGCACTTGTCAACAAGAGGGTTAGTAGCATTTTCAAACAATGATAACCGCTTAACACGGTTCCCACACTTAATGCCCAAAAATCCCTCAGCACAATCAATTACCACATGTGCTGTGGCAAGGAACGGCCTGCCCAGTATGACTTCAGATTGTTTAATATTACCCTTAGCATAATTAAGTACCAGGAAGTCAACTGGGTAGCTAAAATCGTCCACTTGAACCATCACATTAGTGACCATGCCCCGGGGGTGTGTATGAGTTTGATTCGCCAACACCACGGTGGTGTTTACACTCTCTAACGGGCCAAACTCATACTGATCATATAAACAGCCGGGCATGACACTAACACATGCTCCAAGATCAAGAAGTGCCCGATCAGTTTTGAAATCTCCAATCTGAATTGATAAAAGTGGCACTCCCGGGTCTTGGAGATTACTTGAGGTGGTATTATCCTCCACCTCCTCATCATCCGTGTTGGTCAATTTGGCATTTAAACACTTATCACGAATGCAATTTTCACAAAAATTTGATTCATTAGAGTTCGATTTCAATTCATTTTGAGAAATTGTTTCCTTTTGACCAACACATTCATTCTCATCATTAACATCATTCACTACCGCCTCAACAAACTACGGTGGTGACTCAACTTCAACACAAGTAATTTCAATATGAGGTAAAAGACTTACCGCGTTGATGTGCACACTGTTACTCTTCTTCGAGCTTGAGCTGGCATGTTGCGGGTTTACTGTGGTATCGCTTGGTAGCTGACCCGCGTTCTTATGAAATCTCGCCACGTCTGCTGCAAGCTGACCAATCTGCTTTGACATCGCTTCTGCTGACTTGTCTCTCAACTCGAACTGTCTCTACGTTTCCTTCTGATTATCAGTCACGAGCTTCAACAACGCATCGAGTTTCGAATGAATTGACTCGTCTGAATTTCCTGAACTACCATTCTGCTGGTCCTGATTCTGATTACCCGACGAACTGTTACCCCAGTAACCATCTCTGTTATACCCCCGACTGTTATACTGACTGTTCGAACCACCCTAACGGTAGCTGCTCTGCTGTCGGTTCTGACTGGACCCCTGAAAGTTCGGGTTCGACTGGTTCGACGCGTTCCCGTATTTGAAATTCGGGTGATTCCTTAGGCCCGGGTGATAAGTGTTTGAATTGAACCCTTGGCCCTTGGACTCCCCGTACGCGTAACTGACTTCTTCCTCATCGGTATACTCATCATCATCGAACCCGGGGCAATCTTCAACATTATGCCCCAATCCACCACAATATGAACAAACCGGGAATTTCACCCTGACTTTACCAACCTCTTTCTTTTTCTCTTTCCGATATCCCGCGAGTTCCCGTTACAACTCTGCAATTATGTCTGACTCGCTCGAGGCTGATTTAACTGTTTATGTAACCCCGAATTTTCGTCTTCGATCTGTTGCTGCCTCTGCCTTGGAATCTTCACACATAAATTCCAAAAATTCCCAATCATCTTCCTCGGGTTGATTCAACAACTGACTATTACACGAAGCCTTCAAATGCTTTCTGTCTTCATATGTCAACCCATCAACGAAACACCTAACCAACTCCCACAACTCAATCTGATGGTGCGGACACTTCCGAATCATTTCCTTGTAACGAATAAAAGCCTCATGAAACAACTCACCCGGTAACTGTGAAAAGTGTCTAATCTCCATTCGGGCCTCGATAGTCTTCAACTGTGAATAGTACTCGTTAAGGAAAACCTGCAGCATCTCAGCCCAGCTCTCAATACTGTGCATCGGTGGCGAGTTGAACCAGTGTTTTGCTTTGTCTTTTAATGAAAACTAGAACAACCGCAACCGAATCTCATTCTGATTGTATGTACCATCACCAATAGACCCGCAAATCGCTGAAAAATCTGACAAGTGTGAATACGGGTTTTCTGATCCCAGTCCGTGAAAATGAGGAACTATGTTGATGTAGGACGGACGGGATTTAAATGTCGGTTGTCCCTGAACACGCACCTGTGGGACAATCGGTGATACACCATCTGAAATACCCGGTCTGAACCGACTCTTAACACCTTGAACCGGAGGCCTGTAATTCCTTTGTTTAGCCCTCGGTTCCTCAAAACCTCCCCGATTAACCTGAATCGGTTGTCTCTGTTCCTCCCGATACCTGCCAATACCACCTCGATCAAGATTTCTGTTCCTCCACCTGTTACCTCTCACCCTAACCGGTTCCTCAACCTCTTCAACACGCAAACCCGCATTTTCATTTCTCGGGCCAAATTCCTTCTCATCTCCCTCTTCTTCATCTTCAGTGTGAATACTGACATGGTCAAACTCTTGAATAATCGTCTGTCGGTGACGAGGGGTATTGTTCGGGGCTGATGGCCCAGGTCTGATCGGGCTGAATTTTGGGGTTGTTGATTGGTGTTTATTGGTGGTGGTAGGTCATTATTTGGTGAGTTCTGGTTATGTGGTGGGTTAGGCTCAGGTTGGAAAACATTAATTTTGGGTGGTGGGTTTTGGTATTGGTTCATGTTCTGACCGTCCATGTCTGGATGTCTGATCTGAGCTCGGTTCTGCCGAGCTATACGTTCAATCTCTGGCTCGTAAATCAGTAGGGAATTTCTTCCTGAATAGCGGGTATGCATAAACCTGTTACCTACACAAATAACACACCCCGCGTAAAATGGGAAAATAAAACTAAACTAAAAATAAAAACAAAAACTAAATTAAACTAAACTAAACAAATAAATCAATTAATCACAAAAACACTAAGCGCACTAACTCCCCGGAAACGGCGCCATTTTGATGACCGTCGTTTTAGTCATGCAAAAACCTAATTAACCTATGCAGCTAGGGTAAGTCAGGTATCGTATCCACCAGGAGTATGTGGTCAGTGTGAAGTGAAATCAATTCCTAAACTTATGAAGTAATTCAATTAAAGTGCTGATCACACTAGCAAACGGTTTATATGTTATAACAAGCAACCAAGTAATCACGTATTTAATCAATTAACAAAGACAAATCACACCCGGGAATCCAAGTAATTAACCTAACAGCAAACTCATGCAACTTAACAGATTAACAATTACTGATCAATACCGACTGACTAACTAGATAAACCTTAGGCATCAACGCTTACTAACACACAGCACTGGTTATCAAACAGTCACTGCCAGTGTGACTCAACTAAGGGAAAGCGTATGCTTCATCACATTCAACTAGTCAAAACAATCCTATAAGCAATTATCATAGAAACTGGCACAATAATCGTTCTGATCGAAATAAACCTAAACTGACTGAGTGCACAATAATACTAGACATCAATACTCATAGATTAATCAAAGATCATTACAATCAACTCATTCTAAATACATGAGAAAAACTGAAAGATACAATACTCTACATCCCGGGTATGACTCGAAGAAACTAGCCGCGCATCGGCATCTCTCGGGCCTCGGTTATGATCTGGTAGGCCATGTAGGACACTTAGAGATGATTGGGGATGATCGGGACTTGCTCTTCTGCTCTGGAAATCGCCTGGAATGTCAAGAATGCCGTCTAGGGTCGTCCAAATGTGATATAAAACAAAACCCTAACTTTCACGACTCTGGGGACCATTGCGTAGTGCGATGGCCTCCTCTCCTGGTCCATCGCGCTACGCGATGGACCAAAAGTCAACGCAATCATTTACAGGGCATCGCGTAACGCGATGCCCCACCTTCAACACCCATCGCGCTACGCGATGGGTCTCCTTTCTCAGCAACTTCACATGATTGCCTCGGTAAGCATGCTGGACATCCCGGGTCTTCATTCCGTGCTCGTACAGGTCCAAATAAAACGCGTTAAGTACCTGTGACCTGAAACACAACAAACACGTATGAAGTACCAAAGTTCCTAAACTAAACACGTAAAACAAGTACGTTAACACAATTAATTATGTACAAATAAACCGAACATTACCCATAACATCATAAAAGTTCGCCAAAATATGGTGCTCATTTGATCATTTGCTATAACATAGAGAGAAAGCAGAGAGAAGAGGATGAAGGGAGATGATGAGTAGGTGGCCAGACGAAGAAGATGGTAGTTTACGTAAAGGTGATTGAAGCGAGTAGGTTTTAATATACGAATGAAAATACGAAAAATGCTCGGGGCAGTATGGGGGAGGCACATGGGGAACACCTTCGAGGGGCGGGCGGCAAAAGGGGGGTAGTCTGGCTAGATCGAGCAGCGAAGGGGGTGGGTGGTGGGCCCTCATTCAATTCCAACGGTGATTTGGCCGTTTAAATTAAAGAAAAATAATTTTTTTTCTTTATATATCCATCATTCACTCCAATTTTACAAACATCTAATTCACATTTTTAAAGTTATAAGTTTTCTCCAAAATTATGGATTCCGACTCATTTTCAATACCCGACTTCTATTACCATGAGCCGATGCTATTTCAGATTCAAAGGATGAAGCAATATTTAGTACGATTCGAGAGGCTGGTAAGCTCTTAGTCGGTCATTGTGAAAGTTCACAACCACGAACAAGATGGCCTCATCTTGAACGGGATCATGTAGGTGCTCATGACCGGATGATAAAAGATTACTTTTCTCCGGACTTGATCTTTTATTCGGAAAGATTTCAACGCCGTTTTCGGGTGAGTCGCCAACTATTTTTACGAATTGTTGGTGATTTAGAACGCGATTATGTATTTTTCCAACAAAGGGAGGACGCGATAGGTAAACTAGGATTTTCTCCTATGCAAAAATGCACAGGGGCAATTTGTTAACTAGAATGCTCGACTGCGAGCGACATCATGAAAGAGTATTTACAGATGTCGGAAACAATGGGTCATGAGGCCCTCCATATGTTCCGTGAATGTGAGAATTATTATCATCTTTATTATTTATTTCGAAACCTTATTATTTGGTGTTAAATTTATTAATCTTGTTAAAATTATTATTAGGTATTGTTGAACTTTATGGTAAAAAAAATATTTGAGGAGGCTGACTCAAAGTGATATACAAAATATTTACGAGGTTCATCAACAAAGACACGGTTTTTCCGGGAGTCTTGGTAGCCTCGATTGCATACGTTGGCTTTGGGAAACTTGCCCAGTTGCTTGGCAAGGTCAATATCATCGGGGTGATCATGATAGTTTAACACTTACTCTTGAGGCGGTCGCATCATTTGATATTTGGATATGACATGCGTTTTTTGTGATACCCTGCGCAAACAATGATATAGCTATGATATATTCGCCCCCTATTTTTGACCCATCATTGACGGAGTTTCACACGATACCTCATTTTTCGCAAATGATGTCAACTATGAATACAGATATTATCTAATCGACAATATTTATCCGGAGTGGGCCAGGTTGGTCCTTAGTCTTACATGTCTGAATGACAATAAATGTCAATATTTCAAGAAAAAACATGAGTCACAAGAAAGAACCTCGAAAGGACATTCAGGATTTTAAAGAAGCGTTGGTCTATCAATAAACAGTCGGCTCGTTTTCACCAAACGGTTAAGTTAAGAAACATAATGCACACTTGTATTATCTTACATAATATGATATCGGAGAACTTGGACAGAGCAATTTGTCAAGGCGAGTACAACGATGAGCTAGAACCGATCTCAACACTAAACAATGATGAGAAACTTGTTATTTTATTAGACACGAAAAAGGGATACGAATCATAGTCTTTGGTCAGATTTGGTTGAACATATTTGGAAGAGCAAACAAAATAGTGGCGACAACTAAAATAGTTGTAATTATTTTTATTTTATATGTTTTTAAATTTAATTTAGTTTGTTTTATTATTATTATTATTATCTACTTTTATTTTATTGTGTTGTTTTTTTTTTGTTTTCATGAAAAAAAGTAAATAAAAAATGTTTAAAGCCCTTCAAGTCTTCGAACCATAGAAGGGTAACATTGTCTTGGAGCTTTAAAGCCCACAGTGTCCCAGTGACGATTACGCGACACTGTGGATGGGTTTAAGGCCCCCACCATAGTAAACAATCTTAAGAGACAGAATTTAAACGGAGAGACCCATTTTAATTCGACAGAAAACCATGTTGAATCAACGAGCACACAATTTTTTCGGGGAACACAAAGTAGTACCGCCCACTAACCACATAAACACAAATTACAATTTTCTAAAAAAAATAGAAATTTGTTACAATTCATACTTGTATTTATATATATCATTAAGTTTTAGGTATTAAATATTTTAAAAGTACTCCTTTTATTTATTAACACTTATTTCAATAAACAATAGTCACCGGCCATGCAAACAACCTTTCTTCCACGAGTTCCACCTACCTTTCCAAGCATTTATACATCACACTTTTCGAACAAACCCATTCACAATCCCAACCACCATATCTAAAATGGCGATTCTAACCCTGCTACTCTACACCTCCCTCACTGCCATACTATTGTATCTACTCCTTAACCTACGCACCCGTCGCCCTAACCGTCTGCCACCAGGCCCCACCCCATGGCCGATCGTCGGAAACCTGCCGCACCTCGGCACAGTTCCGCACCACTCGCTGGCGGCATTGGCGGCGAAGTACGGCCCGTTGATGCACCTCCGGCTAAGCTTCGTTGACGTGGTGGTGGCCGCCTCGGCGTCAGTCGCGTCACAGTTTTTAAAAACTCATGACGCGAATTTCGCCAGCCGGCCGCCCAACTCCGGCGCGGAGCATATCGCGTATAATTATCAGGATTTGGTGTTTGCACCGTACGGTCCGCGGTGGCGGATGCTTCGGAAGATATGCTCCGTGCACCTCTTTTCCGGCAAAGCACTTGATGATTTCCGTCATGTTCGGCAGGTATTAAATTAAACTATATATTAAAAAGAAGTTTATTCATGCGTGAGGAATTTACTATTCCTCTACGTTTGGTGGCTTTATGCATGCCGTACAACAATCTTATGCGATTTATAACTTTTTTTTCATTTGCTATTCTTTCTTTTTTCACCTATTAACGTGTTGTACCCTTTCTGAAGAAACACTAACCAGACCCCGGGCAGATTACGGGTAACCTGGGGGTTAGATAGATGTTTCCCACGAGGGGTTAGACCCAGAGAAGATGGTTCTTCTGATAACCTGCAAAACAGACACCGTGAGCTTGTCACTGAGAAGGGGGGTTCCTCTTTGTGACCACCCTCCGGCGTGAGAATCAGACTAGATTGCTCTTTAAATATAAATGTATATTAAGAGATTGCTAGAGCAGATATCAGGTATAATATGATGATAATATGGTAAGATATGATAAGATGAGATGGTCATACCATTTGTGGTATTTATAGCCGAATGTAGGTTTCCAAGGAGGTGTGGCCTGCTGAATAGTAATCCTGTTCAACCAACAGTGGCCTACGCACGTGCCCTGCTGGTAGTTGGTGGGTAGGCAGCGGCTGATAGTGACCAGGCCTGCTGTATACTATTCCTTTTCCACCAACTGCCGGCTATGCACGTGGTATGACAGGAGTTGGTGAGTAGGCAGCGGCTAATAGTGACATACAGTACAGGAGCATGCTGCTCGCCATACTGTTGTCAATAAGCTGTCGTATCTTTAGTCAGATCTTTTGCCCATATCTCGTCAGGTACAGTACAGAAGATCTTCCCGTATCGTACGGACTGGCTTATTTGGGCGGGAGTATTCCCCCTCCCGCCCTTGTGCGGGATTGTTCCCGGCTTTGCTCATTCCTTCAGGTGACACTGAGTGATTGAGAGCTAAGTGCCTTGTGCGTGTAGCCATGCTGCGCGGGTGGCCTTCCCTGATGGCTTGTATCCGAAGCTGCGGGAACAGGCGGAGTCCTTCACCATTGGGAGGCATTTCCTGCGGGAACAGCTTGCGTACTGCGCGTAAGGACGTCACGTCTCTGAGCATGGTGGGTCCTGCGGATCCAGTTGGTTTCTGCGCAGACGTCCCTCTTCAAGGTGAGTCTTGCGGGTCCAACTGGGCTCTGCTGGGACCTACCTCTTCAAGTCCCCCCAGTCCAATGTTCTTCTCATGAATTATTAATAAGTGAGGTGAACTTTTGGACTTAGCAAGGGGTTTTGAAAAGGGTTTATTTTTTAGGTTTTCCGTGGTGATTCTTCCCGCGGTTTTCCTGATGTCACGCAGAAATTCCCGACTTTTCTGCTTGATCTTTGGGTGTGAAGCGGGTAGGTTTGTAACCTCCTCGCACGTCAGGAGCGTTGAGTCCCACTTGTGTGGATTCTCCATGGGGTCTTGGTAGTTTTCAACATAGTGATCAATTATGCTAAAACCACCAATTCCATCTTGGAGTTTCAAACAATATAGTTCTCGACGTTCCCGTCATGCGGGGATGTTATTCCCGTTTCCGCAAGCATGGCCCAGAAGATCCTTCTTGGTTTGAATTCCCTGCAGAGTGCTAAGTATGTGAAGGGTTTTGCCTTGACACTGTACCCGCACTCGTCTTACGGTTACTTTACTTCCAAGGTATTCCTGGCGTCAATTCCCTGCGGGTGCTAAGTATGTGAAGGGTTTTGCCTTGACACTGTACCCGCACCCGTCTTATGGTTACTTGGTTGCCAAGGTAAGGGGTATTTTCCCGCTTACTTTTGAATCTTTTTGAATTTTGAATTTTGAAATTCGAAGAGTTGGTGGAAGGATAAGAACAGTCCAAACCTCTGAAACGTCGTGCGACGGTTTCTTCTGACTGTGTCAGGACGTGCAGGAAGTTATGGTGACGTGACAGTACATGGTCATTCCAGACGCCTTTTCAGGCGCGTGGGCGCGATTTTTCGGGCGCGTGGCCGCGAAATTAATGGTATGCGTCCCATCAACAGCTGTTCCAAGCTTGCTTTTTGCCACGTGTCATAGTTTCATTGCACCTTCGATTTCTCTCTCTTCCGCATTAAATGCGTCGCATTAATTGCGATTAGTATATAAAGGGGGAGAGGGTTCTTTGTAATCCACACTTTCACTCTTCTTTTCATCTTCTAAGTGATTTCCGGCGAATACTCACCTTTTCAGGCAAGCATTCTCCCGAAATCGTTTTCTTCTTTCTTTTGCAAGATGTCGTCTCGTGATATCGATTCTTCAGCCGATGACAAGAGTACTGCTGGCGAGTGCCAGTGTGCTCTGCCTGGCGATCTGTATCATTACATCGTCAGGAAGTTCATGCTCGAGTCTCTCGAGCCTGAGTTTCCTGAACCCCACCAGACGGTGTATGATGCCCCCAGAGGCAAGATCGGGGTTTATGCTGCATTCTTTGTTTATGGGATTCTTAGGTTCCTATTAACAAAGTTTGTTTACCGTGTCCTTGAGAGGCACGGTGTGCACCTGACCGAGGTGCACCCAATGGCGATTGCCAAGATCCGGCACTTCGAGTGGGTGTGCCGGATTCTGGGCGTTGAGCCCTATGTTGACCGCCTGATGACCTTCCGTGCCAAGATCCGGACCATGGCTTCCGTGCCATAAGTGAGGCTGAACGGGGTTTCTCCCGTACTGGCCTTCTTCAGCGTTCTGCTTGCCCAAAGGACGTGCGGAAGCTCGTCCACCCAGCCGGATCTGTGTTCCAAGAGTCTTTTCTTGATGCCTTCGACGATGCTCTTATTTGCTCTTTCCACCTCACCATTACCTTGCGGGTGTGCCACTGAGGTAAAGGTGTGGGTGATTTGAAGTTCTTTCAGCCACTGTTGTAGCTTCTTGTCAGCAAAGTTGGTGCCGTTATCGCTCACCAAATTCTGTGGAAGTCCAAAACGACAAATAATAAATTCCCAAATAAATTTTTTGATATGTTTTGCGGTTGTTTGGGCTAAGGGTTTTGCTTCTATCCACTTTGTGAAGTAGTCGATGGCTACCACTAGGAACTGAACATTTCCTGCTGCTGTAGGAAATGGGCCTGTCACATCGATGGCCCACTTCTGAAATGGCCATGAAGAAGTGACTGGAACAAGTTCATTCTTCGGGCGGTGCGTGTTGGGTGCGTAAAGCTGGCAAGACCTGCATTTTCTGATGTATGCCAGCGCATCCGTATGCATCCCCGGCCAAAAGTATCCCGCGTTGTTTAGCTTAGCTACAACAGCGCGGGGGCCTGCGTGTACTCCACAGATGCCTTCGTGTACTTCCCTTAGGAGGTAGTCAGCATCTTGGTTGTCCACGCATCTTAAGAGTGGGCCAAGAAAGTTACGTCTGTAAAGGATGTCATCGATGAGTTGATAATTCAGTGCTTTACAGCGTAGTTTTCTTGCCTGTGTTTTTGATTCTGGTAGTGTACCTGCCGCAAGGTATTTTATTATTGGTGTCATCCACGTTTCCGTGCCGGTTTGGATGACACAAATTTCCTTGTGCGGGACCGAAGGTGCCTCGAGGAGTTCAATGCGGATATCCTTTCCTAAGTGGGTGAAGGCTAATGATGCAAGCTTGCTTAACGCATCCGCAGATTTGTTTTCACTTCGCTTGACGTGTATGACTTTGCAGTCGTTGAAATCGCGCATAAGGGATTTTGCTTGTGCGAGGTACAGGGCCATTGTGTCGTTCCCGGCCGTTTACGTCCCGTTGATCTGATTGGCTACTAACATGGAATCCACGTGGGCTTCCAAGTTTTTCACTCCCATCTTACGCGCAATTCTCAGCCCAGCCAAGAATGCCTCATACTCGGCTTCGTTATTCGTACTTGGAAAATCCAGTCGAATAGCGTAAGTGTATTCTTGGCCTGCTGGGTTGGTTAGTTTCAGCCCTGCGCCTGAACCCTCGTTATTGGCTGCCCCATCAGTGTAGAGTCGCCAGACATCATTGATGTCTTGTGCTGGAGAGGGTTGAGCCTCTTCCTGGCACTCTTTTTCCCGCGATGCAGGCACTTCTGCAATAAAGTCGGCCAGAACCTGGCCTTTTATGGCTGGTATTGGCTTATACTTTATCGCGTATTCCCCCAACTCAATTGCCCATTTGGCTAGGCGTCCCGATAACTCGGGTTTGCCTAGAATGTTTGCAAGTTTGAAGTTGGAGAGAATGGTGATTGGGTGACCCTGGAAATATCGTCATAACCTGCGTGAAGCGTGTATAAGTGCTAAGACTAATTTTTCGAGGGTAGAGTACCGGGTTTCTACGTCTGTTAGGATACGGCTGACATAATAGATTGGCATCTGGATGCCTTTTCGCTCTACTAGCAGGACTGCCCCGGTTGCTCTATCTGTTGCGGAAAGGTATAGGATTAACTCCTCTCCCGCTTCTGGTGCTGTGAGTGTTGGGAGTTCGATCAAGCGTGACCGAATCTCCTGAAAAGCTGCTTCCGCTTCTGGTGTCCAGCGGAAGTGCGTTTTCTTTAAACAGTTTCTCAACGTTGACACGAAGGGAAACGACTTATCCGCGTGGTTTGCCAAAAAGCGATTAAGTGCCACTAGTCGTCCATTCAGTGTCTGAGCCTGTTTGATGGTAGTAGGTGATTCCATTTTGATAATGGCTTCGACCTTTTCAGGGTTCGCTCTGAAGCCATCTTTAGTGACGATGACCCCCAAGAACTTCCCTTCTTCCATTCCAAAGGCACATTTGCTCGGGTTGAGCTTCATGTTTATCTTCCTGAGCGTGTTGAAAGTCTCTTCGATGTCTTTCAACATCGCTTCTGGGTCAGGGCTTTTGATGACCAAGTCATCCATGTAGACTTCCAAGTTCCTCCCAATTTGGGCATGAAACTGGTTGTCCATCAGGCGTTGGTATGTGGACCCAGCATTCTTAAGTCCGAATGGCATCATTTGGTAACAAAATGTGCCATCGGGCGTCCGAAAAGCGGTTTTGTCCTGATCATCAACGGCCATGTGTATTTGATGGTACCCCTTATACGCGTCCAGGAAGCATTTAAGGCGGAACGGTGCCAACGAGTCCACCTTAAGATCAATTTCGGGTAACGGATAACAATCTTTGGGGCATGCTTTGTTCAAGTCCTTGAAATCTATGCACATGCGCCATTGTTTGTTATTCTTCGGTACCATAACGGGATTTGCAACCCAAGTTTGATATCTACTAACGCGTACGATGCATGCGTCAAGGAGTTCCTTGACTTGGGTTCTACACGCGTTAGTTTGTTCTGGCCCCATTACTCTGCGCTTTTGTACGATCGGCGTAACAGCCGGATCGCATTTGAGCTTATGCTCTGCCTTACTTCGGGGTACACCAGTCATGTCAGCTGGTGTCCACGCGAAGATGTCAGCGTTTTTTTGTAATAGGCGCTTGAGTAAGGTGCGTGTGGGATCAACAATTGTCGGGCCAATGGTGACGGCCTGGTCAGGGTACTTGCCGTTGAAGGCCCATCTTTCTGGTTCGGTGATGGTTGGTTTAGCCATCTTTGGTTTGGGTTTAGATGAGACAGATGCGATGCATACCTGGGGAATGCCGGTGATCATCGCTACACCCTCAGCTGTTGGCCATCCCATCATGCCGTGGACTGAGGATACCACGGCGTTGAATCTTGCCATCCCGTCTCTCCCGAAGAGAATGTCGTATGTGTGGTGTGGCTTTCTCATCACGACAAAGTCCACATCTTCTGTGCGGGAGTGTTTCCCATCCATAAGAGTGACGGGGAAAGATAGGATACCCAGGGGGGTGTTTGTGCTGCCATCAAACCCTTCCATCGAGGCGCAGATCGTTTCCAGGCGTTCCTTGTCTTCGTCATCTAGCTTGTCGAAGAACTGCCTGTACATCACCGTTGACGAGGCGCCGTTGTCAGCAAAAGTGCGAGAAGTGATGTAGTGCCCCAGCTGGCTTTTGATGACGATAGGGCCTTCTTTGCTGGGTCCTCCTGGCACTCGCGGGAAGCGCACCTCAGCTTCCTTCCACGCACATGGTTCTGTTGTTCGCCTTTTTCTTCCTCTTATATTACCATGAACCATGTTGATGCTGATGTCAACGGGCTTTCGTCCGTTGCCTCGGTACCGGTTGTCGTTCCTTCCTCCCTTCTTGATTAATGCCACCAGGTGTGCCAGTCTTCCATCCTTGACGAATGCTTCAACAATATCCTTCAAGGATGTACACTCTTCTGTACCATGACCTTTTGTCCCGTGGAAGTCACATGATTTGCTCTGATCCGCATTAGGTCGCTGTCGGATCATTGGGGCTTTTGGCCATGGTAGCTTTTCAGTGGCAAATATCTCTGTGACGCTTTTGGTGAGTGGCGTCCACCGGTGCTTTTGGCTTGAAGGGTGTGTGTGATTTCTTCCGCCAACAAGAGGGTGAGAGCTGGATGAGGTGTCAAAGTTTACCCTTGACTGCCAGATACCTAGCTTCCTCTTTTTGTTCTGCCGGGCGATCCGAACATTGTTCTCTCTTGTCCTCTGCGTGTAGAGGTGTGTATTCTGGGGAAGATCCCTTCCCAGTTGCTTCTCCGTCTCGGCAAAGCGCTTGGCCGCCGTCATGATGGCATCCCATGTTGATGGCATGCCATCCTTACCCGTCAATGTGCGGATAAGCTCTGGGTATTCGGCGCCTTGGATGAAAGCGGCGCGAACAAGATCTTCACTTATGTTGCCGAGACTTAGCTTTTTGGAGTTGAAGCGAGTGATGAAGTCTAGTAAAGATTCATCCTCTTCTCTAACGCAGTTGAGGATCGTCCACTGTTCTTCAGTATATTTCCTCTGTTGGCTGAAGTGCTGGCTGAACTTGTTCTGAAAGTCCGCCCAGTCATATATGTGGTGGACCGGTAGACGATCGAACCATGCCCTGGCCGCTCCAACCAGAGTCATCTGGAACATATAACACCACGTGGGTTCCGTCCAGTTACTGACGGTTGCCCCCGCAATGAATCTGTTCAAGTGGTCGTCTGGGTCGGATAGACCATCATAAGTGCCAATGTTGGACATTTGTTTGGCACTTCTCGGGGCGATTGCTTCCCCAATGTCCCTTGCGAACTTTGACTTTCCTGCATTTGTAGCAGTTGGCCTAAAGGTTTTGGAGAAGTCACGCGGGTTTCTCTCCGCATTCGTTGGTTTAAAAGCTTCCCCAAAATTCCTTTTCGGCTGGAAGTCCGTTTCCTTACGCTTCCCTTTCGCCTTATGGCGAGGGTTTGCGTCGGTATCGGATTTTTCCCTCTCGTCGTCTGAGTACTCGCCCTCGCTGTTCATATTGAGATGTTGGCGAGTACTGCCGAATTCGTCAGCCTGTTGAACTGAACGCAAGCGTTCATCCAATTCAGCTTGGAACTCTTTCTGACGTGCTTTGGCCCACGCCTTCACTTGATCTAGTGTTTGGCGAGGGACCCTCGTTCGTTTTTCCAACTGGGCATCAGTGAACCCCAGTGGAATATTTACTGCACTTGCCCCGGCTTGGGTAGTCGGGGTAGTGTTCGTAAGATTTGTATAACCGCCGGTGTTCCCCCCAGTTTCTGGGGTTGTGGTTACCGGGGTTTCTTGGTCGGTTACTGGCCTTGGGACCGGAGTAACGTTAACCATTTCTTCAGAAAATTTGAAAAAACTAAATTAGTTCTAGCTTTTATGCACGGATGGCGCCAATGAAGAAACACTAAGTGAACCCCGGGCAGATTATAGATAATCTGGGGGTTAGATAGATGTTTCCCACGAGGAGTTAGACCCAGAGAAGATGGTTCTTCTGATAACCTGCAAAACAGACACCGTGAGCTTGTCACTGAGAAGGGGGGGTTCCTCTTTGTGACCACCCTCCGGCGTGAGAATCAGACTAGATTGCTCTTTAAATATAAATGTATATTAAGAGATTGCTAGAGCAGATATCAGGTATAATATGATGATAATATGGTAAGATATGATAAGATGAGATGGTCATACCATTTGTGGTATTTATAGCCGAATGTAGGTTTCCAAGGAGGTGTGGCCTGCTGAATAGTAATCCTGTTCAACCAACAGTGGCCTACGCACGTGCCCTGCTGGTAGTTGGTGGGTAGGCAGCGGCTGATAGTGACCAGGCCTGCTGTATACTATTCCTTTTCCACCAACTGCCGGCTATGCACGTGGTATGACAGGAGTTGGTGAGTAGGCAGCGGCTAATAGTGACATACAGTACAGGAGCATGCTGCTCGCCATACTGTTGTCAATAAGCTGTCGTATCTTTAGTCAGATCTTTTGCCCATATCTCGTCAGGTACAGTACAGAAGATCTTCCCGTATCGTACGGACTGGCTTATTTGGGCGGGAGTATTCCCCCTCCCGCCCTTGTGCGGGATTGTTCCCGGCTTTGCTCATTCCTTCAGGTGACACTGAGTGATTGAGAGCTAAGTGCCTTGTGCGTGTAGCCATGCTGCGCGGGTGGCCTTCCCTGATGGCTTGTATCCGAAGCTGCGGGAACAGGCGGAGTCATTCACCATTGGGAGGCATTTCCTGCGGGAACAGCTTGCGTACTGCGCGTAAGGACGTCACGTCTCTGAGCATGGTGGGTCCTGCGGATCCAGTTGGTTTCTGCGCAGACGTCCCTCTTCAAGGTGAGTCTTGCGGGTCCAACTGGGCTCTGCTGGGACCTACCTCTTCACTTTCCCAACCAACTTCACTAAAGAAAAAATCTATCTAAAGAGATAGAGAAGAGATATATGTGCATCACACTCTTTCTTTATTTAGTTGTTTTTAATTGTAACATTAATGCACAATATAAAAGAATTAGTTAATCCATATGATCGATCTAACTAAATTAATTAGAAATTAATTTTTTTAAACTATGTTTTGTAGTCCGTGTATAATTTTTAGGTCTGTTTTCTTTAATCGGTTTAATGATCCGGCTTCAACTTTGTTATAATTGGTCTTCGGTGTCTAAAAATACCGGTACGAAACGAATTTCCATCACCTCTGTGAGTCAACGCGCTACTTAAGGATACAATTCCAACGGCATAATATCACATAACCACGGATCATGAATCCTAGTTGTAATTTAATTTACGTTCATAAATATTTCCTGTAATGTAAAGTTTGATTCAAAAGTGTTTTGTGTGTGCAGGAGGAAGTAGCGATACTCACGCGCGCTTTAGTTGGTGCCGGAAAATCACCGGTGAAGTTAGGTCAACTGCTCAACGTGTGCACCACAAACGCATTAGCACGAGTGATGCTAGGCAGGAGAGTATTTGGTGACGGAATTGCAGGCGGTGATCCGAAGGCGGATGAGTTCAAGGATATGGTGGTTGAGATGATGGTGTTGGCCGGAGAATTCAACATCGGCGACTTTATCCCGGCACTTGACTGGCTGGACCTGCAAGGCATTACGAGAAAGATGAAGAAGCTGCACGCTCGATTCGATTCGTTTCTCAACACAATTCTCGAAGAGCATGAAACCGGCAAGGGTCACGTTGACTTGTTGACCAAGCTGATTGCACTCAAGGACGATGATGCAGATGGAGAAGGAGGGACGCTTTCAGATATCGAAATCAAAGCTTTGCTTCTGGTATGTTCATGATTGCACTCAACGTTGGCTTTAGTTTTTTTAACACTATTTAAATAAACCGAAAATTTCAAATATTGCTAAAATAGAATATTAAACTAAAATCTTTTGAGCATAAATTTAGTAAGAGAATATCTTATAAAATATGAAAATTAGATTTTATTAATCTCATCTTTCTGTTATTGGCCGATAATAATTTCAACTTAGTTTATTCCCACCAGTGGTCTCAAATTTTAAAAAGTTGGCTCTCAATAATCATGCGTTAAAAAAAAAACCTAACGGCGTTAGTTTTTTTCCGAATTTCTAACTGATTTTTTAAGGCTTTTGATCGAAAGGAGGATACGAGTCGATTAACGTAAAACTTAGCTCAAAATGATGCAATAATGCTTCAAATGACTTGATTAGTGCTTCAAATTAGGCATTTGAACTTCAAATTAACAAAAATTAAGCTGTCTGGAGTATCCTTTCGAACTAAGTTTTACGCCAATCGACTGGTATCCTTCTTCCGATCAAAAGCCCTAAAAATCAGTTTGAAATTCGGAAAAAACTTAACACTGTTAGGTTTTCTTTAACGGGGACCGTTGAGAGCCAACTTTCCTAAATTTGGGACCACTGATGGGAATAAATTAAGTTGAGATTATTATTATCGATCAATAGCAGAAAGTTGGGATTATTAAAATCCAATCTTTCTATAAAATATTAACCAACTTTTGATTTAATCAGATCACTCATGTAATTTTTTTTTAAATCGGGTTACTAAATCTTCAAATCAAGCTTTACCAATTTTTTTATGCATCAAGAAAAAATGGAGAATAAGATGTGGAGATCGGAATTTGCAATATCTGTGGTTAAACTTAAAAAACGTTAATTATATTAAAATTTAAAAATAAAATTCATGTCATTTTTTAAAATTGAGTGACCTAATTGAAATATTTTTTAAAGTTCAGTAAACTAATTAAAATTCTTTTAAAATTTGGTTATTATTTTATGAAATTGCCTTATTTAGTAATGATTAATGTCATTATTATTATTATTATTAGGGAAAACTTCAAAGAATAATAATATACTTTTTCTTTATACCAATTTGTTTACTTTAACTTATTATTTATTTATTTTTTATTTCAATTAAGTTAACATCATAAATGTTTATTATTTTGGTTGGTTATTATACTGACGTGACATTTTAATTTACATTGTTACATTGATGACATGAAATTTATAATTAATGAAATGGATATTAAAAATTCATTTGGCTATGTTAACGAGAAAGTTGGCTAGTCCTTTTTTTTGACGATTATATAATGAATTACTGTGTTATTCTGTTTATTATATAATTTGTCTAAGTTAATATTAGATGACTTTTATGTTTTTTTTAGAATTGTATACGTCTATGCCTTAAAACATAACATAAAAATATTGTATGAAAGTTAAAAATTGAAAGTAAATATTTTTTTAATAAAAAAATTCAATACTGATGGTTTACGAGAGAAGAAACTATTATTTTTTTTTGAAATTTTAATAATTAAAAGAACATATTTTTTGAATTTATATATTAATAAAATCCATGTCAATAATTTTAATTTCCTATCATCAGTCCACGCCATCATAATAACCTACCAAAATGGTAAAAAAAAAATATGAATTAGTAGATAGATGAAACTTGGGGGTTGGTCTAAATGAGATAAAAAGAATCATGAGTAATCTAATTAAGACAAAAAAAATTAAAATAACTAAATTGATTTAATGATAAAAATTGGTTATTATTATAATAAGAAGTTCTTATTGTGACAAGTGATTTGATATTTTTAGAAGTTATATTCAAGTAGATATGGGATATCAAGTTTATAAGGCTGAGGGGTGTGGGGCTTTAACGGGGGCGCTAGAGCCTCTCCGCTCGCGCCCCCAGGCGCTAACACCACACCACCGGGGCGCTAACGCGAAAAACAATACAGGCGTGAGCTGGTTAGCGGGAGAAGAGAGAGAGGAGCACACCTTTTGAGGTATTTTGGACCGTTGGGAGCCGAAAAAAACAAAAAAAATATATATTTTCTATATAGGTTTACGTAAAAGAGCCGTTGAGCTCATATTAAATTAAAAAAAATATTTTCTTAAACCATAAATATATACCTTTATAAAATATACTATCATTTCACAATTATACACATTTCCTCCTAAAATCCTCTCAAAACTAACGCAAAAAAAATGTCAATGTTTGAATATATTTATAAAAAAAAAAAAAAAAAATTTCGCTGGAGCCCCTCCACACCAGGGGCCAGGGCTCCAACAACCCCCTTATCCAGTTTCTCTCTCTGCCACACGTCATAATATTATTGGTTGGAGCCCCCACTAAAACCCCCATTAAAGCCCCCCACACCCCTCAGCCTAAGGTAATAAAAAAAAGATGATCACATGCAATAATAAATATGATGTTTGAGTAATATATACATAATCAAATGCTATATTTGAAAGAAAAAAAAAGTCAAAAAGAAATAACTATTCTAAAATTTGGCCGTTAAAGAAAACACGTACTTGGATTTTGGTGACCGAAGTGTAACTTTCGTAGTCAGGACTTTATGTAACATATAATTAATAACTTGTTATAATATTCAACATCAATATATATTAATTGAATCAGCTAGTTGTACACTGATAAGTAGGAGACTTGGTGTTTTATGTGACTCAGGTTCGATTCTTATCCGTAGCATTTAGTTTCAGAGGCATTAGGGTGATGATGAGAGACTAGGTGATTAAGTGGCTTTCACTAGTTTGATCCTTGAACTAAACTAGTTTTATCTCACCGTACTGTCGTGCCTTCGGACGAGTGTTTACGGGCATTTGCCTTAGGTGAGGGTTTTTTCAGGATCGAAAATGAGTATATCCCAATACGATGAATTTAACCACTAGCTCGTTTAAAGAATTCGTTGGTCTTTCAAAAATAAAAATTAAAAAAGAAACATTCAATAACGTAGGACAAAAAGACTTTTGCCATTCCTGCTTTAGTGAAGTACTGAAGTGTAAAGGTGATTAGGTTGTAAACATGTAGTCAATAGTTAAATCCCTGTAACTTGTAATATTTTTTTCTTTTAAAAAAGAAAAAGAAAACAACGTATGACGATGATTGATGAGATGATGAAAAACATTTTCATTGATACCGACTCTAGAGAAAGCCTTTGAACATAGTTAAAACATTAAAAGATATAAAAACCCTTTTTTAAGTTATAGAGTAAAGTGTCAAAATCGTCATTAAAAGATATAAAAACTCTTTTTAAGTTATAGAGTAAAGTGTCAAAATCGTCCCAGATGTTTGATTAATTATGTAATTTTAATTCAAAAAGATTTTTTTTGCAACTGAACCCTTGAGGTTTCCCAGTCATTGCCAGATTTGTCCAAATTATTAACTCCGTTAATTGTAATGTTTAAATGAGGGGTAAAACCGTCTTTTTAATTTATTTACTATTTTAATTATTTTTTAATCCCATTTAATGTAAACTAATAAAAAGATAAAGTTGGCCCCACTCCTTTTCATCTCTGTCAATCTACCCTCTTTCCTCATGAAACATTCATATGGTTCTAACCTAGTTACCTCCAATTTGGAGATTTTGTTGATCTGATTTGATTCGATCGATGAAAACAACATTTGCTAGCGTTGATCATGAGTCGGGTATTCATCAAATCCAAATCCCTCATCGCAACGAACGGCGTCATCTTCTTCGTTTACGGCAATTTGGTTTTTACAAGAACTGATAATCTAGAATCAGATACCGTCGTCGTCAAAGGGTGTTGGGTGATGCAGATGTCAGTAAGGGGAGAAATCTGCTGGAATCGGCGCGGTGAGACGAACGGCGGTCCAGCAAGGGTAGCCGTAAGGGGAGTGTGGTTTAGTGGCGGTGGAGTGGGATGCGGAGATTGTATTGGGCGATGGTCCAAAAAGCTTACGATTCGAACCTGGTTTTGTAATTAATGTCGATGGTGGTGGAGTTGAAGATGGTGAAACGGTTTGGTAGTCCCCACAGTTCGTATATACATTATTTAGTTTTAGGTTTTATTTATTTTTGAATAAAAGGGGTGAGAAAAAAGGATTTGAAAAATGAATAAAACAATAAATAAAATTGAAAAGATGATTTTATCCCTCATCTAACGATGGGAAATTGATAAACTTATTGATTTGGATGAAATTGGCAGGACTCATGAAACCTGAAGAGTTCAAATTCGTAAAAATAACCAAACCTCAAAGACGAAAATGACACTTTACTCTAAGTTATATATGCATCCCCACAATTCGATACAATTGGCATGTGTTAGACAGAATAAAATGATACAAGATTATGTTCAAAATTTAAATAATTAAAATTTTTCTCGTTTGATGTCTAACTAAAGCTTATGAATGCTCTAGAACTTATTTGTTGCGGGAACGGATACATCATCTAGCACAGTGGAATGGGCAATGGCCGAACTAATTCGCAATCCACAAATTCTAAGACAAGCCTAAGAAGAAATGGACAATGTTGTTGGTTGAGACCGGTTTGTAACCGAATCGGACCTTGGACAACTAACATTCCGCCAAGCCATTGTAAAGGAGAACTTTAGACTTCACCCGTCAACACCACTCTCATTGCCAAGAATTGCATTTGAGAGTTGTGAAGTTGATGGGTATTACATTCCCAAGGGGTCCACACTCCTTGTTAACGTGTGGGCCATTGCCCGTGACCCAAAAATGTGGACGGACCCACTTGAATTTCAGCCTACACGGTTCTTGCCGGGAGGTGAAAAGCCCAATGTTGATGTTAAAGGAAATGACTTTGAGGTTATACCATTTGGGGCCGGACGAAGGATTTGTGTGGGAATTAGCCTAGGGTGAGAATGGTTCAGTTGCTTGTCGCTACGTTGGTACAAACCTTTGACTGGGAATTGGCTAACGGGGTACAACCCGAGAAGCTCAACATGAATGAAGCCTATGGACTAACCCTTCAAAGAGCTGAGCCCTTGATAGTGCACCCGAAGCCAAGGCTAGCTCCTCACGTATATGAAAGTGGTTAAGCATATCTTTTCGTTTGAAAAATTAATAATTTTGTATTTCTGTTTTGGTTTAGTGTTAAAGTTTGAGAACATCCGATGGGAATGGGAATGGGAATGGGAATTTATGTTCATAAGTTAGTATTAATATAAGAATTGCATAAATACAAACATCCTTTTAAAGTTTTAGTACACATAGTTGCATACAATGGCGAATCTAGAAAAGAAATTGAGGGTAATCTCAAAAAAAAAAAAGAAAAAAAAAACAAAACAAAGAGCGTAACATCATTTAAAGTTTGCAAACAATTTATAGTTAGTGGTTCTCTGGTTTTTTTAAGGTCGGAAGTGGGTTCAAATGACATTTGAGCTTGAGGACTAATTTTGCAAATAGTTTGTAGAAAATGTGGTTGCGGTTTGGTAAAAATAAAATGCAATCAGCAAGTTTCGAACCTGCGCAACCAGCATCCGGCAATTTTGAGTCATGCAAAATAACCACTCCAGCAGGTACAATTTGAGTTATTGGTATACTAAATATAATATACATACTAATTTCGTAACAATGCTAAAAACATCAAATTTTTATACTTCGCTGACAAAGTTGAGGAGTAGCCCAGACTATCCCTATCCCTGGGTCTTATTGGATCCGCCCCTGGTTACATAGCGAGATACACAACATATATATGCAAAGAGAACCTGCTCTCTACCATATCATTTCTTCCTTGATTACTAGAAAATGATGTATGACTTACCAAATTTTTTTTTAATCAAAATTGACAATTACAAATGATTACATCCCATTAAAAAAAGGGAAAAATAATAGAATATATATTTTCGTAAAAAAGTTTTTAGTTTTATATATGTTGGTGTTAATGAGTAGTTTATAAAGCTGATTGGGACGAGTATTTTTTAAGTACTAAACTTGCCGGGACGACTATTTTAGATAAAAAAACAGTTTGAATGACTTTTTTATGAAATTTTGGTACATTTGGTACTTTTCTTAATATTTTTATTATTATATTAATTTTACTCATAATTAGTTTTATATTTTATAATTTTTAAAATATGAAGTTTTACTAAAATCCAAATACATTGCTGAGACGTTTTGTTTATCTACGCGCCGACATAAATTTTATTCAAAACTGAGCTAGTAAAAAAAACTTCGATATAAATTTGACTAGCTTGGTTTTAATAAAATTTATAACGATGCGTAAATAAAAATACGTGCCTCAATTGTGTATTTGGATTTTAGTAAACCTTTATATTTTAAAAGTTATAAAAGAAAACTAATTATGAGTAAAATTAAAATAATAATAAAATATTAAGAAAAAGTACCAAAAATTTCATATAAAAACTCGTTTAAACTATTTTTTTTACCTAAAATAGTCGTCCCGACACGTTTAATGCTTTAAAATACCCCTCTGAAATTTTCCTAGCTTAAAATAGTCGTCGCGACTAGTTTTGTAAACTACTCGTTGACACCAATAATCTAGTCGACACGACTAGTTTAAAATACATATTTCTGGAATTCTTTACAAATGATACATAAAATTAGAAACTTGTTTAAGAAAAAACCTATTTTGAGAATTTCACGATAAAAAATGCATAGAATAATAAATCTTACACTAAAGACCGTATATCACGACAAGCTTTACGCTATTTATGACTCGTGTTAATGTGCTACTCGTTTAAGTCAAACACTGCAAGTTGGGCCCATTACGAAGACACTTCTCGTCGCTATAGCCTTGGCTATCTCGATGACACCATGTCGTCAATAAAACTCCTGTCGAGATAAGTCTCTTTTCTAATAGAACTTTTGTCGACATAAGTCTCTTTTCTTGTAGTGAAATTGCGTAAATAGTTTTAGACTATGTTCCAATGTTTTATCGAGGTAAAAGTGGCCAACAATAAATATTTTGCACGCCCTACATTTATTTTCATAAGTTGTAATTTTTGGTGTTCGGACACCCATCCCAAGATAATACATGCTTAGTTGTCTTCGGTTCGTATTCGGTTAGATAACGTGATGGAAATATAATATTAAATCCATTCTTAATGATAAAATATTGGGAAAACTTTCAAAACAGACCATTTAAAAAAGAGAGAAAATAGAAAATTGCCCACAATGTTCATGATTCCCAAAATGTCCCAAGAAATTTGGATCGGGACAATACTTTGGGATAAGTTTCGACGAGATTTCTACACCAATTATAATCCGACACGTGTAAATGAATCTGACAAGGCCAGCCAAAAATATGAAGGGAGCCGTCCATATTTTCTCACTAAATCTTGTTATCAAAAGCAGTCTTCCCGGACGGTTTTTTTTATGTTTCCTACTTGATCCGTACAAATTATCAAATTCTTAAAAATTGTCCTTTTGAATTATATCTTACAGACGCATTTAAGAGAAATTTGTTCCAACAAGACGAGATTGATCCTCCATCCATGCTTCATTCTCTTCCTTAAATTCCATGGAGAGAAGCTTCTCAATCAAACACACTAGATTATTCGTCTTCTCTCTAACCCTCAGCTTCTCCATCCTCTTTCTAACCGCTTTCTCTTTCTGGCTTTTCAAATCCAACCCATTAATCATCATCAATCAAGAAACCCATTTTCAATTAAGTGAAATTAAACCCACCTTCAATTCCAACTTATAAAAAGAAAAATATCAATCTCAAAAATATCAATCTCTTCTCTGTGAAACAAATTTGTCTCAAATGCTTTTGTCAAGACAGAATTCAAAGAAACAGTTTTCAAGGATTTGATATTTGTGCGGATTAGGTAGGAAATATAAAAAACTGTTTAGGAAAACTCTTTTTGAGAAGAAAATTTAGTGAGAAAATATGGACGGCTCCTTCAACATTTTCAAATTCTCGGCCAGCCTTGTCAAATTCATTTATATGTGTCAGATTATAATTGGTGTAGATTTCTTGTCGAAAGTTATCCCAAAGTGTCGTCTCAGTCCAAATTTCTTGGGTCATTTTGAGAATCTTGAACATTTGTGGGTCGTTTTTTATTTTCTCACTTTTAAATGGTCCATTTTGGGAACCCTAAAATACGGGGAAAATTTTTGAAAAGAACCTTTTGTAGAGAGAGAAAAAAATTGACCACAAATCTTCAATATAATCAAAATGTCACTAGAAATTTGGGCTAGGGTGACACTTTGGGTAACGTTCCGAGAAGATTCTTCTTACAATTATAATCTGACACGTGCAAAGTTACAGACAAGACTGAACAAAATGTTGAAAATGTTGAGGGAGTCGTTCATATTTTTTCTTTAAATCTTCTGTCCAAAAGCGGTCTTTACTAACGATTATTTTTTATGTTTTCTACCTACTCCGTACGAATTCCCAACTTTTTGAAAATTGTCTTTTGAAATCCGTCTGCTAAGACGCCTTTGAGAAAAATTTGTTCCAAGAAGACGAGATTCATATCTTTTGTTCTTATAAGTTTATGTTTCATATACATCTCCATTTCTTTTCTCTCATCTATTTCTCTTCCAAATTTCTTTGATCTTCATCGACAATAATGGAGTTTAGCCATCTTTAATTACGAGCCATTAGTGGTTCATCTTTTTAATTTTCGTCTTGAAAAATTTGTGATATTGATTTAACTGAGAAACATAATACAATTATGCAACAGATTAATTATCCTTTTCCTCTCTTTTTCCTTATTTTCCATACATAATTCTTGCAAATTTTAGTACTAAATATTGTACCGAATGCATTTGATTTAAATACTGCGGTATACAAATGTTTCTTTTCTTAAAATTATAAAACTGTGAAGTAACAGTTAGTTTGTGTTATGTGTAATTAAATCCTTGTATTATTTTTAAACTAAAAAAAAGTCAAAGGTTTCACACACACCTTGTTCGATGCCGTGATGGTATAAAGAACATATTAAATATCCCGATTTTCATCCGTACCACATGGCCTGTGCATGCAAACGTTTGGTAACTCAATATAAATGGATGAAAGAAAAGAAATGGAGATGTAATGAAAGAAAATTAGAAGAGAAATGGATGAGAGAAAAGAAATGGAGATGCAGATGAAACATAAACTTATAAGAATAAAAGATATGTATCTCATCTCCTTGAAACAAATTATTTTTAAATGTGTCTTGACAGACAGATTTTATAAGCTACAATTTTCAAAAAGTTGGGAAATTATACGGAGCAGATTGAAAACATAAAAAGTATCGTGGAAGACTGCTTTTAAGCATAATATTTAATGAAAAATACGAACGGCTCCCACAAGATTGTCAACTTTTTGTTCAGCCTTGTAAATAACCTTACACGTGTCAAATTATAATTGGCGGAGGAATCCCGTCCGAACGCTATCCAAAGTGTCGCCGCGTAGTCCAAATTTCTAGTGACATTTTAGAAATATTGAAAATTTATGGGTCATTTATTTTTTTTCTCTCTTTTCAAATAGGACTTTTAGGAATTTTCCGAAAAATACGTCATCAAAAATTCATATTAAGAATATGATATCGTATGAGCGTTCTCGACAAATTTTCATTTTTCGAAAATGGTTTATTATATTTTATAAACATTTATTTATGGGTACCTATTTTTCAATAGAAGAAAGTCAACTTATAGATAATAGATACATGTAAGATTATTAAAGGTTTACTTTCAAAATTGTATTAAGAACACGTTATTATACTTTTGAATCAGGACATTAGGTGCATTCATATTGAAATTCTTATACCATATCAAATCATATAATTTAAGAAAAATTTAAGGTTTTCATCAATTTTTACACCAAGTCTTGTTCTTTAAAATATGGAATTGATATATAGATATGAGGAATCGGATAGCGAATGCTTTTAAAAAGTGAACAAATTTTAGAGATAAATGTGTTTTTTAGTTCATCTATTTACCATATGGATAGAGATGAGGATTAGAATGTGAATTCTCTTAATGCAGTTTTCTTCTATAATGACTTTTTGTAGTACTTTTTTAGAACGGCGTTATGCAAGTGGACCAAATATATCATTATAAAAGTCTGACAAAATTTGTGTAGTCTTGTTAGACTTGTAAATGGTGACATTCATCAATTTTCGAACTCAGAAATCTAGTCTCTCTCTATACACACACAATATATATATAGGAGAAGTATAGTTTGAAAACCCTTTTAAGTTGAGAAAACCCGTGAAAACCCTATGTAACATCGTTTTTTTTGTTACATGTAATATATATTGTTACATTTAATACAAAACATCGAAAACATAAAAAAAAATGTTTTGCTATTTTTTTTTTTACATTTTTTTAGTAATTTTTATATATATTTTCAGGAGAGAGAAAATATAAATAAACTTTTATATTTTTTATTAACTTTAATTGTGGACCACAAGATTTAATCTTTAATTAAAAACATGTGGTTGAGAATGGGTTTCTAGAGTTTTCACAACTCAAGTGGATTTTTATTCTAACCTAGCCCTGTATATATATATATACATGTCTTATCATTTGGATCTTCGTTACTAAATAAAAATGAAGATATATTTATTTCTTTTATTTTATTTATTAGGTTTATTTCGTTATGCGTTGCTCGAATTTAATTGTTCGTTAAACAATTATCTAATAAGTGTAATTTACACCCTTGTATTTAACTTTTGCACATCTTGACCAAGCAATCAAACCCCAAGGACCAAATTGCAAGTTTTTAAAATTTCTTTTTCTTTCCCACCCAACCCGTCATAACCGAACCCCCAGCCCACCCCTTTTGATCCATGATCCACAAAATCAGGTCGAAATCAAGGAATTAATCTCAATTAATCGTTAATTGGTCTACCACGTGTTCAATCCATGTTTAATCATGCAATTTGACAGCTTGTTGACATCCATATCATTAACTAACTAACCGTGGCTACATTGTCCCCATAACACTATAAAACTCAATCCATAATTCAATTAAATCATCCTATACTATCTCTAAAGCATTCTGAATCAAAACCCTCATTCATTTTACCTTAGAAGGTATTTAAAATCAAGTTCAAGCTCGTGATCAAGCCGCAACCCCTAATATATCATTTTCATTCAATTCGACCTTGCTCGAGGTAATTGATATAGGGTTCTAGTTCGATTTTGTATCCTTATAAAACCCATGTCTATTTTAACCGGCAAAGGGTGTAAAACCTTCAATTGGGATTCTAGGAAGGGAGGGGTCTATTTGGGTTATGGTATAAATATTTTTTTGTCTCATCTTCTAAACGGACTAGACAACAACCCAATTGGCTGATGCAATATAGTTAATAGTTAAGGTTCTGGACTCGCCGAGGCGCGGGTTTGAGCTCCAGCCGACTTTATTTTTAGTTTTTTTTTTCTTTTGTTTTACTAATTTTCTTTTATTTGAATTATAACTGTTTTGAAAACTAATAATGTTTTTCGCGTACCTCTGGTATGGTTAGACATTGTATAGCATCTCCACTCTACACATACATATACGGAGACGCTAAACGAGAATTTATTTTTTTTAAAGTTCGACAGTGCTCGGTCCATTATGTTTCTAGGATTACGAAACTGAAATCAAAGGATGCAACATTTGTGATTACGTTTTAATTTATCCCTCAAAATAAAAGAACAGGGCAAGTTTGTGCCGACTCCAGCACCGTCTCCGGACGCTGGAGTTGCGTTCTCGTTATCATCTTCCCTGAGCGTCTAGTTCATTACATATAAGAAAGCATATTTTTGTTAATAGATTTTGAGAGGGAGCGAATATAATACCAATATTTTAGACATGGATTTGGTTAATTCAGTTTGCGACAATTGAGGTGTAATTAAATTTAGTTAAATTGAAAACCTAAAATTGTAATACGATTTGACAATTGAGGTGTAATTAAATTTAGTTCAATACCTAAAACTGTAATATATATTTAATCATCGTCATTCAATTATCAGAGCATAAAAACCGTAATATCGATATGAGCGTGAATCAATTGATAAAGACAGAGTGTTTAATTCATAACTAGGTTATTGACTCGTGTACGACACAGATGGAAATATAGAAATCGTCAACTAAAGACATATAATTTAAGATGAGAAAGTTTGTTTATATGTTTATTGGAAAGATTAATTGATATAATTACAATTTATATTCGTATGCAAATAAAGTACTTAAAAACATAAACTTATCAAAAAAGAAGAGTCATAGTACATTGTTTGGAAACATAATTTAAAACTTCAAAATCATAAACTGCTAAAGATTTTCTTATAAACCATATTTGTTGTCTTGTTTGTAACTTTACCTTACCTATCCAAAATATATATTTCAAAACAATCTCTACTATTGACTCTTAATAAAGCAATAATAGTTGACCATGAGTAAAAACGTGTCTCTAAGATATATTCTAACTCATGCTAGAAATCCGCTTTGAGTTGTTACAATTATGTCGCGCTTATCTATTGTGTCACCAATTTCACCAAAGATGAACGCTGCAACTTCAGAAGTTTTTGGCAGGTTGTAAGTCCTTGCATCTTGTTGCCTTGTTTAATAATGCGCAACTTTAAATCCATATCAGGATCGTTTTTGAAACAATCCCTTACCATTCAGTATTCTTGAACCAAAAAATTTTAAAAATCCAACGTTGTCTTAAGTAAATAATCATTTCTTTATCTAGTGTTTACGAATCAATACGAACTTGATTCAAGGAAAAAAAAAAGAAAACAAAACCTTTTCCACCAACAATATGATTGTTTGTTGAATTAACACTGAATGAAGTACGCATCCACCTAAACCTATTTTAAGTCTCAAATTAAGGTTTGACTCTATTTCATATATTATTATACTAATAATATTATTATTATATATAATAAAAGAGGAGTTTGGCGACGCTGGACTACGATTGGTTTATTTGGTGGCGCCTGATTGGGTCAAGTGTTGTATATGTATATTTTGTTTTTTATTTTAAGTTTGATAAGGTTATTCACGTTGACTCACCACTACAACGCACGGGATTTACCAACGATTAGATTCCACGGACATTTTTGTTTTAGTTTCGGAACCATAAAAAACGTAACCAAAACCAACCGAATTGATGTTGACTAACCGCCGTAACGCCGGGACTGACAACGCTCAAGTTTTACTAACGCCCGGGTTTTATCGACCGAATAAACGTCATTTTAGATATTTTATATTTTATATGTTAATTTAACGAATTTATTTTTTGGGTTTTAATGCTTAGGTTTTACCAACATTGTTTATACTGTACCATAACAAACGTAAATGAAACCGACCAAATTCATGTTGACTCATCGCCGTTGTGACACCTGGTAAAATAAAAAAGTATTATTATATTCCATAATCAAGATTAGGACATGTTTAGATCGGGTTAAGTGAGAAATTAAGGCCGTAAGTTAAAATATTTTTTTATTCTAAGAATAAAGGTTATATATATATATATATATATATATATATATATATATATATATATATATATATATATATATATATATATATATATATAAGGAAAGCACGTGAGAAGTTAGACCAAATAAAGAAATTTTGGTGATAAGTTAGAAGAAAAGAACGCTTTCGGTTAAACGTGCGGATATTCAACCCGACATTCGAGAAAATATCCATGGGTGAATCCAACTGAATAGTGTAGAGGATTGAAAACCGAGAACGAAGACGAAAACGTGACTCAATTCTGAGTTATAACGAAGCGGGAAAATGCAAATTAGTATTTTTGAATACGGTCGTTAAAGTACATATACCGATGAGCTTGTAAAAGTTAATACTATCTCCGTATTTGAGATTTATTATTTGGATAAAATAAATCAAATAGACACCATATGTTTGGATGAGTTGTTTTTGGGAAACAACCACACTAGTTTTATTAAGTTCAGAGTAACACGGAACCGACAACGGACAAAGGCCAATAATAACTTATTAGCGAAATAATAAGTTAACGAGACAAATTTAAGCTCCTGTCACACCACGACTTAGGGCCTAGGCGTGACACCCGTTGTTGGTACCTGTTTTGTAAATTTATAGAGTTGCGGGTTATTTGCGGAAGTCTTTGGTTATAATAAAATATTAATTTATGTTGAAAATTTCTCAGATAATAAGTATCCGAGTAGTTGATTTACAAACCTTATTAAATTTTGATTTCAATATTTTTATGATTAAAAATTGAGCCATCGCCATAAGCGAGCATGTAACTCCATAAATGACTCTTATTCCTTGCTATATATACTATACTTACTTTCCTATAATGTGGGGGGGGGGGGGGGGGGGGAGGGATACGTCAGCGATATGCTGGTGAATCGTTGACTCTAAAAACATGACAAGATAGTTTTTGAACAATCTCAGCAGAAACGTCTCTTATTTCCGGGAACTTGTGCCACCACCATACACACACAATCATGGTTCTCCAGGAACCGATGCCCATTGGAGAACTTTGGTTATGACTGTTTAGCCTGCGGCCACGTACCCTTGATTGAAAGGCTAGACAGATATGTTTGGATCCAGACACATGTGTACTTGGTCTGAGTTGTTTTTATTTTCTACCTTGTGACTTACGTAATCCCTTAAATTTAGAGATCACGTAATCTCATATAAACATTTGACTGACTTGTTAAGATAAGCAACCCGTTTATCTTAATGACTGACTGTAAATGGTTTGACGTATTCACCTGTGATTGTCTTTTCTGAATGATTTGGTGATCTCGTTTGAAAACCTTTGTGAATGAATGATGATTGACCTATAAAATAGGTTTATATAAGTACCTGGATCATCTCTTGATCCAGCTACAGACCTTTAGTCTGGTTTTGATAGCTTTAAACATTGACTGATCATTTGTTTGAATAAAAGATTTAGGCCCGTAGTCTTTTCATTTATAAATCATGTGTTGAGTTTCTTCTTCATGAAGAAACATCTATTGATAGCTTTCTTCTTCAAGAAGAAACATTGAATGACTAATCTTTATATGTATAATCTTTGGTTTCTTAATCACGAAGAAAACTATATCTCTTGCATGTAATGTTTCTTAATTACAAAGAAACTATTTTTGACTATATCTCCTTATATGTAAAAGCTTATATTTCTTAGTTATGAAGAAACATTATTTTAGCTATAACCTTTGCATATATAAAGTTTTTTGTTAACATAATTATGATCAAGGTTTGGGCTATACCCCTGACTATGGTCTAATCCAAGTATAATATACTAAAATAATACTTAGGCAGAACCCCTACCTTACACAGGTATTGGAGTTTATATGCTTAAGCTTGTGTAGGCAGCACTTCTATTCTTTATTGCGTATTTGAGGTTTAAACCGTCGGAACCTTGGGGCTGGGCACGTACTAAGAGAATCGGCACACAAAATGATGCTAAACGTTTGAAAGTGGTATTGATTTGTGTGAATTGGAATGTGCCGTAGACCTTTCTATTTATAGTAACTTTTGGGTTTCTTCGCGTCGCGTGAAGGTTCGTTCGTGTCGCGAGAACCGCCTATACGTTGCTGAGTCATCAGGCGTGTTTCCACGTGGCACCACGTGCTGCCACGTGTCCCCACATGTTACGCATGCAGATCTGTTACTTCGCGTCGCGCGAAGGAATACTTCGCGTAGCGTGAAGCCGTACTATGTCAGTTTAATGTCTTTTGTCTTTCGCGTAGCGCGAGGACCTTGAAGCCTGATCCTTTGCGTCGCGCGAAGTGCAAAGTGCGCCATTAAAATGCCACATTACACCCACGCCCGAGTCCGAATCCGTGTCCGTGCCTGTGCGCGTCGAGTGCTTCGCACCCTCCGCTAGGACTATGGAGAGTGGTTAGACACATAAGAACATTACTATGGAAACTCTCTTCCTTATAAAGAGCTTCCCTTTTCTTCTTCCTTTCCATGTGGGATTGATTTTCTTACTTTCTTAACATGAGATATTTTATTTTTCTTATCTCATTTTTCCATTACTTGTCTTGTGAATATTTTTAATCCTTCAACTTTCAAAGTTGACATTTTTAATCCCAAATAATTTTGGGATTTTTCTAGGATGTTACATCCTCCCCACCTTGAAATGAATCTCGTCCTCTAGATTCCCTGACTTGGGTTTGAATGATTAGATTCTCTCTAATCTGATTATCGAGTTTAACTCTAATTGGCATCTTAATTGATATTATCAGTCAATGGTATAGAATATCATAAGTAATTATAAATTACTAAACACAGTGGCCAGTTGTGTTTAATTATTTACCTTTCTGTTTTGTATTCTAAACATTTAAGGATGTTTTAACTAAAATGCTTCTTGGATTCAGTCTACCGAATTCTTTCAACTTATTCATCTTGATAACTTTCAAAATATTTCTACTTGTCTCGCGTTGTACTTTGCTTTATGATCTTGACGGATTTCTTCCGTTTATATTCATCTGTTATTTCTTTGAACTTCCAAGGTTTACATAACCGATTTTCCTTGAATAAAATATACTCCTTTGTATCCAATTTAATGCTTCCTTTTCTTTATTTTATCTTTCTATAGATGATGGACTATATTAACTGTATAGTGTTTACAATCTTTTATTTTTCGAATAAAACCGTTTCTTTAATGAATATAAGCATTCTTGTGTAAAGGCACGATCTATATGCTAATATCTTTCTTTATTACATTAGGGATTTAAAAACCCTGTTACGGTTACAAAACTTAAGCTAAGAGGACATAAGTTAGTGTCCATATTGTTTACATGTTGAAAAGTGTTTGTGTTTCTTATCAGGTACTTCGCATGAAGGCTATAGAGAAAGAGGTTAATGAGTATGCTTAAGATAGTGAAAGAGCTTAACCAGCGTGGTTAAATTTTCGGTTTTTGTTCAAATGTGTTACTTTCCTTTTTATATGTTTTATATTTTGATTTATTTAGAATTATTAGACATTTGGTATGTGATCAAACTTTTAATTGTGATGAAGATATTATGATTTTTATGTTTAGGAGTTTTATTTTTATCTTAAATTTTAAAGGTGTCACTAAGATCCCAAAAATTTGTGATGGCACACTAAAAAAGTGCCATTAAAAATCCTAAGGTTTGTAGCGGCAGACAAAAATAGTGTCGCATGTTCAAAGTTTGTAGCGGTAAACAAAAAAGAAAAAAGTGTCAATCCAATAGTTTTTAATGGCAGTGAAAAAACGTGCCACTAAAAGTTAAAAATTTTTGTGGCAGGCAAAAAAATTGCCACTAAAAGCCCAAAAATTTATAGTGGCAGACTAAAAAGGTGCCACTAAAAGGGTTTAGTGGTTGGTAGCACTTCTTGTGACACCTTTATTTGTGTCACTCATTCCTACACATTTCTTTAGTGACACTTCTTTGATTTCTTATGACACTTTTTGTGTGTCATTAAATGGCTTTTTATTTGTAGTGAAAGTTAGCGATATATGATCAGACATTTCGTTTTACTTTATGAAAACTAAATTTCAATTTCATAACCGATTTAAAATATTACATAATAGAAAAGCATCACAATTCACAACTACTAAAGTTTTCAAAATTTGATATGAAACCTACAAAACAGAACTTGTATAGTGAAACCCATAATTATAACCATTTGAAACATGAACTCTAGTTTATTAGTTATTCAAATACAAATGATAAACTAATCCTTAATGACTTCCATACACATGTGGAGCTAGTCTCGGCTTTGGGTGCACCATCAAAGGCTCGGCCTTCTGAAGGGTTAACCCATAGGCTTCATCCATGTTTAGCTTCTCCGGGTTTAACCCATTAGCCAATTCCCAATCATAGGTTTGAATCAATGTTGCAACAAGTAGCTGGACCATTCTCAGCCCTAGACTAATGCCCACACAAATCCTTCGTCCAGCCCCAAACGGTATAACTTCAAAGTTGTTTCCTTGAACATCAACATTAGGCTTTTCTCCTCCAGGCAAGAACCGTGTGGGCCTGAATTCAAGTGGGTCAGCCCACATATTTGGGTCACGAGCAATGGCCCACACGTTAACAAGGAGTGTGGATCCCTGGGGAATGTAATATCCATCAACTTCACAACTTTCAGATGCAATTCGTGGTAACGAGAGTGGTGTTGAAGGGTGGAGCCTGAAGGTCTCTTTTACAATGGCTTGTAGAAAAGTTAACTCGTTTAGGTCTAATTCGGTTACAAGGCGGTCTCGACCAACTACAGTGTCCATTTCTTTTTGGGCTTGTTTTAGTAGCTCTGGATGTCGAATTAGTTCGGCTATTGCCCATTCCACTGTGCTTGATGATGTGTCTGTTCCGGCAACAAATAAGTTCTGAAACATTCATATTTTCTAGTTAGCTATCAAAACACCTTGTTTACACAAAAGTTGTCATAAAATAAAGTTGTGAATTGTAATATTGCATTAAAAATATATGTTTTATATTGATTATAACCATAAAACAAACACAATACCAATTTTGATAATATGGGCATTGATATTGATGTTCGATCGGCACCATCTGGTACCAGCACGACACCGGCACTTTATATAGGTTATGATGCTAAAAAAGTTTTTGTTTGTTTAATTTTTTCAACTTATATTAAAAAAATTATTAATTATTTTATTAGTATAATTAACGATTTATTATAAATAATATTATTATTATATTGTTATTTAGATAACTTAAATGCTATTATTTACAGGGTCAGATTTTTCAACAAATAAGTATAAAAATGAGAATGATGAAAAGAATTTGTAGCAAAAAAAAAAAAAAACCTTAAAAATAATTAAAAAAATCATAATTTAAAAGTTAAAAAATAACCTAAAAAAGTATAAATATAAAAATATTTCCATCGTCTACCCAGTTCTAAAAATAATTTAAAAAAACACAATGTTGAGGAAAAAAGATCATTGCATCTTTCTATTTATTATTGTGTTTTATGTTTATTTTCATTATTCATTGTGTTTTTTTCCTTGGCATTGTGCCTTTTTTTCTTTATATTGTGTTCTATTACTTAATATCGTGTTATATTTTGTTCGACATAATGCTATATTTTGCGATCTATTGTGTTTTTTTTTATTTTTCACTGTGTTTATTGTTTATTTCCGTCACTGTGTCGTTTCGTCGTATTTTATTTTGAACGGAAATGTTGGGGAAACATTTTAGTTTTTCTAATTTTTATTTTTATTTATATTTTAAGTTATAATTTTTTTATTATTTTTTAAGATGATTTTGTGGGGCCACAAATCCCCCCTTTGCATTTTAGCTTTTCCCATTATTTATATATGCTCACTATTATTAATTTTTTTTTCACAACCATACCATCACAGATATAGGGTTTGGATCAAATACAAATGAAATTAACGTGCTAATTGTTAGAATTAAGTATAGTAATTATATGTAAAACTAGAATAATTATGTAATATATCATGTAATTACTCTATGATTTATTAAATAATTAATGTACTTAATTTTCATAATTAGCATGCTAATTTCATTCATTTGTACTTCCTGTAAAAAAAATTTACCTTTTAAGTTTCTAAGTTCATCTTTGTTAATAAAATAAAAGTTTTTCAGATCAAAATTTCATTTTTACACAATTTTAAGCTTTTAGAGATATTGGTGCAGTTGCATAGTTGCGTGGCCATGAGGTCACATGATTCCTGTATTTTAGGATTTGTCAAGTACGCAGTCACATGATTCCTGTTAAAAGAAGACAGAGTCGCATTATTATAGAATAATAAAGTGGATTTGTTTTAATACACCTTTTTTTTTTCGTAAAATATAGTTTAAACAACTGCAGATTTTTTAACATAACTTACGTAATACTAATACATAGTTTTTGTTTGACATACCAGAAGCAAGGCTTTGATTTCAACATCCGAAAGCTTTCCGCCCTCACCATCAGCATCATCATGTAAGGAGATCAAGGTGCTCAACAAGTCACCGTGGCCAGCCTTGCCAGACTTATGCTCTTGGAGGATCCCGTGAAGAAAGGAGTCGAATCGAATGTGAAGTTTCTTCATCTGCTTCTTCTTGCCTTGCAGTAGATCCAACCAGTCAAGCGCCGGTATAAAGTCACCAATGTAGAATTCTCCGGCCAACACCATCAGCTCCACCACCATATTCTTAAACTCATCCGCCTTCGGGTCACCGCCCGCACTTCCGTCGGAGAATACTCTCCGACCTAACACCACTCGTGCTAAGGCGTTCGTGGTACACACGTTAAGTATTTGGCCTAATTTCACCGCTGATTTTCCCGCACCGAGTAAAGTTCGCGTGAGTATAGCCACTTCCTCCTAAATTTCAGAAATAGGACAAATCCAATTAATAGAACATCAAATCAAATGCTATATAAAAAAAAAGAAAGAAAAAAAAGGGTATTTACACAACTTATTTATGTAACACGTGCTATCATAGTAGCTTTCGATTTTGATAGCTATTACGGGATATTTGGTCTGGTTTTTATTTTTTGGCTTATACTTGTATTTTAAAGTAGCTTATAGATTATTTTCTATTATTTCATAAGCTCTTTTTAAATGTTTAGATTAGCTTATATTCTATAAGTTGATAATAAACAATTAAATATATGGTCTTTATTGCTTCTACAATATATGATTGTTTATTGAATTACATCGAAACAGAAGGCAAGCGGGCAACAAGCTGCACCGCTACCCCATTTTGAATCGCAAAACCCAATCTTTTAAAAATTATATTTGCTGATCTTGGAGTCATAACATTACTATGCATGACCCGCTGAACACGGGTAAGTAGCTCCACAGCTTCAGGCGCGAGGAAACCAAAAGTGTCAAAAGCACACGCCTTTTCATGTTTTGCCACCTTACTTCTTTAATTTGTTACATTAACAAGTTGCTTTAATAATTATTAATCTATCTCCATTTGAGGCAAATAAGTAACGTACACTCTTACACAAATAAGCTTCTTCAAATAAGCTAAAAAACCATCTTCAAATTAGCTTATATAAGTTTATAAGCATAAACATAAATGGCTAAACAAAACACCAAATTAAGCTTATTTTATAAAAAAAAAAACTAAAAAAGCTATAAGTTTTATTAAAAAGGCTAAGCCAAACACCTCCTAATAAACCAGAAATTCATGAATAATCTTATCGAACTATTTATCAATGCACTACACTCGTCATCCCGGGACATCCAAGTGTTCCATGACCAATTTCTACTTCTTTACAAAAAAAAGTACAATTTTTAGCATAGTAAAATAATTAAATAGTAACTTTCTTTTGTCCATATTGTTCTTCTATTAATTATACTTATTTCTTTAACTCTTCCAATTTATATTTTTTTCCATCTCTTTACTATTAAATAAAAATAATTTCTATAATTTTTTATACAGTTTAAAAAGAATTTAAGATTGTTTTATAAATAAAACATCTTTTTCATTATGTAACCGATGAATGATATCCGTCCTAAAAAAAGCATTTACATATTTATGATTCATGGCTGGCGTCTTTATTATCCAACCCATGAATTTATATAAAGTGTTACCTGTCGAACATGACGGAAGCCATCCATGGCTTTAGCAGAAAACATATGCACGGAGCAAATCTTCCTTAGCATCCGCCACCTGGGACCGTAGGGCGCGAACACCATATCCTGACAATTATACGCGATATGCCTCCCGGCGGTGCTGAGCGGGCGGCTAGCAAAGTTCACATCATGAGTTTTTAAAAACTGTGCAGCAACTGAAGCAGAAGCCGCCACCACAACGTCTACAAAGCCGAGCCGGAGGTACAACAACGGACCGTACTTGGCGGCCAACGTGGCCAGAGATTGATGCGGACTCGTGCCAAGGTGCGGCAGGTTTCCGACGACCGGCCATGGGTCTGGGCCCGGTGGGAGACGGTTAGGGTGACGGGGGCGCAGGGTAAGGAGTACGTACAAAAGGAAGGCAGTTATGGAGGGGCAAAGTAGCAGGGGTAGAATGGTCATTTTAGTAGGGATGATGTATCCGTGGTTTTTGGAAAGCTCGGAAAGTGTGTGACGTTATATATAGCATTTTGGCTTCCAAATGTTGGTAGAAGATGTGGTGATGGTGCATTTGTACAGGAACTGGTTTGTCCTTGTTACTTTTTAATGATTAAAGTAACGTTTTTCTTAATAATATTTTTGAAAATATGAAAGGTAGACTAATGAATTAGTTTGGTTGATTGAATTTATTGCAAATTTATCTTAGCATATAGAATTAGTAGTTTGCTGATGAATTGAAACTACATGAAACCAAATATGAAGATGCTATGTAAGAATTGTAGTAATATCTAGTTTATGGTCTAATTGTTGTCGCGGGTGAAGCGTTTGCAAGCAAGTTTGGATTGAAGTGGTAAATCTAGTAGAGGATAACCCTTTTGCGAGTGCATTGGCAGTCGTGGTAGTATTGTGGACATATTTAATTTGAGCATGATCGAGCATGAAGAAGCGTGTATCGACTTACTTGTATACGATCAACGTTTCCTCGGGTACGAGTGTTCTATATCACCGATGGTTTTCCGAGATACGAGTTCTTCCACCTACAAAACGAAGCGTGTATCGACTTACTTGTATACGATCAACGTTCCTCGGGTACGAGTGTGCTATATCACCGATGGTTTTCCGAGATACGAGTTCTTCCACCTACAAAACAAACAGTACCGTGAGCTTACCCCTCAGAAAGGGACAGAGGGATCCTCTTTGGGGTAACCCTCCGGTGTGAGAATCAGATATTGTAGGAGAGGATAATCAGAATCTGAAAATGAGTAAAGGACTTAGAATATATTTTCTTGCCTGCCTCCAACTGTGGAGGTGGTGTGGTATTTATAGTATTAGGGTTTCCAATGATTGGGCTCAGACCCAATTAGGGCCTTTTTGGCCTCCTCCTATTGCTTCGCGCCACGTGTACTTAGGACACCTGGTGCTTTTTCATTGATTATTCTCTGACCAAGGTATTTCACCTGACCCATGTGCCATCACGCGGTGGCACATGGGCTTTGCTGAGTTGTCCACCCTTCATTGGCAGCTGTCAACATCAGCACATTCTTTATTCCTTAAAAGATACCTTCTGGAAGGTTGTCTGATGAGTACAATCATGGTTGTCCTTATCCTGATTTGGATTAGACTATTGTCTCATTTGTTGTGTGTCGCTTACGCGCGGCCTTTATGCGCCTATCCCGGGGATGCGCAAGGTCTTCTCTTTATTCTCACACTAAATGTGTGTGTTGTGTGCATATGTGATATGCGCCACGCGCAGATGTTTCATGCGCTTGCGCATAGGTTTTGGCTTTGTGTCTTCATGACATCCTGATTTCAAGCCTCTTGTCTATATCTTGTGGGTTGACCCGCCCCGCTCGATGTTAAGGCGGGTGCATACCCCTTCAGAGCAGAAAGTGACAACTTTAACTTTATTTCATTAGAGACAAATACATTTTATTGTTGTAACTAGAGATACAAACTAAGCTTTAATCTCTCTTCTTCTTATATTGTAAGTTAAACATACTTGATTCACTCTGATTTGCTCTTTCTTTAAGCGATGGGTCAAAACAAGAAAAGTGAATCAAAGTATTCACGGTCGATGAGCCACCGGATAGTGGAATCAACTATAGAGACCCTTAGGAATTTTTCTAATTTTTTCTTACTGGCTATTAAAATAAAGGAAATTGGATTTTAAATTTGGTTGGGATTAATCTCAACTCAGGTAGTGTTATACACTGAAAATTTTGAATGTATTTTCCTGAAGCGATCCCATATTAACTAAAACAGGCAAAAAAGATTAATTCGCCCCCCTCTCTCTCTCTTTCTAAAACCAACATATCCCCCAAACAACCCAATCTGCTTACCCCTAAACAAACAACATGTTATCCCCAACCATATACATGCATATGAGCTTCAGTTGTAAACCCAAACCATCACTAATCTGAGCTATATTCTCAGACCATCGTAAACTCAGAAGAGTGGGACGTCGGTGTCCCTAAATGTGAGCCTACAAACGCGCTTGATGGTGATATGAGCTTCAACCGAAGCCCTAAAGATGTGGAATTTCGACGGCGGTTAAATTTCTTAGTTTTGAAAGCTGGCGAGGGTCGTAGGGGATCAGAATAGGTTAGATGTGGTGAGGTGGCCGAATCAATTTTGAAATGGTTGTGATCTTGTGCGAGAGAGAGAGAGAGAGAGAGAGAGAGAGAGAGAGAGATGGCAGGTGGTGGTGACAGAGGCATGTTTGAGATTAACTACAGTTGGTTTGGAGAAGATTGAAATGGGTCCCACTTATGCATGAGTTATTAGCGTTATTGTCATATAAGCATACCACGTAATTAAAGAAGTAACGGGGATAATGTTCAGTCGGTATGGAAATACTAAAGGAAGATACGTTTATTGTTAGGACTATCTATAAACATTTTCCAAGTTAAAATTAATCATGGCCAACATATGAAAGCTTGAGTTATTACAAATCCAACTTCCCTTTAAATAACTAGCTTTCCAATACTTACATTTAAAATTAGGACAGTGTATAAATATTTCTTGAATTAGGATTAATCCTGACCGATAAATAAAAATTAAAAATATTAAAATTCAATCCCCCTATAAATAGCTCATTTTCTGACATTTGTTTTTTAATAGACATTCTCTCCTCTTTTTGACAATTATATATATATATATGCTTAAATTCAGGAGAGAAATGAGATTACTGTGAGAAATGAATATGGGTCACTAGTTTTATTTTATGTTTTAAATGTTTAAAAATAAATAAAAAAAATATAAATGCAACAATAAATGCATTCTTTTTCTTCAATTAATACAACTAATATAACCATAATAAATCCATCTCTTTTCAATTAATACAACTAATATAACCATAATAAATTCTCTCTAATTAATAAATATCAAAACATAACATCTTTTATTTTTGATTCTTCCAAGTCGCAGGAGAAGAGACCTGTTATAGAGGATGATGAGGAGGTTAATTTTGAAAATTCTGATGGTGGCCGCGTAAGCCCTATAGCGCCACGAGATTTCGTGGCGCAGCCTTTTTCTCATGGGGCAGGCAGGAGCTCATCAGCTGGCGCTAATCTTTCTGCCGGTTCTCCTCAGGTATAAGTTTATTTTGCTCCGCTGTGCAGACTTCCAAATTAGTGTTTAGATAACTAAAACGTTTCTTTGCGTTGCTTTGTGTTTGTAGGGAGCCGATCACATATACCGCCCGAGCTGGAGTATCACTGAAGAGAGCACATTCCAATCCTTGGGCGTATGTGAAAATTTTTGGGCTCACTCTGTTCCTCCAGCTGAAAGGAGGTTTCAAGAGGACCGCGCTCGCGTGGATTTTCTTAATGACCACCTTTTTGCTGGGTCTGCGTTTTTTGCTGCCTCCCAAGAGCTTCGCAATGATTATATAAAGGTACGCGATGCCCTTGCGGAGGCCAAGCAAGAGGCTAAGATTTCTGCTTGGAATCTCTCTGATGCCCGAGAGAAAGCTGAGAAACTCCAAGCAGAACTTAGCGAGAACCGGGCAAGTTCCAACGCTGCTTTTGTGAAGCGCGGGCTTGAGCTGCAAGCTGCGCGGGAGAAACTGCAAGTGGCAGAGGCAGATGCGGCCAAGTACGCGCGTCGAGCGCGTGATCTGGAGTTGGCAGTGGAGGCGCATGACCAAACTATCGCGCAGGTTAATACTGAAAAATCTTTATTGGAGAGTGAGGTTGCGCGCCTGAAGAAAGAGCTCGATGCTGCGCGAGCGGAAAATAATGAAGCCTTGGCGGCAGCAGCGTCTGACAAAGAGGAGCTAAAACAAGCCAAGGAAACTGTTAAGTTGTTAAACTCTCAAATCCCTGCTCTGAGACGTCTGTTTCTTCCCTCGCGCAGGACCGTCAATGGCTGATTTCACAGGGTGTGACTCGTTGCGCTTATGCCATGAAATACTCAAACGAGTTTCAGACCCTTGTCATGGACTGTAATGCGGCGTCGCGCTTGGTGGGTCGGGCTGAGGGGTTTAAGGATGGTTATGAATATGGCATGCTAAAGAATAATCCATCCGACTACCCTTATCAGCTCGACGCTGTCTGCGCTGACATGGCTGAGGTGGGGGAGAAGTACTTGAATACTCCAATTCCCATCCTTGAGCAGGTATTTTAACCTTAATGAGTTTACTTGACTTATTTTCATAATCTTTTGTACTTATACTGTTCCTTGTGACTTGCAGATAGCCGCGCTTGCTGACCAGCCCGATCTTGGTGCTTTAAAGAAATTACTTGATGAATGTGAAGGGACTGGTGGCAATGATGATGGCGCGGGCAACGCTACCTCTGCCAGCGGCTCTGGCGTGGCCAAAGGACCTACTCCTGACGCTATCATGACAGAAGACGACTATATTCAAGACGAACAACTTGATTATGGTAAGTTTGGAGATGACGAGGAGCGGGCTGCGCCAGATGCTGAGGGAGGAAATAATGATGAGGAAGATGAAGAGGCTGATATTAACATAAAGACTTGAAAAGCCCTTCTTGTTTTTTTTTTCGTGTTTGTAGTTTTTACCTCATCATTTGTAAATTTGTAAACTTCTATGTTTCGGAATGAAATTTTGTTTTTCCCTTATTCGCATCTTGCGCATTCCCAATTCATCTCTTTATATTGCATAAGTGCTTGTTGAATATAAGGTATGCTTACACATTGAAACTTGAACAAGGTTGTAAGGAAATTATTTTTACTTAATCCTTAACAGTTGTCATATTTCAAGTTATTTTACGATATTCTGAATATGCTGACACGTGCCTTGGCATTTCATTATTCCTCTTTTGCGCGACGTTATCGTGCATTTATTACAGGGAATTATGAATGAGTTTTTTAGCCTTTACGTGTCAGTATGTGTTACTCTGCCTATATCCATTATAATCCCATGCGCGGCCCCGACCTGAGACCTTAACAACTATGCTTTGGCATGTGCTTTGCCTTAGTTGTGCTTAGGTATTTTTATGGTCCAGCTGCGCAATACGTAGGATGGATGCTATGAGTAATTTGAGCTAAGGCTCATATTATTGGGCTAAGGCCCTGACGTTTTAGAGTTAAAACTCGTTAACGCGTCTGAGCTTGAAGCTCGCGCATGTATGTTTTACTTTGTTTTATTTTTAGTTTGATGTCAATACAATGTTGTCATATTGCTCAAAATTAATAAAGGGAAGTGTGAAACATGTATGCAAAAGGTAATAGAACGCATATTAAGAAAAAATAGAGCGTATCATTATTCATAATGGCTTAAAAAGCCTTGATTACGAACTTGACAACTTTTACATGAAACATTTTCTAAGTTGTGCTGCGTTCCATGTGCGCGGGATCTTCTTTCCATTTAAATCTTTTAAAGCGTATGCGCCTTTTCCCAATTCTTCTGAGACTTGATAAGGTCCCTCCCAGTTGGGAGACATCTTTCCCGGGGGTATTGCGCGACTAGCTTCATTGTTCCGAAGGACAAAATCATTCTTCTTGAAGTGGCATTCTTTCACGCGCTGATTGTAGTATTTTTCTAGCTTTTTCTTGTATTTGGCTTCACTGATGATAGCCGCCTCTCTGCGTCCCTCAAGTAAATTGAGATCCAACCTCTTTTCTTGCTCGTTATCCGTCTTACTCATCATGAGCACTCTATAGGATGGGCATCCAATCTCTGCTGGAATCATAGCCTCCGTTCCATAGGTTAGGCTGAACGGGGACTCGCCATTGCTGGTTTTGCTTAATGTCCTGTGCGCCCACAGGACGTTAGGTAACTCCTCGACCCATGCATGGGACTTTCCCTCCAACCTTTTCTTCAGCCCATTCAGCAAGCTTTGGTTCGCGCGTTCCACTTGGCCATTCCCTTGAGGGTGGTATACTGAAGTGAAGACCTGATTGATGTGCAATTCCTTGAACCAACTGGATATCTTCCTGTCAGTGAATTGTTTGCCATTGTCGCTCACGATTTCCATGGGCAGGCCAAAACGGCATACGATGTGGCTCCAAATAAATTGCTTCATTGCCTCGGCTGTGATTTTTGCCAGTGGCTTGGCTTCAACCCATTTTGTGAAATAGTCTACTGCCACTACCAAAAACTTTACTCGCCCTGGCGCTTGTGGTAAGGGACCCACAATATCTATTGCCCACTTGTGGAAAGGCCATGCAGAGGTCACTGGAATCAAGTTGTTCTTTGGCTGCATGGTATTTGGTGCATAGCTCTGACACGCTTTGCATTTTTGGATCTCTTTTAACGCGTCCAAGTACATGCCTGGCCAATAGTAACCTGCGTTCATTGCCTTGGCGGTCACCATGCGCGGGCCAGCATGTATTCCACAGATTCCTTCGTGTATCTCTCTGATCACATAGCTTGCTTCCTCAGCGTCTAGGCATTTCATGAGTGGTCCAAGATAAGAGCGTCAATATAACGTACCATCGAGCATTTCGTAGTTCTGTGACTTGTGTCTTATCTTCCTCGCCTGTGCGCGATCGTCTGGTACCTTTCCCTCCTTCAAGAATTCCATTATTGGAGTTATCCATGATGAAGGTGTTGTATGAATTACAAGAACAGACTTCGCTCCCACTGACGGGTTGCTCATTACTTCCACCCTGACATCTTTGCCAAAATGATCGAAGCTGGTTGATGCCATCTTACTTAGCGCGTCGGCAGACTTATTTTCACTGCACGAAATGTGTATGATTCTGAAAAAGTCAAATTGTTCGGTGAGTTTCTTCGCCTTCTCTAGATACAGAGGCATGGTGTTCTCCTTGGCATCATAAAGGCCATTGACTTGTGCTGCTACCAGGTATGAATCTACATGAGCCTCTAGCTTTTTAACTCCGAATTTGTGCGCGATGCGCAAACCAGCCAGCAGGGCTTCATACTCAGCTTCATTGTTGGTGCTCTTGAAATCTAACCTGATTGCGTAAGTATACTCATGATTTTCTGGATCCACCAGTTTGAGGCCTGCGCCGGACCCTTCGTTGTTTGAAGCTCCATCAGTGAATAATCTCCAAACGTTTTCTTCATTATTGGCTTGCGGAGGGTCTACTTCGCGCTGAGCCTCTTCGACTTTTCCTTCAGGGATTTCTGCGATGAAATCAGCTAAGACTTGTCCCTTGATTGCTGGACGAGGCTTATAGGTGATCGTGTGCTCCCCTAATTCCAGCGCCCATTTTGTCAGCCTTCCTGAGAGCGCGGGACGTCGCAAGACTTGCTGGATGTTGTAATCAGTCAGGACTTCAATAGGATGACCATTGAAATATCTGTGAAGCTTGCGCGACGCATGCGTTAGTGATAAAACTAACTTTTCTATGATGGTGTAGCGCGTCTCAGGATCTGTCAGCACCCGACTTACATAATAAATTGGTGTTTGGATTCCCTTGCGATCCACCAATAATACTGCGCCAATGGCGCGCTCTTCTGCTGACAGGTACAACGTTAAAGTTTCACCAGGTAGTGGAGCTGTGAGCGCAGGCAGATTTATCAGACATTCTTTTATCTCACTGAAAGCTTGCTCGGCCTCAGGCGTCCACTTGAATTGGCTTTTCTTTAAGCAATTTCTCAATGTGTTAATGAATGGGGTAGATTTGCTTGCATGGTTTGCTAGGAACCTGTTAATTGATACCAATCTACCATTCAACTTTTGAACTTCCTTCATGGTGGATGGTGAGGGCATGTCGAGGATAGCCTCCACCTTCTCTGGGTTCACCTTGAAACCATCCTTGGTGACCATTACGCCGAGAAATTTCCCTTCTTCCACGCCGAATGTGCATTTGCTCGGGTTGAGCTTCATGTTTACTTCCTTTAGGCGCCGAAGGGTTTCTTCGATGTCTTTGAGCATTTGTTTTTCCTCCCTGCTTTTAATCACCAAATCATCCACGTAGACTTCTAAGTTTTTTCCAATCTGCTCGTTGAAAATTGCATCTATGAGTCTTTGGTAAGTGGCTCCTGCATTCTTCAAACCAAAGGGCATTTTTGTGTAACAGAAAACACCCTTGTCAGTTCTGAAAGCAGTCTTGTCTTCATCCTGTGGTGCCATTTGAATTTGGTGATAGCCCTTATAGGCATCCAGGAAACATTTGAGCTTAAATGGCACCACAGAGTCCACCTTCATGTCAATGTTTGGGAGGGGGTAACAATCCTTTGGACACGCCTTGTTGAGGTCCTTGAAATCAATGCACATTCTACATGACCCATTGCTCTTCTTTACCATCACAGGATTGGCTACCCATGTTTGATATCGTATTGGGCGAATGATATTCGCGCGCAGTAGATCTTTTACTTGCTCATTCATGGCCTTTGTCTTCTCGTCTCCCATGACTCTTTTCTTTTGAGCAATTGGCTCCACGAACTTGAATGTGTTGAGAGAGTGCTGTGCCAGGTCTCGCGGAACCCCAGTCATATCAGAATATTGCCACGCGAAGACTGACATATACGTTGTGAGCAATCTTTTCATTCTCACTCTTGTGTCATCTGATATCGTAGCTCCGATTGTGATTGTTTGTTCTGGGAATTTTGGGTTGAGAATCCATTCCTCTGGCGCGTTGTTTGCCACTGGAAGCTTCATTCTCCCCTCTCGAGGTATACTTATTACTGCGCATAAATGATCTCGGTACACAAATGTTACTCCTGTTGGTGTTGGGAACCCCAACGCGCCATGCGCTGGTGACGGTATGGCGTTGAATTGGGCAATCGTTCCTCTACCCAAGATGATACTATGGCATGAAGTGGTGGGCAAGACCAGGAAGTTGACAATTTCAGCTCGCTTTTGCTTCTCATCCCCCATAGTTAGTTTCTAATTGTATCTGACCTAGGGGGTGAATAATTTCGTTTGAGACACCCGAGATTGGTGCACTCACAACTTCGAGCCTTGCTTGGTCTGCTGGATCCAACTTCCTGAAACATTGCTCATACATGATGTCTGACTCACTACCGGTGTCCACCAGGACTCTCGACACCTCATAATGGGCGATGTGTGCAGTGATGACTAGAGGACTGCTGATAGACGGGCCTCCTCTGATTCTTGGAAAAATTACTTGTTGCTCTCGCCAATCCCCTTGGATTTGCGCGCTTCTCTTCCTCGATCCTTGCCCTTGCCTTCTTCCTTCAGCTACACAGATTCTTTTGAATTTTTTACTGGCTGAGGCTCCGTCTGGTTGTTCGTTCTCTGGTCTTGGATTTTTTACCAGGTGAGCCAACTTGCCTGATTTCACATCTTTTTCGATCGCATCCTTCAAATGATGGCATGCATCGGTGTTGTGCCCTGTGGATTTGTGAAACTCACAATATTTGCCACTTTTCGGTGGTCCCTTATGGAGTAATGGCCTGGGGTTTTTAAACTGGACATTCTCTGTGCTTAACACTTGCGAGGGTGTTTTGGTGAGGGGAGTCCATATTCTTGGTAGAGGTCTGTTAGGCTCTCTGCCGCCTTCCTTCTTGTCACCTTCTCCGCGATTAAGAATGTCTTTTTGGGGTTGGGGTGAACTTTGCTGCGCTTGCTTTTCTGCAGGAGAATAATTGGTTTGTTGCAACCTGGACCATACGGAGTTTTGTTTGCCCCTCCTTTCATTGTTGCGTGGTGCTTCTGTTTGATGCCCTTTATCTCTTGCTCTGTCTTGGGCAATTTGTTTTTCATTTCGCGCGAAGACTCGCGATGCTTCCATAAGCTTAGCCCAAGTGGTTGGCATGCCCTCTCTGCTCACAAGAGCTCTGCGGAGTTGATCACTGCGCGCACCTTGTATAAAGGCCACGCGCAAGAGTTGTTCAGTGATGCCTTCAATTGCAAGAGATTCCTGATTGAAACGAGTTATGTAGTCTTCAATGGTTTCATCATTCCTGCGTACGCAGTGCATGATGTCATCGGGGTCGTGCGTGTGTCTGCGCTGCTGTACAAAGTGAGCCTGGAACTTTTCCAATAGCTCTTCGAACCCATCGATTTGTCCTGTCGGCAAGCTTTCAAACCAGACACGCGCTGCACCCGTGAGGCAGCGAGCAAACATGTGACACCATGTTGGCATCGTCCAGCTTTCTAAGTTTCCAGTGTTATAAAAACCTTGTAAGAAATCATCTGGATCTTATCGTACTTGCCTAAACCACTTGGCATCTTGGTTTTGTGTTGAATGGGAGCCTTCGCAATGCGCTCAGCGAATTTTGAATGTTTTACCAAGATGGCTGGCCTATATGGTATGGTTACGTCCACTTGCCCTTTCGCTTGTGGGTTGTATGGTGTGTATAAATCCATATCAGCTTTGGCTCCAGGTGCTATGTACATGTGTGCGCGAAGCTGTGAACTTCCTGCATGAGTATCTCGTGTCTTCTTCATGCTGTGCACCTCTTCCTCATCACTAATATCAGCTTGTTCGGTGTGAACAGAATGACCGTCTTCCAGCGCGCGCATCTTTTTTGTTGTTCTCTGAATGGTTTGTTTATTAAATGCGAGCCTTTGTGTTAAATCGGCTAACTTTTTGTGTTTTACCAACTCATTGTATTTGTCCATTAAACGCCGTTGTTCGTTTATGAGCCATTCTTTAGGGTCATTGGTTTCAACTTCCGGGCCCATTGGTCCTTTTTGTTTTGTACCAGTCAGATTTTGGAACGTGAGATTGTTTGGGGGAGTTTCAGTTTGATTATGAGGTGTTGTGTTGAAGGGATGGTTACTGGTGGTGCGCGAAGTGTCACGCGGCGCCCTCAGAACCTGATGTCCCTAATTAACATCCTCAAGCTCATTATCCTCCAGAACTTGATCGTTGTTTCGAACACCGGAAACCATGGTGAAGATTTTCAGAGAGAAAATTGATGAAATAGTGGTTTTGTTGCCGTTGTAACAGGTGATGGCGCCAATGAAGAAGCGTGTATCGACTTACTTGTATACGATCAACGTTTCCTCGGGTACGAGTGTGCTATATCACCGATGGTTTTCCGAGATACGAGTTCTTCCACCAACAAAACGAAGCGTGTATCGACTTACTTGTATACGATCAACGTTCCTCAGGTACGAGTGTGCTATATCACCGATGGTTTTCCGAGATACGAGTTCTTCCACCTACAAAACGAACAGTACCGTGAGCTTACCCCTCAGAAAGGGACAGAGGGGTCCTCTTTGGGGTAACCCTCCGGTGTGAGAATCAGATATTGTAGGAGAGGATAATCAGAATCTGAAAATGAGTAAAGGACTTATAATATATTTTCTTGCCTGCCTCCAACTGTGGAGGTGGTGTGGTATTTATAGTATTAGGGTTTCCAATGATTGGGCTCAGACCCAATTAGGGCCTTTTTGGCCTCCTCCTATTGCTTCGCCCCACGTGTACTTAGGACACCTGGTGCTTTTTCATTGATTATTCTCTGACCAAGGTATTTCACCTGACCCATGTGCCATCACGCGGTGGCACATGGGCTTTGCTGAGTTGTCCACCCTTCATTGGCAGCTGTCAACATCAGCACATTCTTTATTCCTTAAAAGATACCTTCTAGAAGGTTGTCTGATGAGTACAATCATGGTTGTCCTTATCCTGATTTGGATTAGACTATTGTCTCATTTGTTATGTGTCGCTTACGCGCGGCCTTTATGCGCCTATCCCGGGATGCGCAAGGTCTTCTCTTTATTCTCACACTAAATGTGTGTGTTGTGTGCATATGTGATATGCGCCACGCGCAGATGTTTCATGCGCTTGCGCATAGGTTTTGGCTTTGTGTCTTCATGACATCCTGATTTCAAGCCTCTTGTCTATATCTTGTGGGTTGACCCGCCCCGCTCGATGTTAAGGCGGGTGCATACCCCTTCAGAGCAGAAAGTGACAACTTTAACTTTATTTCATTAGAGACAAATACATTTTATTGTTGTAACTAGAGATACAAACTAAGCTTTAATCTCTCTTCTTCTTATATTGTAAGTTAAACATACTTGAGTCACTCTGATTTGCTCTTTCATTAAGCGATGGGTCAAAACGAGAAAAGTGAATCAAAGTATTCACGGTCGATGAGCCACCGAATAGTGGTATCAACTATAGAGGCCCTTAGGAATTTTTCTAATTTTTTCTTACTGGCTATTAAAATAAAGGAAATTGGATTTTAAATTTGGTTGGGATTAATCTCAACTCAGGTAGTGTTATACACTGAAAATTTTGAATGTATTTTCCTGAAGCGATCCCATATTAACTAAAACAGGCAAAAAAGATTAATTCGCCCCCCTCTCTCTCTCTCTTTCTAAAACCAACATATCCCCCAAACAACCCAATCTGCTTACCCCTAAACAAACAACATGTTATCCCCAACCATATACATGCATATGAGCTTCAGTTGTAAACCCAAACCATCACTAATCTGAGCTATATTCTCAGACCATCGTAAACTCAGAAGAGTGGGACGTCGGTGTCCCTAAATGTGAGCCTACAAACGCGCACGATGGTGATATGAGCTTCAATCGAAGCCCTAAAGATGTGGAATTTCGACGGCTGTTAAATTTCTTAGTTTTGAAAGCTGGCGAGGGTTGTAGGGGATCAGAATAGGTTAGATGTGGTGAGGTGGCCGAATCAGTTTTGAAATGGTTGTGATCTTGTGCGAGAGAGAGAGAGAGAGAGAGAGAGAGAGAGAGAGAGAGAGATGGCAGGTGGTGGTGACAGAGGCATGTTTGAGATTAACTACAGTTGGTTTGGAAAAGATTGAAATGGGTCCCACTTATGCATGAGTTATTAGCGTTATTGTCATATAAGCATACCACGTAATTAAAGAAGTAACGGGGATAATGTTCAGTCGGTATGGAAATACTAAAGGAAGATACGTTTATTGTTAGGACTATCTATAAACATTTTCCAAGTTAAAATTAATCATGGCCAACATATGAAAGCTTGAGTTATTACAAATCCAACTTCCCTTTAAATAACTAGCTTTCCAATATTTACATTTAAAATTAGGACAGTGTATAAATATTTCTTGAATTAGGATTAATCCTGACCGATAAATAAAAATTAAAAATATTAAAATTCAATCCCCCTATAAATAGCTCATTTTCTGACATTTGTTTTTTAATAGACATTCTCTCCTCTTTTTGACAATTATATATATATATATATATATATATATGCTTAAATTCAGGAGAGAAATGAGATTACTGTGAGAAAATGAATATGGGTCACTAGTTTTATTTTATGTTTTAAATGTTTAAAAATAAAATAAAAAATATAAATGCAACAATAAATGCATTCTCTTTCTTCAATTAATACAACTAATATAACCATAATAAATCCATCTCTTTTCAATTAATACAATTAATATAACCATAATAAATCCTCTCTAATTAATAAATATCAAAACATAACATCTTTTATTTTTGATTCTTCCAAGTCGCAGGAGAAGAGACCTGTTATAGAGGATGATGAGGAGGTTAATTTTGAAGATTCTGATGGTGGCCGCGTAAGCCCTATAGCGCCACGAGATTTCGTGGCGCAGCCTTTTTCTCATGGGGCAGGTAGGAGCTCATCAGCTGGCGCTAATCTTTCTGCCGGTTCTCCTCAGGTATAAGTTTATTTTGCTGCTCAAGATCAGATCTTTGTGAATAAATCGATTATTTTAAGCATGTTTGAGTAAATTAAGGACCAAGTAAACATCATATAACTAAAATATAAATTCCAATTCGTTATTTACTGCTCAAGATCAGATCTTTGTGAGTAAATCGTTGATTCTTCCCTTAAAACGTATTTACTTGCTTAAACGGGCCAAAAGGCAATAATTAGTTCGTTTTATGTTTTTCTATATAAAAAACCATTAAACATCTTCTGTAAACATTAATCAAACCCTAAAGAACCTCCTCCAGCCGTCACCTATCTCTGCTCATTCTCCAACCCTTCGGTTTTTGCATATTCGTTAAAGATTCAAGACTTGTTCGTTGACTTTGCAAACTCAAGGACCTTTGACTTCCGTTTCTCATCATTCCTTTCACTTTCCGGGTAAGTTGTAAACTGTAAAATCTTTCATACATATCCCCTAGTTAATAACATTCAATCAATTTAGGTGGTTGAAGGGTGTTGACTGATCAATTGCTTTAAAACCCGATAAAGGGTAAAACAGTCTCAGTTGAATGCTATTTGCTAATTGCTACATGTTTAATTGTTTACTTGATAACGTTTTGGAGAGGTCCAACATATCCCATTTTGTATAGGGTTCTCATTAGTATGATCATACGACCGTCTTAGTAACCGGAGCCCGATTCGCTTGGCGAAGGTAAACCGACAATTTAGTCATTGTAATCAATGCCTGATTCGCTTGGCAACGATTCATTGGCACACGAGTACAACTTGGTTTTGGTTTGTTAAGGTTTGATTGATTATTACCACATAGATTGGTTTGCGCATTAAACATTTATCATTTATTATTTATTTATTATATAACTATTTGTTGTGTCAAAATTGGTGATCATCTCACTCAACATATTTGTTAACAAAAATCCATTTTCTACGCATATGCAGGTTGTTTGAAGTTGAAGTATGGACACTTTGAAAGACCTTAGGATTATAATGAAAAATACATGGATTAGACTTGTTGTATTTACTTATTTGAATCGTTTGGTTGTATTTGATTATTGTGTGTATTATTTGAATAAAATAATTAATTAGATATTGTCATTTATAATAATGATAGTATCTTCGAGCTATGAGCAATCGGATCACACCCCGGCATTTCCGCCTTAGGTTGGGGTGTGACAGATTGGTATCAGAGCCGAAGGTTATAAGATAGGTCGTTAGAAATTGTCCTAGACATATGTTAGGAACCCTATACGTGCTTATCTGAATTGCCTTATGTGCTATTTATTGAATTGTTTACAGCTTGTTTAGATTAATTATTTTATTGTATTTATCTTGTTTATTTATTGAACACACACTCACAAATTAGGCTATGCCTTAACATTCAAAATATTTTTAAATCCTCTTAATTTTTAGTAGATTATCTTTTATTGTGGGAAATTCCTTAATAATTCCCGTGTTTTATTTTGTTTCTTCACCTTGAAGCATGGGGGTATGACAAATCTCGTACAACCATAACTTCAAGTGTTACCCGTAATCGGCTAAACGGTTACGTGGTAAACATAACCGGCTAAACGGTTATACTTCCAAATATTTGTTTTAGATTATTTTAAATGCTTAGTTGGGTGAAAAATCTATGGAAATCCATGGGCACTCCAACTATTCATTTCTTAAATAATTTTTGATTTGATTTTTGGGTTTGAACGTATCATCCAGGGTGATTCCCGAGATACACTAACTACTTATATTTGATTCGTTAATTCGATATTTAGTTGAGTCGGTTAAATGCCATGTAACACTCATGGTCCGAACTCCATTGATTCGATAATTCGTTAATTAGTTGGGTCAGTTAAATGCCATGTGCACGCTCATGGGCTGATCAACTCAATTGTTTATTACTCGTTATTTGAATTGGGCCAACAAATTGCCATGGAACGCTCATGGGAGGCCAATTCACAAACTTTATGTTGTTTATTTAGTTGGGCCATTCAAATTACCATGGAAAGCTCATGGGAGGTTAACTCGTTTGATATGCTTGATTATTTTATTCTTGGAAAATCTTATAAAACATTGTTCATTTACTTAAATGCCTCAAACTCATACATATTATTTTAAATCCCGACTCGTCCTCGAGTCTTCACTAATACTAATACATATACATACGCATCCCCATTATTTCATATCAACTCATTCCCACAACTTACCCATCATTTCATTAAATTTCATCCTTGGTCCTCGTAGAATGTCTTTCCTAGGATATCATCGTAATCAACGTCGTTCACCTACTTCTCGTGATTGCTGTTCGACTACTAGAATCGACAAAGAGTTTGCTGCTGTCACCGTTAACCAAACGACCGCCAATCTCGACAAAAAAATACACCGAACAAGAAATCTTATACTAACTCATATCCATTAAAATATTATTTAAATTATACTTTCTTAATTATATCATATCCTCGAACTATAAATTTCAAAGTACATTTAAATCCTTATCCTCAACTTTAAACTATAAAATATTTTATCATCTCTTGTTTTCCTCAATATCATAATGGTTTTCACAACTTATTTTCAATTTTATAAATCTTTGTTATTAAAATTCAATTATTGTAAATTTTATTATTATTAAACTAAATTATGTATTCTCTAAATTTAATTTCCATTTTTAAATTAAAAATTTCCCATAAATTAATTTAACTTTTATTATTAAATTGACTTTTTGATTGAACCTTCATCGTAAATATTTCAACTCCCTACTTTGATTTTTTAATGTTTTGAACATTTTAAATGATAAATTCGTAGTTGTTAGAATAGTCATGGTGGTTCATGCGTTTCTAGCCTCGCATTTATCTCATTTTTATTAAATGTTTCACATCTTATTTTTGCTATCGCAATTAATTTAGAATTTATTATTTACTCAAATTTCCATTATTAATAATTCAAATCACTTACTTCCTAATATTTAATGATTTTATGAAAAAGAAAAAATCCACGAATTTCCAATTTAATCTAATTTAATTACCTACTTTATATTTTATCTAATCTTAAAGATTTAATTGGAATAAGACTATCTCGGTGGTTCGGGAATATCCGTTTCCCAGTTTAATCTATTAACAATTTAATTCAAATATGTATATTTTCGCATTATCACTAATATTTAAATATTAATTACTAACTATTATAATATTTTAAAATATCTTAGTCGAATTAATCTAATCTCAAAATCACAAACTTGAAAAGCTATATTAACTTCTCTTTAAACTCATAAATACTCAAATTAACCAAATTTGACTCACCAAAATTTTCGTTAACTATGTTTAAACTTATATTCTCGATCTTAAGAACTTCATTCCTAAAGAATACGATCTTTAAGGACTACCCATGCCATTACCTATTTTTTATAAATTAAATCTTTGTGTAATTCATTCCCCGAGTAAAATTCCTTTATCGAAGTTAAACTGTTAGAAACTTGTATCTCCATCTCATTTCCTAAATCTCGATTATCACAATAACATCTGTTTCACTAAATCTATTTTCTTCAATTTTCAAAATATTACTTTAAAAGGCAAAGAGGTTTTCGAAATCTCGCGGTTTTATTAATTCAACTCGAACATTCATTAATTACCATTTGAAACTATATTTAGAATTATTAAAAACAATTATTTTCTCTTAAAATTTTATTGTCAATGTTTTATAACCCACATGATGGAACGAATTATGCGGACCATCCGACGATCTAAGTAATTATGGGTCGACACGTAATTACCAAAGTCCTCGCATGAAAATCATAATACGTACAATCGCGTGTCATGATTTAGAACCGAAAGTAATTTGAGTAATGGTACGAATGATGAGATGATAAGGACATGGTGGATACGCCGCTGGTACATCCTATATATAAGTGCCCTTATCGGATTGTCATTTGACGCGTTGCTTTGGTTATTAGAAGTTCTATGTTAGATATTTTTCTTAAAAGTTTAAATTATTTTCGAAACGATGATGTTTTGTTTTCCTTAATTTCGGGACGAAATTCCCCAAAGTAGAGACTGTAACATTTCGGATTTTTCAAACCCATATTTGTTTACGTTTAACCCGACCTGGGAACATTTTTAAATCTTTATTATTCATCAAGAAATTGATATTTATAAGAATTAAAGATTACAAGTTCAATTTATACCCTTATACTTTCAAGAATGTTCAAAATCTTAGTTCTATAATAAAAAGTTCAATAATTAACCAATAAACAAACTTGAAGGACCAATTATGACAAAAACCAAAACTTTCCCTTGGACCCTTGGGGCGCCGCGCGACGGGGAAGGACATCCTTGGCCGCGCAGCGCGGTGGCACCCCTGCACAGATCGTTTAACTCTAATTCGTTTTCTAGCTCGTTTAAGGTATAAAATCGATTATTTTAAGCATGTTTGAGTAAATTAAGGACCAAGTAAACATCATATAACTAAAATATAAATTCCAATTCGTTATTTACTGCTCAAGATCAGATCTTTGTGAATAAATCGTTGATTCTTTCCTTAAAACGTATTTACTTGCTTAAACGGGCCAAAAGGCAATAATTAGTTCGTTTTATGTTTTTCTATATAAAAAACCATTAAACATCTTCTGTAAACATTAATCAAACCCTAAAGAACCTCCTCCAGCCGTCACCTATCTCTGTTCATTCTCCAACCCTTCGGTTTTTGCATATTCGTTAAAGATTCAAGACTTGTTCGTTGACTTTGCAAACTCAAGGACCTTTGACTTCCGTTTCTCACCATTCCTTTCACTTTCTGGGTAAGTTGTAAACTGTAAAATCTTTCATACATATCCCCTAGTCAATAACATTCAATCAATTTAGGTGGTTGAAGGGTGTTGACTGGTCAATTGCTTTAAAACCCGATAAAGGGTAAAACAGTCTCAGTTGAATGCTATTTGCTAATTGCTACATGTTTAATTGTTTACTTGATAACGTTTCGGAGAGGTCCAACATATCCCCTTTTGTATAGGGTTCTCATTAGTATGATCATACGACCGTCTTAGTAACCGGAGCCCGATTCGCTTGGCGAAGGTAAACCGACAATTTAGTCATTGTAATCAATGCCCGATTCGCTTGGCAACGATTCATTGGCACACGAGTACAACTTGGTTTTGGTTTGTTAAGGTTTGATTGATTATTACCACATAGATTGGTTTGCGCATTTAACATTTATCATTTATTATTTATTTATTATATAACTATTTGTTGTGTCAAAATTGGTGATCATCTCACTCAACATATTTGTTGACAAAAATCCATTTTCTACGCATATGCAGGTTGTTTGAAGTTGAAGTATGGACACATAGAAAGACCTTAGGATTATAATGAAGACATACATGGATTAGACTTGTTGTATTTACTTATTTGAATCGTTTGGTTGTATTTGATTATTGTGTGTATTATTTGAATAAAATAATTAATTAGATATTGTCATTTATAATAATGATAGTATCTTCGAGCTATGAGCAATCGGATCACACCCCGGCATTTCCGCCTTAGGTTGGGGTGTGACAGATTGGTATCAGAGCCGAAGGTTATAAGATAGGTCGTTAGAAATTGTCCTAGACATATGTTAGGAACCCTATACGTGCTTATCTGAATTGCCTTATGTGCTATTTATTGAATTGTTTACAACTTGTTTAGATTAGTTATTTTATTGTATTTATCTTGTTTATTTATTGAACACACACTCACAAATTAGGCTATGCCTTAACATTCAAAATATTTTTAAATCCTCTTAATTTTTAGTAGATTATCTTTTATTGTGGGAAATTCCTTAATAATTCCCGCGTTTTATTTTGTTTCTTCACCTTGAAGCATGGGGGTATGACAAATCTCGTACAACCATAACTTCAAGTGTTACCCGTAATCGGCTAAACGGTTACGTGGTAAACATAACCGGCTAAACGGTTATACTTCCAAATATTTGTTTTAGATTATTTTAAATGCTTAGTTGGGTGAAAAATCTATGGAAATCCATGGGCACTCCAACTATTCATTTCTTAAATAATTTTTGATTTGATTTTTGGGTTTGAACGTATCATCCACGGTGATTCCCGAGATACACTAACTACTTATATTTGATTCGTTGGTTCGATATTTAGTTGAGTCGGTTAAATGCCAGGTATCACTCAGGGTCCGAACAACTCCATTGATTCGATAATTCGTTAATTAGTTGGGTCAGTTAAATGCCATGTGCACGCTCATGGGCTGATCAACTCAATTGTTTATTACTCGTTATTTGAATTGGGCCAACAAATTGCCATGGAACGCTCATGGGAGGCCAATTCACAAACTTTATGTTGTTTATTTAGTTGGGCCATTCAAATTACCATGGAAAGCTCATGGGAGGTTAACTCGTTTGATATGCTTGATTATTTTATTCTTGGAAAATCTTATAAAACATTGTTCATTTACTTAAATGCCTCAAACTCATACATATTATTTTAAATCCCGACTCGTCCTCGAGTCTTCACTAATACTAATACATATACATACGCATCCCCATTATTTCATATCAACTCATTCCCACAACTTACCCATCATTTCATTAAATTTCATCCTTGGTCCTCGTAGAATGTCTTTCCTAGGATATCATCGTAATCAACGTCGTTCACCTACTTCTCGTGATTGCTGTTCGACTACTAGAATCGACAAAGAGTTTGCTGCTGTCACCGTTAACCAAACGACCGCCAATCTCGACAAAAAAATACACCGAACAAGAAATCTTATACTAACTCATATCCATTAAAATATTATTTAAATTATACTTTCTTAATTATATCATATCCTCGAACTATAAATTTCAAAGTACATTTAAATCCTTATCCTCAACTTTAAACTATAAAATATTTTATCATCTCTTGTTTTCCTCAATATCATAATGGTTTTCACAACTTATTTTCAATTTTATAAATCTTTGTTATTAAAATTCAATTATTGTAAATTTTATTATTATTAAACTAAATTATGTATTCTCTAAATTTAATTTCCATTTTTAAATTAAAAATTTCCCATAAATTAATTTAACTTTTATTATTAAATTGACTTTTTGATTGAACCTTCATCGTAAATATTTCAACTCCCTACTTTGATTTTTTAATGTTTTGAACATTTTAAATGATAAATTCGTAGTTGTTAGAATAGTCATGGTGGTTCATGCGTTTCTAGCCTCGCATTTATCTCATTTTTATTAAATGTTTCACATCTTATTTTTGCTATCGCAATTAATTTAGAATTTATTATTTACTCAAATTTCCATTATTAATAATTCAAATCACTTACTTCCTAATATTTAATGATTTTATGAAAAAGAAAAAATCCACGAATTTCCAATTTAATCTAATTTAATTACCTACTTTATATTTTATCTAATCTTAAAGATTTAATTGGAATAAGACTATCTCGGTGGTTCGGGAATATCCGTTTCCCAGTTTAATCTATTAACAATTTAATTCAAATATGTATATTTTCGCATTATCACTAATATTTAAATATTAATTACTAACTATTATAATATTTTAAAATATCTTAGTCGAATTAATCTAATCTCAAAATCACAAACTTGAAAAGCTATATTAACTTCTCTTTAAACTCATAAATACTCAAATTAACCAAATTTGACTCACCAAAATTTTCGTTAACTATGTTTAAACTTATATTCTCGATCTTAAGAACTTCATTCCTAAAGAATACGATCTTTAAGGACTACCCATGCCATTACCTATTTTTTATAAATTAAATCTTTGTGTAATTCATTCCCCGAGTAAAATTCCTTTATCGAAGTTAAACTGTTAGAAACTTGTATCTCCATCTCATTTCCTAAATCTCGATTATCACAATAACATCTGTTTCACTAAATCTATTTTCTTCAATTTTCAAAATATTACTTTAAAAGGCAAAGAGGTTTTCGAAATCTCGCGGTTTTATTAATTCAACTCGAACATTCATTAATTACCATTTGAAACTATATTTAGAATTATTAAAAACAATTATTTTCTCTTAAAATTTTATTGTCAATGTTTTATAACCCACATGATGGAACGAATTATGCGGACCATCCGACGATCTAAGTAATTATGGGTCGACACGTAATTACCAAAGTCCTCGCATGAAAATCATAATACGTACAATCGCGTGTCATGATTTAGAACCGAAAGTAATTTGAGTAATGGTACGAATGATGAGATGATAAGGACATGGTGGATACGCCGCTGGTACATCCTATATATAAGTGCCCTTATCGGATTGTCATTTGACGCGTTGCTTTGGTTATTAGAAGTTCTATGTTAGATATTTTTCTTAAAAGTTTAAATTATTTTCGAAACGATGATGTTTTGTTTTCCTTAATTTCGGGACGAAATTCCCCAAAGTAGAGACTGTAACATTTCGGATTTTTCAAACCCATATTTGTTTACGTTTAACCCGACCTGGGAACATTTTTAAATCTTTATTATTCATCAAGAAATTGATATTTATAAGAATTAAAGATTACAAGTTCAATTTATACCCTTATACTTTCAAGAATGTTCAAAATCTTAGTTCTATAATAAAAAGTTCAATAATTAACCAATAAACAAACTTGAAGGACCAATTATGACAAAAACCAAAACTTTCCCTTGGACCCTTGGGGCGCCGCGCGACGGGGAAGGACTTCCTTGGCCGCGCAGCGCGGTGGCACCCCTGCACAGATCGTTTAACTCTAATTCGTTTTCTAGCTCGTTTAAGGTATAAAATCGATTATTTTAAGCATGTTTGAGTAAATTAAGGACCAAGTAAACATCATATAACTAAAATATAAATTCCAATTCGTTATTTACTGCTCAAGATCAGATCTTTGTGAATAAATCGTTGATTCTTTCCTTAAAACGTATTTACTTGCTTAAACGGGCCAAAAGGCAATAATTAGTTCGTTTTATGTTTTTCTATATAAAAAACCATTAAACATCTTCTGTAAACATTAATCAAACCCTAAAGAACCTCCTCCAGCCGTCACCTATCTCTGTTCATTCTCCAACCCTTCGGTTTTTGCATATTCGTTAAAGATTCAAGACTTGTTCGTTGACTTTGCAAACTCAAGGACCTTTGACTTCCGTTTCTCACCATTCCTTTCACTTTCTGGGTAAGTTGTAAACTGTAAAATCTTTCATACATATCCCCTAGTCAATAACATTCAATCAATTTAGGTGGTTGAAGGGTGTTGACTGGTCAATTGCTTTAAAACCCGATAAAGGGTAAAACAGTCTCAGTTGAATGCTATTTGCTAATTGCTACATGTTTAATTGTTTACTTGATAACGTTTCGGAGAGGTCCAACATATCCCCTTTTGTATAGGGTTCTCATTAGTATGATCATACGACCGTCTTAGTAACCGGAGCCCGATTCGCTTGGCGAAGGTAAACCGACAATTTAGTCATTGTAATCAATGCCCGATTCGCTTGGCAACGATTCATTGGCACACGAGTACAACTTGGTTTTGGTTTGTTAAGGTTTGATTGATTATTACCACATAGATTGGTTTGCGCATTTAACATTTATCATTTATTATTTATTTATTATATAACTATTTGTTGTGTCAAAATTGGTGATCATCTCACTCAACATATTTGTTGACAAAAATCCATTTTCTACGCATATGCAGGTTGTTTGAAGTTGAAGTATGGACACATAGAAAGACCTTAGGATTATAATGAAGACATACATGGATTAGACTTGTTGTATTTACTTATTTGAATCGTTTGGTTGTATTTGATTATTGTGTGTATTATTTGAATAAAATAATTAATTAGATATTGTCATTTATAATAATGATAGTATCTTCGAGCTATGAGCAATCGGATCACACCCCGGCATTTCCGCCTTAGGTTGGGGTGTGACAGATTGGTATCAGAGCCGAAGGTTATAAGATAGGTCGTTAGAAATTGTCCTAGACATATGTTAGGAACCCTATACGTGCTTATCTGAATTGCCTTATGTGCTATTTATTGAATTGTTTACAACTTGTTTAGATTAGTTATTTTATTGTATTTATCTTGTTTATTTATTGAACACACACTCACAAATTAGGCTATGCCTTAACATTCAAAATATTTTTAAATCCTCTTAATTTTTAGTAGATTATCTTTTATTGTGGGAAATTCCTTAATAATTCCCGCGTTTTATTTTGTTTCTTCACCTTGAAGCATGGGGGTATGACAAATCTCGTACAACCATAACTTCAAGTGTTACCCGTAATCGGCTAAACGGTTACGTGGTAAACATAACCGGCTAAACGGTTATACTTCCAAATATTTGTTTTAGATTATTTTAAATGCTTAGTTGGGTGAAAAATCTATGGAAATCCATGGGCACTCCAACTATTCATTTCTTAAATAATTTTTGATTTGATTTTTGGGTTTGAACGTATCATCCACGGTGATTCCCGAGATACACTAACTACTTATATTTGATTCGTTGGTTCGATATTTAGTTGAGTCGGTTAAATGCCAGGTATCACTCAGGGTCCGAACAACTCCATTGATTCGATAATTCGTTAATTAGTTGGGTCAGTTAAATGCCATGTGCACGCTCATGGGCTGATCAACTCAATTGTTTATTACTCGTTATTTGAATTGGGCCAACAAATTGCCATGGAACGCTCATGGGAGGCCAATTCACAAACTTTATGTTGTTTATTTAGTTGGGCCATTCAAATTACCATGGAAAGCTCATGGGAGGTTAACTCGTTTGATATGCTTGATTATTTTATTCTTGGAAAATCTTATAAAACATTGTTCATTTACTTAAATGCCTCAAACTCATACATATAATTTTAAATCCCGACTCGTCCTCGAGTCTTCACTAATACTAATACATATACATACGCATCCCCATTATTTCATATCAACTCATTCCCACAACTTACCCTTCATTTCATTAAATTTCATCCTTGGTCCTCGTAGAATGTCTTTCCTAGGATATCATCGTAATCAACGTCGTTCACCTACTTCTCGTGATTGCTGTTCGACTACTAGTATCGACAAAGAGTTTGCTGCTGTCACCGTTAACCAAACGACCGCCAATCTCGACAAAAAAATACACCGAACAAGAAATCTTATACTAACTCATATCCATTAAAATATTATTTAAATTATACTTTCTTAATTATATCATATCCTCGAACTATAAATTTCAAAGTACATTTAAATCCTTATCCTCAACTTTAAACTATAAAATATTTTATTATCTCTTGTTTTCCTCAATATCATAATGGTTTTCACAACTTATTTTCAATTTTATAAATCTTTGTTATTAAAATTCAATTATTGTAAATTTTATTATTATTAAACTAAATTATGTATTCTCTAAATTTAATTTCCATTTTTAAATTAAAAATTTCCCATAAATTAATTTAACTTTTATTATTAAATTGACTTTTTGATTGAACCTTCATCGTAAATATTTCAACTCCCTACTTTGATTTTTTAATGTTTTGAACATTTTAAATGATAAATTCGTAGTTGTTAGAATAGTCATGGTGGTTCATGCGTTTCTAGCCTCGCATTTATCTCATTTTTATTAAATGTTTCACATCTTATTTTTGCTATCGCAATTAATTTAGAATTTATTATTTACTCAAATTTCCCTTATTGATAATTCAAATCACTTACTTCCTAATATTTAATGATTTTATGAAAAAGAAAAAATCCACGAATTTCCAATTTGATCTAATTTAATTACCTACTTTATATTTTATCTAATTTTAAAGATTTAATTGGAATAAGACTATCTCGGTGGTTCGGGAATATCCGTTTCCCAGTTTAATCTATTAACAATTTAATTCAAATATGTATATTTTCGCATTATCACTAATATTTAAATATTAATTACTAACTATTATAATATTTTAAAATATCTTAGTCGAATTAATCTAATCTCAAAATCACAAACTTGAAAAGCTATATTAACTTCTCTTTAAACTCATAAATACTCAAATTAACCAAATTTGACTCACCAAAATTTTCGTTAACTATGTTTAAACTTATATTCTCGATCTTAAGAACTTCATTCCTAAAGAATACGATCTTTAAGGACTACCCATACCATTACCTATTTTTTATAAATTAAATCTTTGTGTAATTCATTCCCCGAGTAAAATTCCTTTATCGAAGTTAAACTGTTAGAAACTTGTATCTCCATCTCATTTCCTAAATCTCGATTATCACAATAACATCTGTTTCACTAAATCTATTTTCTTCAATTTTCAAAATATTACTTTAAAAGGCAAAGAGGTTTTCGAAATCTCGCGGTTTTATTAATTCAACTCGAACATTCATTAATTACCATTTGAAACTATATTTAGAATTATTAAAAACAATTATTTTCTCTTAAAATTTTATTGTCAATGTTTTATAACCCACATGATGGAACGAATTATGCGGACCATCCGACGATCTAAGTAATTATGGGTCGACACGTAATTACCAAAGTCCTCGCATGAAAATCATAATACGTACAATCGCGTGTCATGATTTAGAACCGAAAGTAATTTGAGTAATGGTACGAATGATGAGATGATAAGGACATGGTGGATACGCCGCTGGTACATCCTATATATAAGTGCCCTTATCGGATTGTCATTTGACGCGTTGCTTTGGTTATTAGAAGTTCTATGTTAGATATTTTTCTTAAAAGTTTAAATTATTTTCGAAACGATGATGTTTTGTTTTCCTTAATTTCGGGACGAAATTCCCCAAAGTAGAGACTGTAACATTTCGGATTTTTCAAACCCATATTTGTTTACGTTTAACCCGACCTGGGAACATTTTTAAATCTTTATTATTCATCAAGAAATTGATATTTATAAGAATTAAAGATTACAAGTTCAATTTATACCCTTATACTTTCAAGAATGTTCAAAATCTTAGTTCTATAATAAAAAGTTCAATAATTAACCAATAAACAAACTTGAAGGACCAATTATGACAAAAACCAAAACTTTCCCTTGGACCCTTGGGGCGCCGCGCGACGGGGAAGGACCCCCTTGGCCGCGCAGCGCGGTGGCACCCCTGCACAGATCGTTTAACTCTAATTCGTTTTCTAGCTCGTTTAAGGTATAAAATCGATTATTTTAAGCATGTTTGAGTAAATTAAGGACCAAGTAAACATCATATAACTAAAATATAAATTCCAATTCGTTATTTACTGCTCAAGATCAGATCTTTGTGAATAAATCGTTGATTCTTTCCTTAAAACGTATTTACTTGCTTAAACGGGCCAAAAGGCAATAATTAGTTCGTTTTATGTTTTTCTATATAAAAAACCATTAAACATCTTCTGTAAACATTAATCAAACCCTAAAGAACCTCCTCCAGCCGTCACCTATCTCTGTTCATTCTCCAACCCTTCGGTTTTTGCATATTCGTTAAAGATTCAAGACTTGTTCGTTGACTTTGCAAACTCAAGGACCTTTGACTTCCGTTTCTCACCATTCCTTTCACTTTCTGGGTAAGTTGTAAACTGTAAAATCTTTCATACATATCCCCTAGTCAATAACATTCAATCAATTTAGGTGGTTGAAGGGTGTTGACTGGTCAATTGCTTTAAAACCCGATAAAGGGTAAAACAGTCTCAGTTGAATGCTATTTGCTAATTGCTACATGTTTAATTGTTTACTTGATAACGTTTCGGAGAGGTCCAACATATCCCCTTTTGTATAGGGTTCTCATTAGTATGATCATACGACCGTCTTAGTAACCGGAGCCCGATTCGCTTGGCGAAGGTAAACCGACAATTTAGTCATTGTAATCAATGCCCGATTCGCTTGGCAACGATTCATTGGCACACGAGTACAACTTGGTTTTGGTTTGTTAAGGTTTGATTGATTATTACCACATAGATTGGTTTGCGCATTTAACATTTATCATTTATTATTTATTTATTATATAACTATTTGTTGTGTCAAAATTGGTGATCATCTCACTCAACATATTTGTTGACAAAAATCCATTTTCTACGCATATGCAGGTTGTTTGAAGTTGAAGTATGGACACATAGAAAGACCTTAGGATTATAATGAAGACATACATGGATTAGACTTGTTGTATTTACTTATTTGAATCGTTTGGTTGTATTTGATTATTGTGTGTATTATTTGAATAAAATAATTAATTAGATATTGTCATTTATAATAATGATAGTATCTTCGAGCTATGAGCAATCGGATCACACCCCGGCATTTCCGCCTTAGGTTGGGGTGTGACAGATTGGTATCAGAGCCGAAGGTTATAAGATAGGTCGTTAGAAATTGTCCTAGACATATGTTAGGAACCCTATACGTGCTTATCTGAATTGCCTTATGTGCTATTTATTGAATTGTTTACAACTTGTTTAGATTAATTATTTTATTGTATTTATCTTGTTTATTTATTGAACACACACTCACAAATTAGGCTATGCCTTAACATTCAAAATATTTTTAAATCCTCTTAATTTTTAGTAGATTATCTTTTATTGTGGGAAATTCCTTAATAATTCCCGCGTTTTATTTTGTTTCTTCACCTTGAAGCATGGGGGTATGACAAATCTCGTACAACCATAACTTCAAGTGTTACCCGTAATCGGCTAAACGGTTACGTGGTAAACATAACCGGCTAAACGGTTATACTTCCAAATATTTGTTTTAGATTATTTTAAATGCTTAGTTGGGTGAAAAATCTATGGAAATCCATGGGCACTCCAACTATTCATTTCTTAAATAATTTTTGATTTGATTTTTGGGTTTGAACGTATCATCCACGGTGATTCCCGAGATACACTAACTACTTATATTTGATTCGTTGGTTCGATATTTAGTTGAGTCGGTTAAATGCCAGGTATCACTCAGGGTCCGAACAACTCCATTGATTCGATAATTCGTTAATTAGTTGGGTCAGTTAAATGCCATGTGCACGCTCATGGGCTGATCAACTCAATTGTTTATTACTCGTTATTTGAATTGGGCCAACAAATTGCCATGGAACGCTCATGGGAGGCCAATTCACAAACTTTATGTTGTTTATTTAGTTGGGCCATTCAAATTACCATGGAAAGCTCATGGGAGGTTAACTCGTTTGATATGCTTGATTATTTTATTCTTGGAAAATCTTATAAAACATTGTTCATTTACTTAAATGCCTCAAACTCATACATATAATTTTAAATCCCGACTCGTCCTCGAGTCTTCACTAATACTAATACATATACATACGCATCTCCATTATTTCATATCAACTCATTCCCACAACTTACCCTTCATTTCATTAAATTTCATCCTTGGTCCTCGTAGAATGTCTTTCCTAGGATATCATCGTAATCAACGTCGTTCACCTACTTCTCGTGATTGCTGTTCGACTACTAGTATCGACAAAGAGTTTGCTGCTGTCACCGTTAACCAAACGACCGCCAATCTCGACAAAAAAATACACCGAACAAGAAATCTTATACTAACTCATATCCATTAAAATATTATTTAAATTATACTTTCTTAATTATATCATATCCTCGAACTATAAATTTCAAAGTACATTTAAATCCTTATCCTCAACTTTAAACTATAAAATATTTTATTATCTCTTGTTTTCCTCAATATCATAATGGTTTTCACAACTTATTTTCAATTTTATAAATCTTTGTTATTAAAATTCAATTATTGTAAATTTTATTATTATTAAACTAAATTATGTATTCTCTAAATTTAATTTCCATTTTTAAATTAAAAATTTCCCATAAATTAATTTAACTTTTATTATTAAATTGACTTTTTGATTGAACCTTCATCGTAAATATTTCAACTCCCTACTTTGATTTTTTAATGTTTTGAACATTTTAAATGATAAATTCGTAGTTGTTAGAATAGTCATGGTGGTTCATGCGTTTCTAGCCTCGCATTTATCTCATTTTTATTAAATGTTTCACATCTTATTTTTGCTATCGCAATTAATTTAGAATTTATTATTTACTCAAATTTCCCTTATTGATAATTCAAATCACTTACTTCCTAATATTTAATGATTTTATGAAAAAGAAAAAATCCACGAATTTCCAATTTGATCTAATTTAATTACCTACTTTATATTTTATCTAATTTTAAAGATTTAATTGGAATAAGACTATCTCGGTGGTTCGGGAATATCCGTTTCCCAGTTTAATCTATTAACAATTTAATTCAAATATGTATATTTTCGCATTATCACTAATATTTAAATATTAATTACTAACTATTATAATATTTTAAAATATCTTAGTCGAATTAATCTAATCTCAAAATCACAAACTTGAAAAGCTATATTAACTTCTCTTTAAACTCATAAATACTCAAATTAACCAAATTTGACTCACCAAAATTTTCGTTAACTATGTTTAAACTTATATTCTCGATCTTAAGAACTTCATTCCTAAAGAATACGATCTTTAAGGACTACCCATGCCATTACCTATTTTTTATAAATTAAATCTTTGTGTAATTCATTCCCCGAGTAAAATTCCTTTATCGAAGTTAAACTGTTAGAAACTTGTATCTCCATCTCATTTCCTAAATCTCGATTATCACAATAACATCTGTTTCACTAAATCTATTTTCTTCAATTTTCAAAATATTACTTTAAAAGGCAAAGAGGTTTTCGAAATCTCGCGGTTTTATTAATTCAACTCGAACATTCATTAATTACCATTTGAAACTATATTTAGAATTATTAAAAACAATTATTTTCTCTTAAAATTTTATTGTCAATGTTTTATAACCCACATGATGGAACGAATTATGCGGACCATCCGACGATCTAAGTAATTATGGGTCGACACGTAATTACCAAAGTCCTCGCATGAAAATCATAATACGTACAATCGCGTGTCATGATTTAGAACCGAAAGTAATTTGAGTAATGGTACGAATGATGAGATGATAAGGACATGGTGGATACGCCGCTGGTACATCCTATATATAAGTGCCCTTATCGGATTGTCATTTGACGCGTTGCTTTGGTTATTAGAAGTTCTATGTTAGATATTTTTCTTAAAAGTTTAAATTATTTTCGAAACGAAGATGTTTTGGTTTTCCTTAATTTTGGGACGAAATTCCCCAAAGTAGAGACTGTAACATTTCGGATTTTTCAAACCCATATTTGTTTATGTTTAACCCGACCTGGGAACATTTTTAAATCTTTATTATTCATCAAGAAATTGATATTTATAAGAATTAAAGATTACAAGTTCAATTTATACCCTTATACTTTCAAGAATGTTCAAAATCTTAGTTCTATAATAAAAAGTTCAATAATTAACCAATAAACAAACTTGAAGGACCAATTATGACAAAAACCAAAACTTTCCCTTGGACCCTTGGGGCGCCGCGCGACGGGGAAGGACTTCCTTGGCCGCGCAGCGCGGTGGCACCCCTGCACAGATCGTTTAACTCTAATTCGTTTTCTAGCTCGTTTAAGGTATTAAATCGATTATTTTAAGCATGTTTGAGTAAATTAAGGACCAAGTAAACATCATATAACTAAAATATAAATTCCAATTCGTTATTTACTGCTCAAGATCAGATCTTTGTGAATAAATCGTTGATTCTTTCCTTAAAACGTATTTACTTGCTTAAACGGGCCAAAAGGCAATAATTAGTTCGTTTTATGTTTTTCTATATAAAAAACCATTAAACATCTTCTGTAAACATTAATCAAACCCTAAAGAACCTCCTCCAGCCGTCACCTATCTCTGTTCATTCTCCAACCCTTCGGTTTTTGCATATTCGTTAAAGATTCAAGACTTGTTCGTTGACTTTGCAAACTCAAGGACCTTTGACTTCCGTTTCTCACCATTCCTTTAACTTTCTGGGTAAGTTGTAAACTGTAAAATCTTTCATACATATCCCCTAGTCAATAACATTCAATCAATTTAGGTGGTTGAAGGGTGTTGACTGGTCAATTGCTTTAAAACCCGATAAAGGGTAAAACAGTCTCAGTTGAATGCTATTTGCTAATTGCTACATGTTTAATTGTTTACTTGATAACGTTTCGGAGAGGTCCAACATATCCCCTTTTGTATAGGGTTCTCATTAGTATGATCATACGACCGTCTTAGTAACCGGAGCCCGATTCGCTTGGCGAAGGTAAACCGACAATTTAGTCATTGTAATCAATGCCCGATTCGCTTGGCAACGATTCATTGGCACACGAGTACAATTTGGTTTTGGTTTGTTAAGGTTTGATTGATTATTACCACATAGATTGGTTTGCGCATTTAACACTTATCATTTATTATTTATTTATTACATAACTATTTGTTGTGTCAAAATTGGTGATCATCTCACTCAACATATTTTGACAAAAATCCATTTTCTACGCATATGCAGGTTGTTTGAAGTTGAATTATGGACACTTAGAAAGACCTTAGGTGTGACATTTGTCAATTTCGGGTTATTTTATACTTGTATTCTTAATGTAAACCCGACCCGTTTTGTATCTCGAACCTTTCGATATTATCAAAATGATGAATTGTATGTTAAATATTTGTTTTATAGTTGTTGGATAAAAAAAACACCCTTTTCGGTTCTTAAAATTCCCCGAAAATGCTCAAAACGAACTCCAGGGACTAAAACTACCAAAATGGAGACTTGAAGGACCCATTTGTAGTTTGTGCTTCTTGGGTCTATAACCAACCCACTTTCATGAAACACCCTTTATGAAAGACCCATTCAACTTACTCTATATATACACACCCATCTTCTTCATTTGTGCTTTGCTCATTTCTTCATTTCTCTCTCAAATTCTTGAATTCTAAGGTTGTTCTTCATAAGCTAATCTTTCATTTTAACTAACTTCTCAACACTTAAAGCTTGATGTTACAACATATATATAATATACACTCCTTGTTTACCTTCGGTCTTTCATTTCTCCGGTCTCGGTCGGTTGAAATGTAGGGCTAGTACGGCAAGGTTACATGGAGTACTTTGTAGTCCTTGTTTATATATTTAACAAATCTAACCATATAACTTGTTATACTTGCTTAACTTCTACCTATTTTAGTTTATTGTTCATATTTGTCAAGTTCCATGGTATTGGGTATGTGGTGACTAGCCTTGGTTTCATCCCGAGTTGAGAACCGAACCAAAAACCGAACTTTTGTTTAAAAACATTATTGTTAACTTTTTGAATGTAAAACTTGAGTATTATTATTTATAAGTTATTTTACAAGTTCCATGGTAATTGGGTATGTGGTAACCATCCTCGGTCTTATTCCGAGTCAAGGACTGAACCAAAAACCGAACTTTTGTTTAAAAGCTTTATTGTTAACTTTTTGAATGTAAAACTTGAGTATTATTATTTATAAGTTATTTTACAAGTTCCGTGGTAATTGGGTATGTGGTAACCATCCTCGGTCTTATTCCGAGTCAAGGACCGAACCAAAAACCGAACTAAACCGAGTTCACTCGCTTAAGACACACAAGTGTGTTTTTAACCACCAAAACTCATATTTTTCTTCAAGATTATATTTTAAATCAATTTTAGTTAGTTTCTAAACATACTTAGCATGTCGGTAACCAACTTGATCTTATAACAAGTTCGAACCGATAAGGTCGTATACTCGCTTAACGAACGTTAAGGTTCTTCACAATAGAACTACATACTTGGTTAAGTATATTTTGATTTTATTGAGTTATCTCATAACATTTATTATTTTGGGAAGTTAACTGTGAGCTTGGTCAATTATCAAGTCTCGAACCGACAAACCCGAACACTCGTTTAAACCTCGTTTTGGGTATTCTTATAACCAAGGGTTTTGCAATATCGCATTTTAACCCACATTATTACTTAACATAGGTTGAGTAAAAAAAAAAGAAAAAAAACTAATGAATAGAATACCGAGACCCGGTTTCGAGTAAACTTATTTTACAAAACTCGTTTCTTTAATTTCTCAAATATCTATATTTTAAATCCTAAACTTTATTTATTTACTTTATTTGTCATGTATTTTATTTTAAACCCTTCCAAGACTACCTATTAACACAAGACCCGTTTAATATAGGTCTTGCTCGTTAAACCGATCTCTCCGATTATTCACGACACTATCTTTCAAGTTACTTGTTAATGTGAGTACTTTTTCATCCCCCGTTTTCCATCTTTCATTTTGGGGGTGGCATTGCATACTTATTCAAATTCAAATGATTTATACTTGAGTCTTAAACCACAACACGTATTGTATATGTTTACTTAAATAAATGCTCGATTTGGTGTTATATGCTTTACATGATTATGTGCAAATTCTTGAATGCTAAGGCGGGTAGCCTCTTGAATGCTAAGGCAGGTAGCCTCATCAAAGTATGATCATACGTTAATTCCGAGTATATATGGTATCCCCATATAGAAAGGTGTCGTCAACGTATTCTTATTGACGATTTCATTATTGTCGTCAATGTATTCTTATTGACGATTTTATTATCTAAATTGTTGCTATTATTTATTGTTTTTATATACTAGTTGTGGATTTCATACTATATACTTATTGTCCAAAACTATGAAAATTGCTCACCAACCTTCGTGTTGACAAACTCTATTTTATGCAATGTTACAGGTTTGATGTTAGCTTGATTGGATTACTTGAAGAAACTTATTATCTTGGCTTTAGGATATTAGAAAATAAAAGAACAAGTTGTTTGTTTATCTATCTATTTGGCATTTTGTATGAACAATTGTTGTGTTATTTATGATGATATGGATTTAAATGAGTTGTTTAAATATTGTAACTTTATAGTGTCATTGTGCAATGAGCAATCATGTCGCGCATCGATGTTTCCGCCTTCATTGGTCGGGGTGTGACATTAGGATTATAATGAAGACATACATGGATTAGACTTGTTGTATTTACTTATTTGAATCGTTTGGTTGTATTTGATTATTGTGTGTATTATTTGAATAAAATAATTAATTAGATATTGTCATTTATAATAATGATAGTATCTTCGAGCTGTGAGCAATCGGATCACACCCCGGCATTTCCGCCTTAGGTTGGGGTGTGACATTAAGTATCATTCTCTCTTATGTCACTTTTACACTTAAGTAGTAAATTACCCGCGCGTTGCGCTGGGTAATCAATCGGTAAAACCCGAGGGTGCTAGCTGAGAGTCAACGCGAATTCGGTGGATAGTTGCTACGTTTGTTACGATATTGGAACTAAACCTAAAACAGTTCGTTAAATTAACATGTTAAAAAAATAGTGTGTATGGACGTTAGTAAAACTCGACAGTGAGTCGACGTGAATTCGGTGGATATTGGCTACGTTCATTACGATATTGGAACAAAACCTAAAAAAGTTCGTTAAATTAATATGTTAAAAAAAATAGTATGCTTGGAGGCTGGTAAAACTCAACAGTGAGTCGACGTGAATTAGGTCAGTGTCAGTTACGTCGTTATAAGCAACGTTGGTAAAACTCAGGTCCTGTTAATCTTCGACGTTGAGACGGTGAGTCTGCGCGAATTTAGACAGTTTTCATCATGTCTGTTAAGGTTTCAGTTGCGTTCATTACGGTACCAAAACTAAAAGTTGAGGTGGACCAATGGGGTATCATCGGTCGTTAAAATCGAGTCTCTGTATTCCCGAGTGTTGTCGGTCGCGGTCGTTGAGGTGGTGAGTCTACATGAATTTGGTCAGTTTACATTGTGCTCGTTGTGGTATCGGAACTAAAAAAATTCTATAAGTTGATGTGGACCAACGAGGTTGTCATCGGTCGTTAAAGTTGGGTCTATGTAAAACCCGAGCGTTGTCGGTCGCTGTCGTGCGGCTGTGAGTCTAAATGAATTTGGTCGGTTTGCATCATGCTCATTATAGTACCGGAACTAAAAAAATTTGTTCGGTTACATTCGTCACGATACCAGAACTAAAGCGAAAAATCTAGAAAACTTGAGGTGGACCAATGGGCGGGTAGGAACCGGTTCTGGGTATGTTCAACAAAAATCAAAACCGGGTCCGGGTAGGAACCGGTTTCGGGTATAGTCGGGTATTTGACGGGGGTTTTCAGGGTTTTTGGGTTTCGGGTAGGGTAGGGTTGGGTTTTGACCAGGTATTTTTGGTTCCGGTTCCACCGGGTCTGTTTCGGTTTCGGGTACGGCTTTGAGGAGAAATCCTATACCAGGTCCTACCGGCGGATAAAGTACGGATAGGAACCAGTTCCGGGTTAGATCCGAAACCAGATATTTTGTGCACCTCTAGGTTTGAGTGTTAGACCAACACTAATATTGGTGTAGTGGTTATTTTCGTTTCATGTTAAAAGAGAAAAACAAAATCATCTTCAATAAAAATCATGTTAAATTTATTTTAAAGTATATGCTCTTTTTAAGTAATTAACTTATGATGGGTTTGAGCAGGTCTTGCGAGTTTGTCAGTTCAAATTTCGAGTCCACCAGGGTTTTATTCTCACCGTGTGTTACGCCAGAGAATTCTACTTTTGTGGTGCCACAATGACTAATAAGTGGTAGCCGACGGTATGGTTGAACGTTCAAGCCAAACTCTGGAAATTAGTATGGGCTCGGTTAAGACAGCATAGTTTGGCTAGAGTAAGGCAATAAAAAACTCTCTAAACTTAAAGAGTGCGATGACTTGACACACAAGAAAGTTTCGTTCCAAAAAATTTATCAAATCCCATAAATTAAATTAATGTTGAACACGATTGCACGAGCTTTTTTCTTGCGTTAGCATGTCTAATTTTATATTTGTAAGAATTTGATATTTACCTATTAATAAAAAAATTAACTAAAAAAAGTATTTTGTCCTCTTTATCCAAGGAATCGAACTCGGGAGAAAGTAAAGGAAAAAAATATAACAACTTAACCAACGCCAATGGACCAGAAGTAGGAGGTTGTTATACTTTTACAAATATCTAATATATATAAAACTTCTGAAACTTATTTCCATATTTTAAAAAGGTATGTTAATTTAAATCATTAACATAAATTACATATTTTAAAGTATGTTAACTTACACAGTTTACATATTTAACATAATTGCATATTTAAATATGCTTATTTTTACAAATATAAATATGCTTTTTAAACTTGTTTAGAAAATTGTTACATATTTTTTCAAATAATAAAGTATGTTTATATGTACACTTAATTAAAATTTCTTACATATTTTTAAAAATATTTTACAAGTTAAAGATATTTTTACTTATATAAAAGAGAGAACTTTGATTTTTGTCCCTGTGGTTTCTTAAAATTATCAATTTTGGTCCAATAATTTATTTTAGGCTTTTATGGTACAATAGTTTCAATTAACTATCAGTTTTAGTCCAATTTATTAACGCCATCCACCAACAATTAGTTAATACAACTTTGAAGAGCTTTTTTGTATTTTTCACAAACTTTTAATCATAAGATTTTTTAGGTTTTCTACTAAATATAAGTTTTATACTTAAATATGAGTTTTATACTTTTTGTTATTTTTTAGTATTATGGTTTCTTATATTTGTTTATATATAAAATATCTACACACTTTTTATTTTTTTAAAAAATATTTTTTTTTCAAAACTAAGGCTTTTATGCAAGTGTATATTGATTTATTTATATTTAAATACTTTTATTTTTTAACCTTTTATAGTTGTAATAGTATGTCAATTTAAAAACATTGTATTTAATTTTTTTTGAAGTATGATTTGAAGTTAAATTATGTACCATTATTAAATACAAGCCAAGAAGTCATTCCCATTTTCATGGGCTAGTAAGGTGATTAAGATATGAAATATAGAGTACAAAAATTTAGTTGTTTGAAAAAAAATATGCAAACTAAGAATTAAAATTAATAAACAGATTTTCAACAACCCTCTGTTAATTGAAAAGTAAAAAAAAAACAATATAAAATCAATATATGACCTTTTATCACCGAGAAATAAAAGCTGAAAAGTTAATTTTTCTAAATCATTTATAGTTAATAGAAGTGTCTAATTAAAATGGAACTTAAAAAATAAATTTTCTGCTTTTTTAAGGCTAGATACTATTACGGCTATAAAAAGTAAAAATAAAATATTCAAATATAAATAAATAAATACACAGTTGCATAAAATATCCGGTTTCAGAAAAAAACTTTAAAAATAAAAAAGTATATATTTATATATAAACAAATATAATAAAACCTAATAGTTAGAAAACAACAAAAAATATAAAACTTATATTTAGTTAAAAAAAGAAATATTCATATGAATTAAAAGTTTGTGAAAAATACAAAAATAGCCCCTCAAAGTTGTATTATCTAACGGTTTGTGGATGACGTTAGTGGGTTTGACTAAAACTGATAGTTAATTGAAACTATTGTACCATAAAAGCCTAAAATAAACTATTAGACCAAAATTGATAATTTTAAGAAACCACATGGATCGAAACCGAAGTTATCTCTATATAAAAGTATATGAACATATTTAAAAACTTCTTACATAGATATTAAAACTAATAATGTAAACGTATATTTAACTCTTAATGTGAGCTGGACCATTTAATAAAAACAAAACAAATAAGGTAACGCCCCTTGATTTATTGACATGTTACATACGTAACTTTACAAACATGTCAATAAATCAAGTGGCATTACATTTTTTAAATAAAATTTACATATTTTAAGTTTAAATATTTATGTTAATTATCATATTTAACATGATTTACATATTTTAAAGTTTAATAATTTGTGTTAATTTACATATTTAAAACAATTTACATATTTTAAAGTTTCAAAACTTATATTAATTTACATATTTTACATAATTTAAAGTATGATCAATTACATATTTAACATAATTACATATTTAATTTAATTTCCATATTTTAAATTTTTAAAAATATTTTAATTTGCATATTATCATAATTTACATATTTTAAAGTTTAAAAATATTTTTAAATACATATTATAAAGTTTAAAAATAATTCATACATTTAACATAATTTACATTTTAATAAAATTTACGTATTTTTTAGTTTAAAACTTATGTTAATTTACATATTTAACAAAATTTACATAATTTAAAATATGTTCATTTAAATATTTATCATAATTTACATATTCTAAAATATTTTCAACTTATATATTTTAAATAACGTGCAAAAAGTAGAGAGACAGCTCAACCACCACAAGTTAAATGCAATCCAACGCAAAAAATAATTAAAAAAAACATCCCAAAATAAAAAAAAAATCAACTTTAACGTTAAAGGGACAATCTCATATCTATTATAACTAACAAGTTAATAAACGGAAAAAAACTGGAATCTTTTTAACCACATGTTAAATAAACTAAATAAAAGAATACACAAGTTAATAAAAAGAAAAAAGAAAAAAAAAGCCCTCAAATCTTTTAACCTCATGTTAAATTAACTAATAAAAAATGATATTTTTAATTGTAACTTACACTTTGCTTTAAAACCTCATTCTGTAAGAAAAAAAAAGAAAAAAACTTAATTGTTAATCTTACTTTGCTTTATACACCTTATTCCATAAGAAAATGAAAACAAATAACTATTTTATTTGAATTAGGATTTTAGATAGCACAAATCATGACCGAAACTTGTTAAAAAAAAGTAAATCATGACCAAAATAAAAAGAATATAAAATAACGTAAAAATTAAAGTACCTTAATTAATAAATCTAAACTATTAAAAAAAATAAAAGATTTCAAACACTTCAAATAAAGAAATATAGATTTAGCATTTTGATTAAAGACGATAAATGTAGCATCCACATTTTTAAGGATATTATAACAAAAGAAGTTTTTATTATTTATTGTGTGTCGTTATTTATTTTGGTTAAATAATATGGGGACGGAGTGTTAGGTTAGGATTTGTATATGGACTTGAAAATGGTTACAGGTCTAAAGTCCATGGGCTTGGAGTATATAAGTTCATAAATCTTCCTAAAACCCTAAACATCCTCATTCATCCATCTTCAAACTCCAAACACACATACACACCCTCTGTACACACACAAAGACTCCATTCCTTCCATATTTCATTCAAGAGTACAAGTCTAAGCAATGTTGATTCTTATCTAACCACAAAGAAAAACCCATATAGATTTGCAAGTGGTTCAAGATCCAAAACCAAACAAAATCTATAAATTTTGGCGAATTTTTATGATGTTATGGGTCATGGTGAACACTGTAACGAGGATAATATATCGTCGAAGTGGAGAAACATGTGTTAGCATATCTGTGACATTTGTAAAATTTAGATTTAATATTTGTACTCATTTTTATTACCCGGTTGTAATCGAATCCTCATTTTTAATTAAAAAATGTCGAATTTTTATTAATTATAGGTATATTGGTTTTTAATGGTCCCAACTTTTGTCTTTTGGTCACTGCTGGTCTCTACTAATGAATTGGCTATTAATGGTCCCAACTTTTAAAGTATTTGTTCCTAATGGTCCGCGACTAACAGAATCCTAACGTCGTTAGTTTCAGGTCGTCGGGATAACGTTTTTGGCCGGAAAATTCAAATTTGTTGCCGGAAAACACCACCTGAACACCACAACCACCGCCAATTGACTCACCGCTAACCAACTACCACCACTTAAGCACCATCAACCAATTCCGACGATGGTTCTAAGGTTTCCAGCGACCTCAATAATTGGGGCTCTTACTAGAAAATGGTTCTTAAAGGTCCGATACGAAGTTATCAAGATGTTGGGGACGAAAATGTTGAGTTTTGGGGGAAAAAATTGAGCTTTCTGGCCAAAACCGTTTTTCCGGCGACCTGAAACTAACGATGTTAGGATTCTGTTAGTCGCGGACCGTTAGGAACAAATACTTTAAAAGTTGGAACCATTAGTAACCAATTCATTAGTTGGGACCAGCAATGAACAAAAGACAATAGTTGGGATCATTAAAAACTAATATACCTTAATTATATTATGTTTGTTTGCATTTAAAGTATCTTTCATGTGCGTTTTCAGCCCCTACACTATGGTTTTGCAACTTTTAACCACCAAACCTAAGTCAATGAACCTGATAGCAAACTTTTTAAAATTTGCTTACTCATTCTTTCCCTCCCGTCATCCTTCACGACCCCCTTTCCATCTTTTTGCTTCAATTGACCCATGAAATCAGGAGTTTATGGCTTCTTAACCTCCACGCCAGTCGCCCTTATGGAAATAACGAGTAATTGCCGGTTAATCGAATCATTTTATCAATTTCATTAACTCTTGAATGCGGACCTATTTTAACCTTGTATCACTATAAATACTTGTCCATCATTCAATTAAATGAACATGTAACATCCTCTTACAATCCTGAACCTAAGCCCTAAGACAGTTGCAGCAATTAAAGTCGTTTATATTCATTCCTAAACTCGGTCGCGGCCGGAAACCCTAATTTTTGGTTCTCCTTTAATTCTTAATCGCTCAAGGCAATTAAAGTATGGGTTGTAATCGGATTTGAATGCTCAATAAAACCCCATTGTTAATTTTAATCAACAGATAGTGTAAGATCTTCAATTTGGGGATTGTTTGATTAGGGTTTATACCTCAGTGTGAGAAAGTAAATATAAACAATCTGAATCAAGCTTTTATCAATCATCTGTGTAGTTCAGTTGGTTATGTTTGGGCATGTTGAACCAAGGTCCATACAGACCCGGGTTCAAGCTCCTCTATAACCAGTTTTTGTTGAACTTTTTGCTATTAATTGTTTTAAATCTTATTTCTTTTATTATATTAAAACTAATACCATTTCTCACTCGTTTAACCAAACCGAACCCTGTTAAACTTTTAAAAACAAATTTTTATCAGCATTTTCATACAAATATGTATGTATGTATGTATGTATGTGTGTGTATGTATGTATGCATGCATGCATGCATGTATAAAATTAATATATTTATATTTTAATGGTTAAACTTATAGCTTTCATTTAAAAATCGAATGTGACTCTTTAGGAATAATTAAACTAATAAAATTCCAACTACACATCCATCAAAATATACTTGATAATTTAATGATCCCCAAATCCATTATAAACCCATTTTCTTGTTTTCGGGTTTAGTTCATTTATTTTGTTTTAGATATTTATCTTGTTTCTACTTTAACAATTAGGACAAATTGTTAGGAATTCTTGTGGGACCAACTAGTTTGCTTTAATAGTTACCGTCGTCTCGTTACTGTATTCCTCCTTCCATGTGAGTTTTCATAACCCCATTTCAAATCTTTATTTTTGGGGTTTAGCATGTTACTAGCTGTCACACCCGGCCATAGGGACCTAGACGTATGACCAATAGTTGATATCGGTTTTGAAAATATATCAGAGTATATTTTGTTGCAGCGGAAATTTCTTTTGACAAACTATTTCTTTATGTAAATAGGGATTTAAATACCTTGATAATATAAAACATTTATTTTTACATAATCATGTTTTACAAGGAGTTTAACAAAATGAGCCCACAAATTCTTCTATATCTCCAATGAGCTGTCTCCCTGTTACTCTACTGTCCTTATCACTTACTACTGATTACCTATAAATGTGTAAAATAATGTCAGCTTAAAGCTGATGAGTAACATTAACAGACACAAAGTATTTTTATGTTTGCAAGAATGTAAAACCCGTTCAATCGTAATTTGTGTTAGTATATCTACACACTCAACGGGACTATTTCACCCGAGTGTACAATCACGGAGCACACTAGCATTTTTTACTCAGATTGACCATCGTTTTACGTATGCCTACAACTGAGTCTCTTTACTAGCCATGTTACAGCCTTTTATCTGTAACACGTGTTTAAACCTGGATCCAACTATACATGCACTTATGGCTTGAATGCTTTTTAGTAGATTACCTTTATGCATCAAACGTTTTGAAAACAATTCAAGCCATATGTTTGATTTGTAAATCATATGTAAAATGCTTAGCGCCTTTGCGTTAGTTTTAGAGTCAATGTATTCACCTTTGTTATGATTAGTATGTCTTTACTGATTTATGTTGTGCATGTTATCTCGAACATGCAGTTACGAGAATATCTTTATATGAATATCTAGATCAACTGATCTAGCTTTATACCTTTAGTCTAATTTGTAGCTTTAAACCTTGATAAAACATTTCTTTTGATATAAAAGTCATTTTTATTCAAAGTGCTTAATTTAGTTCATATGACGTTTGGTGTGGCATGCTTTGGCCTAATAGGTTCGAACACTCTCATCAAGCTCTCCAGGAAAGTAAACGGGTCCCGCTGTTGATTAGGATTTATATGAATTACTTTCCTTAGACAAGAACTCGACTACCGGTATTGTCACCCTTCTAGTTACTACATGTCCATCCCGTTTTTTCTTGTTTAATTATTTATAAATATTTGTTATATAAAAAAATTAATGTTTCTTCCTTTAGAAGAAAGTTAATTGACAATAAATTTTGTATGTGAAAATTTATCTTTCTTAATAATAAAGAAGCGTTTTATTTTTGTAAATATTTATATATAAAAAAGCTTAAATATATCTATAAACTTTTCAAGGTTTAGGCTATACCCTCGACTAGGATCTAAGCTATGAAGTAAAATATCTTAAGCATATATCTTACTTTAAAATGGGTATAACACTTAAGGACGAACGAGGAGTACTTCATCTACACGTAGGGTGTCGGGATATGAAAAGTCGAAACTCTATAGTAGCGTCGGGACTCCAACTTGGTGGCACAAACTTCAAGAAACTGAAAGCGGTTTTGTGTTTTGGATGCCACAATGAGGAGCCCATGCTCACTATTTACAGCCATCCCCGGTCGGACCGTCAATCACCACCATGCGACATGTGTCGTTTTTATGATGAGTCATGCTATTTGGTGTTGACATGTGGCATTATAATTGATTAGTCACTAGCCACATGCCATTTCGTGAGAAGACGTGTGGTTACGTGTTGACAAGTGTCCTTCCATATTGCCACCACGTGACATGTCTCTTTTCATGGTGATGAGTCATAGGACACGTGTCGATTCCATATGTCTTTAGCTAAATGACTAATCGGTCCCTTAACTTCCTAAATTGACAAAATTTATATGGAATTTTTTCAGGATGTTACACTAGCTTTTATCGATTGTTATGTCATCAAGTTTCAAACCGATTCATACTTATGTCTAAACATGTTAATATTATCTTATTTGTTTATGATTATCATACGTGAAATTATGTGCATTGTGTTTATCGTTTATGGTTGGTATACCAAACATCAAAGTGGGAAGGTCTGACGGGACGTACCCGCGCTGCCTATAGGATGTCTCGGTTGGACTAAATGGTGGTTATCATTCCCCCGGTTCCACGAATTTGGTCAGGAGAGTGGGACGTTATTTACATGTATTATTGCAATAATACTAAACAAGTGGGACGTACCCCGTGCCGCCTATACTTGCTATCATCTACGTATGGTTAGTATTATTGCATGAAACATATGAATCGAGAAATTTCATATTACATATACTATAACCTTATGAATTCTCACCAACTTAAATGCTGATAAAATATATTTTATTTTCAACGTGCTACAGGTTAAACCGATGACGTGCTAAGGATGAAGATCATTAGTATACCTTAGGTTATTTAAATAAAGAACTTATTTGTTATTCAATGAATTGTTTATTGTTCCTCTTTACATTTATTAACAATTTATGTACTTGCTATGCTATGAAATGAAATAACTATAATTATTGTCGCTTTAATAGCGTTACGAGCTTATGCGACATATGATCCTAAGTTTCAATTGTTTATATTGTGGTTTTAATTGAAAAGTTCAACAAGTTATGGTGATACATGAACACTTGAATTTTTCAATTCAATTTCTTTATGAATATTAAGTTGTATTAGAAAAATCATGGTGATACATGAATACTCTAGTTTCAATATAATATAGTTTTCATGTGATTTTAATACTCTGAAAGTATCTTTATTTTATTTCAAATGGTTTAAGTATTTTACACATGAAAATCCTCACAAGATAACTCATACTACTCTTATGTCTTTTCAGTATGTCTGCTCGTTTCCCTCGTCGCCAAACAAGAAATTCCAGCCGCAAGATGACAACCCTGATCACTAAGCAACTGGCTGCTGTGCTCCCGGGAATGGTGGCTCAAATGCACCAAACCATTGCTTCCACTTCGAACTCAGCTACTTCGGGTTCGAGCTCCAACTTTTGTCGCGCTATAAGATCTTTACCGATGCGAAACCTCCTAGGTTCTATGGCTCTGAATGTGCCACTGCCTACTGCAATGGCACCAAAGTATGGAGAGTACTTTCCTCCATATCGAATGTCCCAAGGACAAGAAGACACGCTTTGCTTCGAGTGTCTTCGAAAATAGATCCCTAACTTGGTGGGTGCAAGAAAAATCCGCCTATGGTGCTGATTTAGCCATGGCCTTGCCATGGGAAGAAGTTAAGGATATCATGACCACCGAGTTCTGTCCATCCAATGAACCCATGAATATTGAGGTGGAATTTTGGAATCTCGAGCAAGAGGGCGGTGATAACGTTTCTTACATCACTCGTTTCAACGAGCTTAGCGTCTTGGTGCCACATCTTGTCACTCCTCTCTCTCGTGGGATTGGTAAGTATATTCGGGGTTTACCAAGGTAAATCCAGGACTCAGTCCAAAGCAGTGCTCTAAAACTCTTCTCGAGGCTATTGTCCTTGCTGCATCCTTGTCTGATAACCATGTCAAGGCAGGAACCCTCAAAGGAAGCAAGAAGACTGTTGAGAAAACCGAGGCCAAACCTTCCAAAGAGGTCAAGGCCGAAGCCACACCCAAACCAAACCGCAAAAACAACTTCAAGAAACGAAAACAGAACTATTCCTTAACTTAGCAAAACCCACCTCAACCCCAGTACTTTCAACCCACCCCAAACTCAAAACCTTCAAGCCCCACCATTCAAGAAACCCTACACTGGTCCTCACCTTTACTTCCAAACTTGCCAAAAGAATCACCCTACCAACCTTCCATACCGCTAATGCACCCATTGTGGTTGCCTAGGTCACCTCCTCAATGCATGCTTTGATCTAATGCGTGCTCAACGAAACCCAATCAAGCCAATTCGTGCTCCTTAACCTCTCAACCAAAACCGTGTTTTGACCCAAGCTCAACTCATCGCTCAAGCTTACCCCACCCCTCGAGCGCGTTTCAATTATGGAGATCCTAGTCACTTCCGCAACGCGTGTCGTCGACTCGCTTATCAAGTCCAAATGCTCGCTCCGCCTATGTACCCTGCTCAAGCCTATCAAGTTCAGGCTTATCAACCCCTAGTTCTGTAGCTTATGGCGAACAAATTTATTCAATCGGTTCAAGCCAACCAAGCCTCGACTTCTAAAGCTGCACCAGCCGTCCCCAATGCTCGCGCGAGGGCATTCGTGATCAATGCAAATCAAGCTCAGCATAACAACGATGTGGTGAACGGTACGCTCTTGGTTAATTACGCTTATGAATCCATTTTATTGGTGCCGATATGAGTTTTGTGCCTTTTGATTTTGAGCCTATGCTTTCTTCATCTCGCTCTAAGCTCGAAAATTCCTTTACCATTGAAGTCGCAAGCGGTAAAACTATCTCGATTGATTCGGTGGTCCGTGGTTGCACCCTAAATCTCAATGACAATGATTTTCCATCGATCTCATTCCTATGTAACTCGGAAGTTTCGATATCATAGTAGGCATGGATTGGTTAACTCAACACTGTGCCAAAATCGTGTGCTTTGAAAAGTATATTCGGATTCCGCTTAATGACGATCAGATTTTGCGTATCTTTGGCGAGAAGCCTTCTAACGGGCTCAAGCTTATGTCTTGCACTCAAGCCCAAAAATACGTACGTAAAAAGTATGTGGCTTTCCTAGCCAATGTCGTGGAAAAGAAACAGGAAAAGAAAACAAGACTTACCCATGAAGGGAGAGGAAAGTGATTTTTCTTAGTGGCATCGTTGAGTTTGTGATAATCAATGTAAACTCGCCATCCCATGACGATTCTCATAGGTATCAGCTCATTCTTGTCATTGGTGACTACCGTTATTCCTCATTTTTTGGTATTACTTGAACAAGACTTACCCATGGAGAATCGGATGTGGGGTAAATCAAGCCTGCATCAAGCAGTTTGAGAACTTCCTTTTTCAACATGTCTTGCATGTTTGGATTTAGTCGTCTCTAGTGTTGCACCACAGGTTTGAAGTCTTCTTCCATTAGAATCTCGTGAGTGCAAAATGACGTGCTGATGCCTTTGATATCCATGAGTTTCCAAGCGATGTCTTTCTTATGGGATTTGAGGACTTCGAGCAGTCTTTCCTTCTCATCGCTCGAAAGGTATGAAGAAATGATGAGTGGTAAATGAGACTTGCCTTTAAGGAAAGCATACTCGAGGTGTTTGGGTAGTTCTTTGAGTTATAGAGTAGGCGGATCTTAGATGGAAGATTTGCCTTTAGGTTCTAGGTCTATGTTACTGTTTCGAAAGTCTCATGCAAGTTTCTTTCTTCTTCTTACTCCTTTGGACCAACAACTTGATTTTCTGAGATGACGGTGTGTGCCTTCTCCTTGATTAGTTGTGTATCACATGTCTCTTTTCAGTTGTTTTTCATAAATGACAGCTTACTACTGATTCACACATGTCTCGGAAGTATGCTGAATCATCAGTGTACTGCGAATGTGTCATAGTTTTGCCTATGCCGAAAGTTACCTCCTCATCTTCTACCCTGAGAGTGAGTTTGCCTGTGTAGACATCTATGAGTGCTCTAGCGATAGCTAAGAATGGTCTTCCTAGGATAAGAGGTACAGAGGTTTCTTCATCCATGTCTAGGATCACGAAGTCGACTGGAAAGACAAATTTATCGATGCTGACTAACATACTTTCAACTATGCCTCTTGGCTATTTCACTGATCTATTGGGTAGCTGAATGCTCATGCAGGTTAGGGAAGGTTCTCCAAGTCATAGCTTGGAAAAGACTGTATAGGGCATTAAGTTGATGCTAGCTCCTAAATCAGCTAAAGCATTGTTGTAAACAAGTTTCCTAGTAAACAAGGGATAGTGAAACTTCCAGGTTCAATAATTAGTTGTTCAGTTTTCACACTGTTGGACTAACTATAGTTCTAAATAAAGAAATACAAAGAAAGGTTTAGAAGAAGATCCTGGTCGCATGGAGAAGATTGGCAACACACATAATTGAATTCACTAGTTTATAGCAATTTTATAGTATTTATTTTTTCTATAAATTGTTTCCTCGTATATTTATTTTAGAACTTTTATGATGAAGCTATATATTTTTTATTAGTTAATCTATAACCGTGATAAGTTTCATACGATGATATTTTTTGTTATTGTTAGAGTAATTGGTTCGGTTAACATTCGACTATAGGACATCATTAATTATTCGTTAACTCTGCCTTTTTTATTGTTTAACTATATATGTTTATTGCTAAAATAACTTTGTGTTTATGTATTGTTATCACAATTTTTTGTTGATTTATGAGAGAAAAAATTATATAAAGGCACATGTTTTTAGTACTCATTCGTGTGACACCCCAACATACGGCGGAACATGCTGGAGCACGACATAATTTGTATCATAGCTCAAAGACATTAAATATAATAATATAAATATCAATATCTAAATTTATTTATTCACAGCAATTGTACACAAATATTTCAAAATTAAATAATTTAATACAACATTTAAACTTTATAATTTTAGCCTAAAGTTCAAGTCTATGTCTTCGCTTCAAATCACTTCTTATTACAACCTGCATTATGCATAAAAATAATTTGTCAACAACACATGTTGAGCGAGTAACCACGGTTTAGTATAATAATAATAATAATAATAATAATAATAATAATAATAATAATGAGAAATAAATAATTCCTTGCGTAGGTGAATAGCATCCATTAATATAAACAAGTACAAGTGTCTTTTCAATCATGCCACTAGATTACGGACATGTCTACTTGAACGGATTCGCAACCGATAAACAACATAAAAGTATGAAATTGTGTCTTTTCGAACATGCCACTAGATTTGGACATGTCTAGTCGGACGGCGTATAATCATACTATGAGGATGAGGATGAGATATCAACCAACCATAAAAGTAGTAAACACATAAGTCGCATAGCAATCAATAATTAATAGAGCAACATCACAACCACGCAATTAATGGAATTGTGTTTGAGTGAAATACTACAATATTAGTTGGTAGCTTAGTAAGCATACTGCCCCAAAACAAAAATCGGAAAAAAGGGATGTGATTACTCGCCTTGGATAAGGTGGACGGTAACGTGAAGATGGTAATGGTTAAGGCTAACAAGTTAGTTTCCACATGGAGTCTGGATGATAAATCCTAATTATAACGGTACAACAAAATAAATAACTAATCATAAAAACGAACAAGGGTTATAACAAATTTGGGATTGATCATGCGGTAATTAGTTATATCTAATCATATTATTATAGCGTGAGTTAAATATGTGAACAATTTTATTAGTATTACAAGCTACATATAGATTTAAAATCAATAAACGTATATAAAAGCAGTTGTGTATGTTTCTCCCCCTGATTAAAAAACAATAAAAATAGTAAAAAGGGGTTGTGAAACTCACCTCGTGAGCTCAGATTCGGTTGGCTAGATAATTCGTTTAAGCCCGATTCCCGTAGTCTTTTCGCGTCCTAATCGCATAAGGTCAATTAGTTACAGTTATCGACTCGCAAGTCGGTTTATGCTAGTCGCTTTCACCCAACTAGCCATTTCGTTTATTATAATTGTTCGGTTGTTTTCCCCAACCAAACGTTTCGTTCATTATATATGTGTTGGTTGCTTTCCCAACCGAGCGTTTCATTTAATTTTAGACGACCGTTGGTAATAATTTTTTACATTTTTTTTAAAATAAATACTTATATAACTATATTAAAAAAAATAATTTACTATATTCGTTCACGTTTATTCTTGTCAGCTTTTAATTTAGCTGTCGCTTTGTCTAACGGTTTCGCTCGGTCATGCATTAAATAAATATACATTATATATATGTATATATTAGATACATTTAAGTTACGAATGATAAAAATATAGTATGATTATATTTCTTTATATGATTTCAAGCGAACGTTGAACGTTGCTTACCGGTTCGATCGTTTATTCGAAATACTTATTATTTTCCCATTTATTCGTTTTTCGGTTGATAAATATAAAATATATTGTTCGTTGGTTTAAATGTCAACTTTTATATGGTCTTTATTTTTAATAATATTTAAGTCTTATATCATAACATAAGTGTATATTTAAGGGTAGAATATCATGTTTGAGCCAATATTTATTCACAAAGTTTATCTTTTAATTATTATTTTCTCCTTTGCATGTTTTTAATCCATATTTTATAATCCTTTCAAATCTTTAACCAAAACTCATATTCATTAAGTTTATGTATATATCTAGATTGTTGGGTGTTAAAGCTAGTATAAACTCAACCTATGAAAATAAATAAAGACAGGTTTAGAGGAGTTAAGCTCACTTAGCGCTAGGACCGTGATTAGAGATTATTAGAATGATCTTTAGCTAGAACCCACTTCTTGAACACCTCCTAGTCCATTCTTGATCCTTGAATTGTAAGAGATAGAAGCTAGATATGAGAGGGTGCGGTGTTGTATTGTGAGCCGGAAGGGAAAGTGAGTTGAGTGAGTAAGTGTTTGAGTTGGTTGTGAATTGATATTATATAAGAGATAGTTATACATGGACTTGTACAATCTTTTTGTAATGATGTAAAGAGTGTAAATATTGGGTTTTGTGTGAACGAGAGGAAATCTAGCAATGTTGTTGACTGACAACAAGGAATAAAAAGAGCTAAGGGATATGGGTTTTGGTGATGGTGGTAAAGATATACAAAATCTTGACTTTTGGTGATTTACTTGTTCCTTAAGATGGCTCCAATTTATAAAAATCCAAAGTTGTAAGAATGAATGTTGAGTGTTCAAGTGAATATAATTCAATCACTATAGTGTGGGTTTGTGAGGTGATCCATCGATCGTAATGAGGGAAGATATTTGGGTTGACCAACTAGTAGATTTTGTAAAGGCATGGTTATGGATTGCGATGATGAAGTTGGTAAAATCTTGGACTCATGTGCATGTATTAATTGCTAGGTGTATATATATTTGGATATAATACAAGTTTGTGAAAAATGTGGGGGGGTTTCTTTTGGCCGTGGGATTGGGTATAGAAAATTAGAAAATAATTTAATTTGCTATTAATGGTATTTATGGTTAATTATATGCTAGTTATTAATTAATTACATGTTAGTTACAAAATCACATAGTTTAGATGTGTTTAGGAGTTTATTTGTATAGGTGTGGACAAACGAATTCACGTATTATCTAGTGTATAATTTTACCTACTCGTATGTGTATGCGTGCATCTGTATAGTTCGTTACACATAGTTATTTACGTGACCCACTTTTGTTTGAGCGCAAATTATATTTACTATTCAAACGTAATAATATTTTAATCTCGCAAACAAATATATACATATGAGTTTGTGAATTATTGTCGCGTGTAATATTATTATTTGTCTCACCAACGCTCGCATCCTTGGGTAAAATCCTAAAGTTGAGTAATTTCAAAAATTACCTAGGTGCAATGTATCCTACACGTGAGGGCTCGTGCTAGCCTCGTTACGATAAATCAAAATTTAATCTAAAGGGAATTGACGTTAAGAATTCAAGTTTAATATTTGTACGGATATGACCGATTTAGCGGAGTGTCACAGTATAAAACCGGACCGGACCGTGTGGATTAATTATTTTAAATTTATAAATATTTATATTTTATATGTATATATATGTTCAAATTTATTACTAAACATAATTAATTTAAAGTATGTAAGATATGTATTGCTAAATTGAACAGTAATGGTTAAGAAAAAGATGGGTAGGGCCCAAATTCGTAGGTTTTCTAATTGACAGTTTGTGGCTTCAACTCATGTTTTGCTTATTTTTTAATAACTTGTTTATGGTTGTTAAATTATACAAACATATAACAACATTACTAAAAATATATTATGCATTAATTTGGACATCTTGTATAAAAATCCAACAAGCCCAAACCGCGAAACCAAACTGTTACTAACGGTTTGGTCTTTGGTTCGGTTTAGAAGTTCTACGGTTCGGTTTTGTTTACAAAAATCAAAAACCGTTACCAACGGTTTGGTTCATGGTTTGACCCAAAAACTGCGAAAACCGAACCGTGAACACCCCTAGACTAGGTGAGTAAAAAATTCTGTATTTTTTTACGTATATGTAACCTACATATATTACACATGTGCAAAAAAAATTCAAAAAAATAAATTGTTATGTTGAGTTCTTTCGAGTTCTTAAAACTCAAAGTGGTTCTCATTTGAAATCTTCTATATATATATATATATATATATATATATATATTAAACGACAACTTTCCTTGGCGATCGGTTTGTTTAGATGAGCAAAAAACTATTTATTTATGTAATTATAAAAACTTTTAGGTATATATTTATGTGTGTGTGTGTGACAATCGTCAATTTCAGGTTAACTCCGTTAACTCAACTCCGTCAATTCAAACTTAAGATCACTGAATCTATAACGCACACTTCATTACATTTAAACTAGGGTTTAAATAACGCTTAACACTTACTACATGTGTAGTCTTTCGGGAATTGCACCGAAACGCAAACGAGTTGACGCAAACGATTGATAAATAAACGAAAAACGTCAAAACAGTAATTATGTGATAATTATGTGTTAGACTTATGTGTTATGTGATAACATGGTTATAAACGTTAACTCAAGATGAAAACAAGTTAATTAGGCTAGAAAAGTAATACTTAGAAGTGGAGGGACTTGAGTGTAACTTGTATGTTTATAAATATATCATTAACTTAACCCTAACTTATTATTATTCTAAACCCAAAATCCCGATCGGAACTTCTCATCCCCTTGCTCCTTGGCTGCCGTCCACCTTATACACACATACAACCCTCAAATCAAGTGTCTGATTGAAGAACTAGGTGCTAGGAAGGTATAATTGATCATCCTTCACATTCTTGTTGTTTGATTTTGATGTTTGTTGGGTTAATAACAAACCATAGCAGCCGATTTTGTGAGTGTGTATAGCTAATATGATTGTGGTTGATTGAATGATGATTTGATAACTAGATTGAATCTTGTTGCATGTTGATTGTTGTGTCTTTGATTTGAGTTCAAACACAAACCCTAATCAAGTATGTAATATGTAATTGATGTGCATGGATGGTGTTTATGGAGTTTAGAGGATCATATGAATGCATGATAGTTCATAGGTTGTGAATATATTGAGTTTGGATGCAAACAGTTTCTGGACAGAATGTGTATTTGATGTTTAAGTGACTGTAACGAAGTGTAAACATGAAAATTGGTTGAGATTATTGGTACTACAGTAAACTAGGTTGAGTCTAGTTTCTATAAAGTATAAATTTGTAATTTTTGGACAAGTAGAAGTTAACTCTTATGAATTTACAAAAACATTGTGCAAAGCTGAGCTGTTAGACCTGCTGTTAGGTTATGTTGTAAATGTTATATCTCATGAACTACGAGACCAATTGGGTTGGTTCCACTTCTGGAGGTTGACTCATTGAGTTAGGAACCTAACCCAAGTGGTCTTGCATTTATTGGATTTTTCGTTTAACGGGAATTGCAAATAACATTCTGTTGCGCATGAATTTGACTGTTATGAGTTTTCTGTAATGATTTGATGATTGTGAGAAAACTATGAGGAATAAAAATGTAATAAAATATGTTCTGGAAACCTAAGACATATGTGTTTCTGTGATGATTTTTGGTAAATTAATTGAGATGCTATGATCGGTGAAATAGTACAATCTTTCGAGTAGGGTTTCTGTCTCGGTGAAACTAGCTGCTGAGTTGTGTAAAAATACATGAAACATGATACTTGTTATATAATTGTTATGTTTTGACCAAAATACCCTTGCGGGGAATAATTTCTAATTGATTGCCATGATTTGACCAAATTGCCCTCATGGGGAATAATGGCTAGTTAATTGTCATTTGTTGACCAAAATGCCCTTACGGGGAATAATTGCTAGTAACGTACGTTATGAATACATGACACGTATATGATTGCTTACACATGTAATGTGTCACAAAAACACTTGTTTAAGTCACCCACGATTCACAAACGAAACACGAAACATGTTATGTGCATAGGTATTATGTGCCGGGTCTAGAGACTCGATAATATTCCGACACTTAGAAAAATCTCTTTGTTGTTTTAGAACGTTAGAGAGAGTTTTTCGGTGACGCGCATCTTGGTGATTTAATTTGGGAAATTCTTCGCAAACAGTGAGTTTCACTTTCCCCTATTTAAACTGTTTTCAAACGTTTTTCACTTGGGGGAGATAACATACTCCACAACGCATTTAAGATTTTGTTATAAATTATATATCACTTGTAAAGGCTAAGTGGCAAACGAAACATTTGAAGTCCTACACATCGAACCGATTAATATTTAGAATAGCGAGTCACTTTTGACAAACCCCACCCAACGCTAAACTCGACTGGAGGTCGAGCGGGTGTAATTTTGGCTAACACGTACCATGGTCTGGAGGACCTGGTGACAAGGCACTTATTAAACGAGTCAGCTTCGGTGTCGAACACTTAGTAATACTTGTTGTATAGACTAGCTACCTATCGATATATAATTTGACATAACACTATCTGGTAACGCAAAACGCTGTAACGCTGTAACGCAAAACGCTGTAACGCTGTAACGCAAAACGCTGTAACACTGTAACGCAAAACGCTGTAACGCTGAACGCAAACGCTAAACGATTTATTTTTATATAACTTGTGAACTCACCAACCTTGTGTTGACACTTTTAGTATGTTATTCTCAGGTAGTCGAGGCGGGCGCGCGGTTTAGGAACATGCATTGATTGAAAACGCTTTTGTCCTGCAAACTTATTTTTAACGGTTATCTTTGGTTTAAGTCGTCCTGCGTGACGCAACTTTTGATTAAAGGTTTTTACGCTTCCGCATTTAATTACTCGTAAACGTTTTCATGGTTTTGAAACTTTATTTTATGGTTTGATTATAAATGATGATTCCGATCCTGCCAGTTCACACCCTCTGACGGTAAAACTCCGTTAGTGGATTTTGAGGGTGTGACAGATTGGTATCAGATCCATTGGTTATAGCGAACTAGAAGCTGCATGCATACTAGACTATAACCGCGACGACCCATTAGTTATAATGATACGCACTGCATAGGTTTGTGTAGTCTTGTAATCTTATCTCTTTACCTCTTTCACTTATACGCGCGCGCATACACGGCTTACCTGTAGGAATGTCGACGCCACCCTCATCATCATTCGATTCGATGACGCATGCTCACGGGAAGGAACCGCAGTTGCCTACCGCCTCGCCAACCCGAGTAGTCCCAGAACTCGAAGCTCCCGCACCGAAGAGGTACCGCTTATCCGGAGGCATATACGAAAACGACGTTAGCTGGGATTGGTACCCTAACATGATCAGACGTATGGTCTATCGCGAACAAGTTCCCCCGTTACCTCACCCGAACCACCCTGCTTATCCCAACACCCTACCACCCATAACCGAACCTGTAGAGAGAGTTCTCGCAGTTGTTGTTTCATGCTTGGAGTGTGACGTGGGTTACATGCGCTATACGAGAGAGAACGTTTCCAGAATGTTAAAAGACGGAACCGAGACTAAGGAGGAGATTGCCCGCATGGCAGCGGCAATGAAGGAAATGCGAGAGGCTAGTGATCAACAAATGAAGGTTATGATGAAGATGCAAGCCGAGATGATAGACTTGCAAGAGCAACTCCAAGAAGCAAGGACCCGAACTGAGATAGCGTTGGAGCGTTGCGATGTCTTGCAAATGCAACTTGCTCAGAACGTAGCCGAACCTAAGGCAGAGCCTGAGGCCGAGCCTGAGGCGGAGCCTGAGGCCGAACCTGAAGAAGATCCCGAAGAGGAGCCTGAGGAGGATCCCGAGGAAGATCCCGAGGAGGAACCCGAAGAAGAACCGGAGGAAGAACCGGCTGAGGAGGAGACACACTCGGAGGTGTCCTCAGATGACGACATCTAGTGATGATGACACTTAGATGGAGGGGTTGTCTCCATCCGAACTATTAATTTTCTATGATTTTAAGGATTGATTGGAAATACTTTGTAGCGAATACAATGGTTTTAATCATGAATTTTTTATTTAGATTAATATGTGGTTGTGATGTGATGTTGTTTCTTATTTCTTTCTTACCTATCTTTTTATTACATGTATGGTGTATTGTATATGAAAGAAAAATTCATGTTTAACACTTTATACTGTGATTCTAGGAAATGGCTGGAAGAAACGCTGGACGTGGACGTGGTAACATCAGCTTGACTGCAGCTGAACTCCAAACTCTGCTGAACGACCATGCAGCGGCCGCTTTAGCCGCACACGTTCAGAATCAAGCTGGAGGTCCAAGTGGAACGTGTACCTTCAAGAACTACCTTGACTGCAAGCCCAGTACGTTTAAGGGTACTGAGGGAGCTATAGGCTTCCTGCGTTGGGCTGAGAAGGCCGAGTCGGCATTTGAGATGTGCAATTGTCCCCCTGCCAGTAGGGTCAAATTTGCTGCTGGAACACTTGAGGATTCTGCCCTCACTTGGTGGAATTCGAACGTCCAGATCCTTGGGTTGGAACTGGCTAACGCGATGAACTGGGAGGAGTTCAAAAACATGATGCGAGAGGAGTACTGTCCGAGAGAGGAGATTTCGAAGTTAGAGTCGGAATTTTGGTCGTTAAAGATGGTGGGTTCGGAAATCGAAGCCTACACTACCCGTTCTCACGAGTTGGCTGTGATGTGTCCGCGGATGGTGGATCCGCCGAGCAAGAGGATAGAAATGTACATTGATGGATTAGCACCGCAGATTCAGGGCATGGTGACGTCTTCCAGACCAGCCACGATACAACAAGCGATCCGTTTAGCTCACAAACTGACGGATCAGGCTGTGACCCAAGGTGCGTTACCACCCAGGGGTTCGACCACTAAAGCCCGTGACAACCCGAGTAACGACAATGACAGCAACAGCAACCCGAACAGCGGGAAGAGGAAGTTTGACAACACCAGATCTTCATCCTCGAACCTCCCACCGCAACAACACTACCGTAAGCCCGAATTCACTCGGAGCTTTAACACTCAGAATCACAACAACAACAACAACGGTAGCGGGCAGGTTTCGAGCGGATATGCTGGGAAATATCCAAAGTGCAACAGGTGCAACTACCATCATGTTGGCCAGTGTGACCGTGACAAGTGTCAGAGATGCGGAAAGATGGGTCACCAAGCGAAAGAATGTAGAGGAGACCTTGCGGCAAAGGGTGCTCCTAAGCAACCTATGACGACGAAGGGATGCTTTGAATGTGGGCAGGAAGGTCATTTCAGAAAAGATTGCCCCAAGCTGAAACAGAATGACAACAATGGGGGTAATGGAAGTGGCAGTAATGGAGGAAGCAATGGCAAGGGAAGAGCGTTTGTGATTGGGTAGGGTCAAGCCCGCAATGATCCGCACGTGGAGACTGGTAAGTTCCCTGTAAACGATTGTTTTGCTTCTGTATTGTTTGACACTGGAGCTGATAGGAGTTTTGTGTCGAAAGCCTTTAGTCAACTCTTAGACTTAACTCCAACTCCGTTAGATGCTAAGTTTCATGTTGAATTAGCTGACGGTAAGACTATAGTAACGACTCATGTACTTGCGGGATGTAAGTTAAAACTGTCAGGTCATGTCTTTGATATCGACCTTATTCCTTTTACGCTTAGTAGTTTCGATGTCGTTGTCGGCATGGACTGGTTATCCGAGAACCGGGCGGAGATTATATGTCACGACAAGATAGTTCACGTTACTACCCCTTCCGGCGAGATCATTTCGGTCCGAGGTGAGAGAAGCGGCATGACCACCAGCGTCATTACCCTTATGAAGGCGAAGAAGTATCTACGAAGGGGTCATCCGACAATTTTGGCGCAGATTGTTGAGAAACCCGCGGAGGAGAAACGAATTGAAGATATACCAGTTGTGAGAGATTTTCCGGAAGTTTTCCCGGAGGATTTGCCCGGACTCCCTCCTATTCGTCAAGTCGAATTCCAAATCGAGTTGACACCCGGTGCAGCACCCATAGCATGAGCCCCGTATCGGCTCACACCGGCGGAACTTCAAGAGTTGTCCACTCAGTTGCAAGATTTGTTGGATAAGGGTTTTATCCGACCTAGCTCATCGCCATGGGGAGCCCCTGTCTTGTTTGTCCGAAAGAAAGACGGGACTTTCCGCATGTGTATCGATTACCGGGAGTTGAACAAGGTGACGGTCAAAAACCGTTATCCTTTACCCTGAATTGATGATTTGTTTGACCAGCTTCAAGGATCGAGTTACTACTCGAAGATCGATCTGCGATCTGGTTACCATCAGCTTAGAGTGCGCGAAGAAGATATCTCAAAGACGGCTTTCAGAACACGGTATGGTCACTACGAGTTTTCGGTTATGCCTTTTGGCCTAACCAACGCACCCGCCGTATTTATGGATCTCATGAATCGAGTGTGTAAGGCGTACCTCGACAAGTTTGTGATTGTTTTCATCGATGATATTCTCGTCTACTCCAAGAACGAGACTGACCACGAAGAGCACTTAAGGGTAATTCTGGAACTATTGAAGAAGGAACAACTGTATGCTAAACTCTCGAAATGTGAATTTTGGCTTCGCGAGGTTCACTTTTTAGGACATGTGATCAACGAGAATGGTATCCATGTCGATCCCGGTAAGGTAGAGGCCATCAAAAACTGGGAAGCACCTAAGACTCCGACTGAGGTGCGGCAATTCTTAGGACTGGCCGGCTACTACCGACGTTTCATCGAGGGATTTTCAAAGATTGCTCAACCCCTCACCGCTTTGACTCACAAAGGTACTAAGTACAATTGGGGTGACGCACAAGAATCCGCCTTTCAACTGTTGAAAACCAAACTCTGCAGCGCCCCTATTCTAGCCCTCCCCGAGGGAACGGAAAATTTTGAGGTACACTGTGACGCATCTATACAAGGTCTCGGTTGTGTGCTGATGCAACTCGAGAAGGTTATAGCCTACGCCTCTCGACAACTACGGGTTCACGAGAAGAACTACGCAACCCATGATTTGGAACTTGGAGCTGTGGTGTTTGCTCTTAAGATATGAAGGCATTACTTGTACGGTACCAAGTTTACCATTTACACCGACCACAAGAGTCTCCAACATATCTATGATCAGAAGGAGCTGAACATGCGACAGCGTCGTTGGGTCGAGCTGCTCAAGGATTACGATTGTGCCATCAAGTACCACCCCGGCAAGGCCAATGTAGTGGCCGACGCCCTCAGCAGAAAAGAAACAGATAAACCCAGACGAGTGCGAGCATTGCAACTCACGATTCATGCCAACTTGCTCGATCAGATTCGCGATTTTCAACTTGAAGCTTTGAAAGATGATAATCTTCCATCGGAACTCATGCGGGGCATGAACAAGCAACTTGAAACCAGATCGGACGGGGTCCGATATTTTGAGAACCGGATTTGGGTTCCACGATACGGAGAGTTGAGAACTCTAGTGATGGACGAAGCACATAAGTCCCGATATTCTATCCACCCTGGCTCAGATAAAATGTATCATGATTTAAAGGCACTTTACTGGTGGCCGAACATGAAAGCCGACATTGCCACCTACGTGAGCAAATGCCTGACTTGTGCCAGAGTCAAGATAGAATACCAGAAACCATCTGGTCTACTGCAACAACCGGAACTCCCGATGTGGAAATGGGAACACATCTCAATGGATTTTATCACGGGTTTACCTAAGACACCGAAGGGATGCGATACCATCTGGGTGATCGTAGACCGGTTGACTAAGTCTGCACACTTCTTAGCGATTAAGGAATCGGACAAAATGGAAAGACTAACTCGTGTTTACATGAAAGAAGTGGTATCTAGACACGGAGTGCCGGTCTCGATCATTTCCGATCGAGATTCTCGTTTCACTTCGCACTTTTGGAAGTCGCTGCAAAGCGCACTAGGCACCCGTCTTGATATGAGCACAGCATACCATCCTCAGACGGATGGGCAAAGTGAACGAACTATTCAGACCCTGGAGGATATGTTGCGTGCCTGCGTGTTGGATTTCGGAAAAAGTTGGGAACCTCGCTTACCTTTGGTAGAGTTTTCGTATAATAACAGCTACCACGCTAGTATTAAAGCAGCGCCGTTTGAAGCGCTGTACGGACGGAAGTGTCGATCACCACTCTGCTGGGCAGAGGTGGGTGACAGCCAAATCACTGGTCCGGAACTGGTACTCGAGACTTCGGAAAAGATTGTTCAAATCCGAAATCGCATGGCAGCAGCACGAGATCGCCAAAAGAGTTACGCCGACAAGCGCCGAAAACCTCTCGAATTTCAAGTGAACGATCGAGTGTTACTCAAAGTCTCACCTTGGAAAGGTGTGGTTCGCTTTGGTAAGCGAAACAAACTCAACCCACGATATGTTGGTCCTTACCGGATAACTGAGCGCATTGGTCCGGTGGCGTACCGACTGGACCTACCAACGGAACTCGGTGGCGTACACAATGTATTCCACGTGTCCAATTTGAAGAAATGCCTATCTGATGAAACCCAAGTAGTCCCTTTGGAGGAACTGCAAGTTGATGAACAGTTACGTTTCATTGAGGAACCAGTCGAGGTTTTGGATTGGGAAACCAAAACGCTCAAGCACAGCAAAATTCCAATCGTTAAGGTTCGTTAGAACTCGAGACGTGGACCGGAGTTCACGTGGGAACGCGAGGATCAAATGATGAAAAAGTATCCTCACCTTTTTGAAGGGCTAACCAAACACAGAAAACCGCGAAACCCGGCAAACCGTCAGACATCACCGGAGGTATGAATTAAATTTCGGGACGAAATTTCTTTCTACTAGGGGATGATATGATAAACTGAAATTTTTTTTTTCTGACTCTTTCAGACACTCATCACGACTTGACTCAAATTTTCGGGACGAAAATTCTTTAACATGGGAATGATGTGACAATCGTCAATTTCAGGTTAACTCCGTTAACTCAACTCCGTCAATTCAAACTTAAGATCACTGAATCTATAACGCACACTTCATTACATTTAAACTAGGGTTTAAATGACGCTTAACACTTACTACATGTGTAGTCTTTCGGGAATTGCACCGAAACGCAAATGAGTTGACGCAAACGATTGATAAATAAACGAAAAACGTCAAAACAGTAATTATGTGATAATTATGTGTTAGACTTATGTGTTATGTGATAACATGGTTATAAACGTTAACTCAAGATGAAAACAAGTTAGTTAGGCTAGAAAAGTAATACTTAGAAGTGGAGGGACTTGAGTGTAACTTGTATGTTTATAAATATATCATTAACTTAACCCTAACTTATTATTATTCTAAACCCAAAATCCCGATCGGAACTTCTCATCCCCTTGCTCCTTGGCTGCCGTCCACCTTATACACACATACAACCCTCAAATCAAGTGTCTGATTGAAGAAATAGGTGCTAGGAAGGTATAATTGATCATCCTTCACATTCTTGTTGTTTGATTTTGATGTTTGTTGGGTTAATAACAAACCATAGCAGCCGATTTTGTGAGTGTGTATAGCTAATATGATTGTTGTTGATTGAATGATGATTTGATAACTAGATTGAATCTTGTTGCATGTTGATTGTTGTGTCTTTGATTTGAGTTCAAACACAAACCCTAATCAAGTATGTAATATGTAATTGATGTGCATGGATGGTGTTTATGGAGTTTAGAGGATCATATGAATGCATGATAGTTCATAGGTTGTGAATATATTGAGTTTGGATGCAAACAGTTTCTGGACAGAATGTGTATTTGATGTTTAAGTGACTGTAACGAAGTGTAAACATGAAAATTGGTTGAGATTATTGGTACTACAGTAAACTAGGTTGAGTCTAGTTTCTATAAAGTATAAATTTGTAATTTTTGGACAAGTAGAAGTTAACTCTTATGAATTTACAAAAACATTGTGCAAAGCTGAGCTGTTAGACCTGCTGTTAGGTTATGTTGTAAATGTTATATCTCATGAACTACGAGACCAATTGGGTTGGTTCCACTTCTGGAAGTTGACTCATTGAGTTAGAAACCTAACCCAAGTGGTCTTGCATTTATTGGATTTTTCTTTTAACGGGAATTGCAAATAACATTCTGTTGCGCATGAATTTGACTGTTATGAGTTTGCTGTAATGATTTGATGATTGTGAGAAAACTATGAGGAATAAAAATGTAATAAAATATGTTCTGGAAACCTAAGACATATGTGTTTCTGTGATGATTTTTGGTAAATTAATTGAGATGCTATGATCGGTGAAATAGTACAATCTTTCGAGTAGGGTTTCTGTCTCGGTGAAACTAGCTGCTGAGTTGTGTAAAAATGCATGAAACATGATACTTGTTATATAATTGTTATGTTTTGACCAAAATACCCTTGCGGGGAATAATTTCTAATTGATTGCCATGATTTGACCAAATTGCCCTCATGGGGAATAATGGCTAGTTAATTGTCATTTGTTGACCAAAATGCCCTTACGGGGAATAATTGCTAGCAACGTACGTTATGAATACATGACACGTATATGATTGCTTACACATGTAATGTGTCACAAAAACACTTGTTTAAGTCACCCACGATTCACAAACGAAACACGAAACATGTTATGTGCATAGGTATTATGTGCCGGGTCTAGAGACTCGATAATATTCCGACACTTAGAAAAATCTCTTTGTTGTTTTAGAACGTTAGAGAGAGTTTTTCGGTGACGCGCATCTTGGTGATTTAATTTGGGAAATTCTTCGCAAACAGTGAGTTTCACTTTCCCCTCTTTAAACTGTTTTCAAACGTTTTTCACTTGGGGGAGATAACATACTCCACAACGCATTTAAGATTTTGTTATAAATTATATATCACTTGTAAAGGCTAAGTGGCAAACGAAACATTTGAAGTCCTACACATCGAACCGGTTAATATTTAGAATAGCGAGTCACTGTTGAGTAGTACTACTGGGTTTGACAAACCCCACCCAACGCTAAACTCGACTGGAGGTCGAGCGGGTGTAATTTTGGCTAACGCGTACCATGGTCTGGAGGACCTGGTGACAAGGCACTTATTAAACGAGTCAGCTTCGGTGTCGAACACTTAGTAATACTTGTTGTATAGACTAGCTACCTATCGATATATAATTTGACATAACACTATCTGGTAACGCAAAACGCTGTAACGCTGTAACGCAAAACGCTGTAACACTGTAACGCAAAACGCTGTAACGCTGAACGCAAACGCTAAACGATTTATTTTTATATAACTTGTGAACTCACCAACCTTGTGTTGACACTTTTAGTATGTTATTCTCAGGTAGCCGAGGCGGGCGCGCGGTTTAGGAACATGCATTGATTGAAAACGCTTTTGTCCTGCAAACTTATTTTTAACGGTTATCTTTGGTTTAAGTCGTCCTGCGTGACGCAACTTTTGATTAAAGGTTTTTACGCTTCCGCATTTAATTACTCGTAAACGTTTTCATGGTTTTGAAACTTTATTTTATGGTTTGATTATAACTGATGATTCCGATCCTACCAGTTCACACCCTCTGACGGTAAAACTCCGTTAGTGGATTTTGAGGGTGTGACAGATTGGTATCAGATCCATTGGTTATAGCGAACTAGAAGCTGCATGCATACTAGACTATAACCGCGACGACCCATTAGTTATAATGATACGCACTGCATAGGTTTGTGTAGTCTTGTAATCTTATCTCTTTACCTCTTTCACTTATACGCGCGCGCATACACGGCTTACCTGTAGGAATGTCGACGCCACCCTCATCATCATTCGATTCGATGACGCATGCTCACGGGAAGGAACCGCAGTTGCCTACCGCCTCGCCAACCCGAGTAGTCCCGGAACTCGAAGCTCCCGCACCGAAGAGGTACCGCTTATCCGGAGGCATATACGAAAACGACGTTAGCTGGGATTGGTACCCTAACATGATCAGACGTATGGTCTATCGCGAACAAGTTCCCCCGTTACCTCACCCGAACCACCCTGCTTATCCCAACACCCTACCACCCATAACCGAACCTGTAGAGAGAGTTCTCGCAGTTGTTGTTTCATGCTTGGAGCGTGACGTGGGTTACATGCGCTATACGAGAGAGAACGTTTCCAGAATGTTAAAAGACAACAATGGGGGTAATGGAAGTGGCAGTAATGGTGGAAGCAATGGCAAGGGAAGAGCGTTTGTGATTGGGTAGGGTCAAGCCCGCAATGATCCGCACGTGGTGACTGGTAAGTTCCCTGTAAACGCTGTAACGCAAAACGCTGTAACGCTGAACGCAAACGCTAAACGATTTATTTTTATATAACTTGTGAACTCACCAACCTTGTGTTGACACTTTTAGTATGTTATTCTCAGGTAGCCGAGGCGGGCGCGCGGTTTAGGAACATGCATTGATTGAAAACGCTTTTGTCCTGCAAACTTATTTTTAACGGTTATCTTTGGTTTAAGTCGTCCTGCGTGACGCAACTTTTGATTAAAGGTTTTTACGCTTCCGCATTTAATTACTCGTAAACGTTTTCATGGTTTTGAAACTTTATTTTATGGTTTGATTATAACTGATGATTCCGATCCTGCCAGTTCACACCCTCTGACGGTAAAACTCCGTTAGTGGATTTTGAGGGTGTGACAGTGTGTGTGTGTGTGTATATATATAGTTTTATAAATAAAAGTGTGTGTGTGTGTATGAATACGGAAAAAGTTTAAATGAGAGTTTAGTTTTGGAGTTTAACGATGTTCGGTTCGTTAAAAATGGACACACAATATATTACTTTTAATGTTTAAAGTTTAAATGTTAAAATAATAATTATAATTATACTTAAATTAGAGAAAAAAAAATGAAAAAAACCAGGCCTAGGGGCTCGAACATGCGCCCCGGGCCGGTTTGGCCTTTGATATGAACACAAACCAACTGCTCTAAGCTAACAATTTGAAATTGATTGATTTTGATTATTTAAAAACACAATGATATATTTATCCCAAAAATCTATAAAATCCTAGATCATGAACAATCCTAATTGATCATCGATTGCCCTCTATCAATTGAAATTGATAGAGGGCTTTCGTTTCCCCATAAAATCCGACCCAAAAGCATCTATCTATTACCTGAAATGGTTACGAATTGACTGAGAACCGCGAGTTAGGGTTACGGATAGAACACGGTCTCAAAATCAATCTTTAACGACTTCTGGGTTGCAATTGGGAGGGGGTTTAGTTTCCGAATTATGATAGGGTGGTGTATGATGATTTAATTAAGTTATGGTCGTGTATATATAGTGATTTGTGATTAAACGAGCCGCGGTTATGTTAGTGTGTATTCTATGTTCATTAGTTGTCAATTAACCTAATTAAGGTATGATGATGCGTTTTCCTTAATTAACGTGTAATCAAGACCAAATCCGTAAAATCCTGCTTAGATTGTGGCTCAAAGAAGGAGGGGGTGGCCGAAGGGGTAAGGAGAATGAGGGAAAGATGTTTTAAATTTTTATTTGCAAAATAGTCCCCGATGTTTGAATGTTGGTTAGGTTAAGACCAAAATTAGATACGGGGGGTTGTTTTTGCACAAGATAAACAGTTCTTGCAATTCGTCTAATGAATTAAAGATATTGTGTAACGAGATGGCGTAACTTGTCATCTTTATTTAATAATGAGCATTCCATTAATAATTAAAATAATAACCAGGAAAAATTTTAACTGGTCGGGTTCTCGGATTTCAAATACTGTAATGTTACAGTATTCACAACTTTTGGAAATTTCGTCCCGAAATTATAATACAAGAAAAATAAAAATAAAAATAAACCAAAGTGTTAAATGTAACATTCATTACTTTTCAAACCCGAGAACCCGACCCATTGTAAATTTTTGTTTTTGTTTATTAATATTATGTGTGTGTGTGTGTGTGTGTATATATCACAAGTTTCGTTGCACCTATTCATCATTTTGTTTGTTTTTGGATTCGCATTTGCATTTGTTAAACCGACCCGGTTTGCCGTTTTAATGTATTCTTGTTCATCGTTTATTGTTAACATTATATTCCCAATGATTTACATTTATCATACGTTCATTTTCTATTCGTCTTGAATTTCGAGGATTTTTGGTTATCGTTTGTCGTTTTCAATTTATTTTGTGCAATTAATGAAAGTTAACGTTTTAAAGTTATAACAATTTGCAAACTATGCGGCTAAAATCTAAAAATATCCAAGTTATATAAATTCTATTTCATGTAGATCACACCTCAAAGTTCAAGGACTAAAGAGTTAATATATTTTGAAAACAGATCTGTTTTATTAGTCGATGTGGTCCATTTAGTTATAAATATAATAATATGTAACATATTTCGTATGTAATAGCTTTTCGTAAAGTTATTTAAATATATTAACCGTTAGTAATATATATATATATATAAACAAAATATATCACACTCATTATTTTTCTTTATTCAAATGTCACATAAATAACATTACTTATTCATAACCAAAGTACATTTTCTTTTATTTAATTATGTCACATTTTTTTACTTAGTTAGTTTTAAAAGATGAAGGAAAATAAATTCCTACTACATTAAAATTTTGGTCAAATATTCTTTATGATAGTAATAAATTTGTTTGAACATAATTCGTAAGTTACAATTTAATATTTATGACCAATTACAAGTTTTGAATGACATTCATGACCCATTAATGATATTGACCAATTTAATCAAATTGAAACACCTCTAGCTCAATTCACTTATAAATAGAGCTCCATTCCTTCTCATTGTCGCACAACTTAATTTACAAAACATTTTGTTGAATTTCACCTACTTTGATTTATGAAGTCAAACCGGGAAGTTCAAGATTTCTTCTTTTATTATCTAAGTTCTTTTTCCGGGTATGTCATGTTTGTCGTTTCTACTTGTTCGGGTTGTTTATAACTTAATGTTATATTAAAATTTATTTAACATTAGTGTTAGTTCATCAAAAACGAACTTGACTCGCTTATGTATTTGTTCTTGTTATTGTTATTTTAACCTATTTCTTATATTGTATTAACCGAACTAAATTTATATAATTATTCAAATTCAAATAAAAATTATTTTAAATTAAATAAAGTTAAGTATAAATTATATTCTATCCTTTTCTTCACCTAAAACCAAACTTTCATATTTGTTAAGCTTTCGCGAAGAACCGTTAATAAAATACTATATTATATACCTTTCCGTTAATATTTATACAACGCTAACGCAATTGTTTATGAAATAAAATCATATCGTTAAATCCGGTGCTTCTTAAATATAATAAAATTCAACTAGTAATAATAAACTATTAGTTGAAATAATATTATATTATATTTTCTTTTCATCAACCTTATAATTCGATTTTGTTAAACTTTATAATTAATTAACACTTTCGTTTTCAAAATAAAATATATCGTTAACACAAAATTCCGTATACATTATATTCAAACTTAGTATTAATCTTGTAATTAAGAGAATATTAAAATATTAATAAATCGTTAAACCGTTAATATAAATTTGTTCACTTTTTGTCGTTAAGCTTTAAATTCATTAGCTTATATTTCGTCAACCGTAAATCGTTAGTTAGTTTGTAATTCCTTAATCTCAATTTGTTAACGTTAATTCAATAACATAGTTATAATAATAAAATAATACATATTCCCAACAAATAATTAACTCTATTATTCCGTTAGCTAGTCTTTAAATTTTTGTATTTATTTTATTTATAGTTCGAGATGTTCAGTTGCTTCGGTTTCGTTATTGTGGTTTCGGTTTATATTTCAAGTTATCTTTGATTTCGAGGTGACTTTCTCACACCATCTTTTTAACACTTTTATTACTTTTGGGGGTAGCATATGTATTACAAATTCAAAGTATTATGATTTCTATTACAAACTATAATTCACTATATGGACTTGTGTGTTACTTGATTACTTGCTCGAATTTACTTGCACGTGGTAGCCTCAATAAGTATGATCATACGCTCCCCTTTGCACTCTGGACCATTTTGTTATGAGTGGAAAAAGGCCTCATTATCCGAGTACGTTAGTTAATACCAACTGGAAAGGACCATACTTGCTCGTTTATCACTTGTTCATGAATTATACGGTTTTTATGTATTTATATCAAACTGTGGGAATTCACCAACTATTCATATAGTTGACATTATTTTATACATATGCTACATGTACAAGCATTAGAGGATGATACTTGGAAAAGACATTAGACTTAGGTTATTTAAACAAATGAATAAAATGTTTAGTTGTGTCACACCCCGACCAAAGGCGGCGGAACATGCCGAGGTGTAACGATTGTCCATAAGCACATGACACTAATTAAAGTGACAGTATTTAATAAACTCATTTCATTTCACAACATCGAAAATGTCACATAACAATTATCCATAAAATAACCATAAACAAGATATCACAAAATATGGCAAATTTGATATTGTTCATTTTTACTAATATCCTAAGGTCTTTGATGTCGTTTTCTTCACAATCATAAATCAACCAAGATGCAAACCTGCAACATTTCATAAAATAAAGTTTGTCAACACAAAGGTTGGTGATCAATTCATAAGTTTAATCATATTAGCATATAATAAAGATAGCCACAAAACTTGCATACGAAACGATAAATAAAAGTGGTAATTTGAATAAATAGATATCGCTAAACACATTAGCGACACCTAGCTATAAGGGGATGCCAAATAGTCTAGGATTTTATAGTTATCGTTAATTGCATTACGTTAACGACACCTTGCTATAAGGGGATGCCAAATAGTCTAGGATTTTATAGTTCCACCAACTAAAAGTGATAAACACATAGGCATATAAGCATAGAACACCAAATCGAGCAATTATTTAGGTAAAGTATACAACTACGTTTGTGGTTTAAGATTAAAATATAAAGCATTTTGTTGAATAAGTATGAAATGTCACCCCCAAAATAAAAGATGGAAAATGGGGTATGAAGTACTCACATTCAGGTATTAACTTGAAAGATGATAATTTGGAGATTTGTCGGAACGACGAGTTTAACGCGCAATGCCTAAAAAGAAAAGAAGTCTTGAATTTAGAAAGGTTGTCTTGAAGGTATTTAAACAAAATAAATGTTGAGAAATGTAAATAATTAAAGTTCAAGGTTTTAAAATGTAACTATTTAAGAATTTATAATAATAACCCTTTAAAAATGTAAGTTTGCTCGAAACCGGGTTAAAGTATCTAACCTTAATATTTACTCAACCTATGTTAAGTAATAAGGTGGATAAAATGCAAGAATGCAAATCCCTTTGGAATAAAGATACTAAAACGGGTTTTTTTTATCGAGTGTTCGGGTTGTCGGTTCGGGTCTTGATAATTGGTCAAACCCAAAGTCAACTTTCCAAAGTATTGAATGTTATGAGATAACTCAATAAAATTTAATAAGACTTAACCAAGTATGTAGTTTCATTGTTTTAGAACTAACAATACACGTTAAGCGAGTGTTCGGTTTTGTCAGTCCAAACTTTGTTATGAGATCAAGTTGGATCCAACATTTCCAAGTACTTAAGAAAATATTTAAAAATCAATTTGTAACTATTTTTAAAGAAATATATAAGTCTTGATGGCTAAAACAAAACACACTTGTATGTCTTAAGCGAGTAAAAATCGGTTTGGTTTCCACATGTACAAACACTAAAAAACTTGTATAATAATGTAAAAATAAAAAAAATACTTTAAGTTTTACAACCAAAAGTTAACAATAAAGTCTTTAAACAAAGTTCGGTTTTCGGTTCGGATCATGTTTCGGGTTAAGACCGAGGTAAGATTCTACAAACCCATAACCATAGAATTTGTAAAAATGATTTTAGAAACTTAGATCTAACAATAAGTATGTTTAAACAATTATTTAACAAAACTAGTAACAAAGTTCGGTTTACGGTTTAGAGCTATTTACGGTTAAACCGAAGCATAGACTCTTAAAAACCCATAACCATGGAACTTGTAAACATGAACAGCAAACTAAAATAAGCAAGATTAATATGTATGAACAAGTTATATAGATGTATATATATCAAGGACACGAAGTCCTTCATGAAGCCTTGCCTTATGAGGTCCGAAACCTCACCGACCGGAATCGGAGAAGTAACTACCAAAGGTAAACAAGGGGTGTATATTATATATATATATGTTGAACAACCATAAACAAGTATTAATAAGGCTACATAAACTAATTAAGATGAAAGACTAAAAATCTTCAAGAACACTTAAGAAGATAACCTTGAATCTTTGATGTTTGAGAGAGTTTTTTTTTTTTGGAGTTGTAGCAAGGGAAAATGAAGAGGAAAGGTGGTGTATATATAGGGTAATGTTGGTGGTCAAATATGAGTGTGAGACACAAGAGTTTTCATATAAAATGGATCAAGACAAAAACACAAAACAAAAATAAATAATAAAAAATAAATAAATAAAAAAAAAGGTAGGATGTTTTCAAGACCCAACAAGTGTGAAACAATATTGTAACATAAATCCATTATTTTGATTATAACATAAGCTTCAGTTTACAAATCGGGTCGGTTTACATAATAAACAAATACAAAAATGAATACAAACAAGACCCGAAATTGACGAATGTCACAAGTTGTATTTATTTCCTTGTATTCTTTGTTTACAAACTTGTGTTTATGATGTTTAAATCAATTAATGATAATATTGTCACTTAATAGTTTCACATGTGTTTTGGACAATCTGTACGTCCACTCGGGCGTTTCCGCTTGAGCCGGGGTGTTACACTAAATCACTTCCTTAATAAAGAGAAACAACAAAAATGTTCGAGTTATCCGAAAAACGCTACAAATGGGTAATATGACAAGTCCACTTATACAAGCGGCGTATCCACCATGATCTTGTCATACTATATATCATTTGTACCGTTGTCCTATAGTCCCTCGGTTCTGAGTTGTTTGCACACCAACGTACCCCCATGATTTCTGTATGAGGGTTTCGGTATTTACATGTGCACTCATAATTACTTATTTCGTCGCATAGTCAGCATGGTTCGTTCCGTTGAGTCGGTTAATATCATACATACATGCATAAGAAAGATCTTTTGAAATTCTAGAATTTTTTTTAATAAAGGCGAAACATAACTTAACGGTCTTTAAAAATAAATAAATAAATAACAAACATCTTGAAGTCAAATATCGAGATAAATAGTGCAACATCGAAATAACTGAACAAGCTCAAATATCGAAATTCTTATAATTAACATATATTGAGATAGAACGTTTGAAAGATGTAACAAGTTGTTGGGTATTAAAAACCAAAAAAAAAACTCTTGTTATAGTAAACGAAAATAATCATCACAATAGTTAAATCAAATATATGAAACATTCGGGGTCATGAGAGGCTAAAAATTGTGTAAACATCTGATAACCATAAGAAACTAACAAAATTAGAGAAATAATGACGCAAAGTTGTTAGTTGTGATATTCCCGAGGAAGTTTAGCTGTTACGGGGAGGATGTAAGTTTGTGACTCTTATATTGAGATAATGATAAATCGTAAATGAGAATATAAAACCAATAAAATAAAATGCATGCATAGGGCTCCTATTAGATAGCTATGCCTTAACCAAGTACGTTGCCCCGGTTCAAAGTGACCGGTCATAGGCAGCCCAGATTACAGTTCCTATTAGATAACCATGTACATAGCCATGCACATGATCCCTGTTTCCACAAACGATTTCGTTTGACGTCACCGGTCGTAGGCCGTTAAATTGAGTTGATCATGAGCAAACAAATATAATTCTAAAGATAAATATAAGCAATGCGTGTCGTGCTTTGTGAGGACAGTAAATGAAGATAGATATATCAAATGTAACCATGATTTCAATAGTAATATTGAAAATTTAATAATACATTGAGACATTATTTAAACCGAAAGATTAATGATAAATTATTAAATGCAAAAAAAAGTGAAATGTTGCCCACAGCTATTGTCTTCTTGGGGGTAGATAGGTCTTGGGGTAAGGACTAGTGTGAAGTGGTGCCATGATTTCTAAGCTGAAATTCATTGGTGTTGATGTGCATGCGTCCTTGCGTAGACTGGTTGGCTTGGTTCACTTGAGTTTGCTCGGCCTGGTTTGGTTGAGGTTGAATAACTTGGATGGGTTGGGCTTGCATTGGTTGGGCTTGATTGGCTTGGGCTCGGGGTTAGAAGTTTTGGGCTTGATATATTTGGAGTTGGTTGGTTGGGCTTGGGTAGGTTTGAATTTGATAAACGAGTTTTGGACATGTGTTGCGAAGATGGTTTGGGATACCACGATGATAGCAGGCTCGCATAGTTGGGAGTGTGGGTGCATATGGTTGGGTATAAGCTTGGTGAAATGGTTGAGTAATGAGTTGGGGGAAGGATGAGTTGTGTTGAGTTTGTATAGGTTCCCGGCAAGAATTGATGAAGTGACCGAAGCAGCCAGAATTGAAGCATTTTTGGCATTGTGCGGTAGTAGGGTGGTGAAACTTACAAGTGTTACACAAAGGGTATGTTCCAGTGTAGGGCTTTTTGTTGGGTTGACCTTGGATATCTTGGGTTGGTGATGGGTTCAAGTTGGTTAGGGCATAGTTCCGGTGTTTGCAATTATTGTTGTTGTTGGTGGTGGTGTTGGCGTGGGTGTTGGTGTTGGTGGGTTTTGATGAAGTTTCGACCTTGTCCTCATTGGAAGGTTTGGTCGTGGCTTTTCCAATAGGCTTTTTGGTACTTTTACGTGTTAAAGTCCCAGCCTTGGCATGGTTTTTGATGAGGCTATCGGCAAGAGTTATAGCATTGTGGGGGATATTTGGGTCACGACTCAAGACGGAGCCTTGAATTTGCATAAGAAAGCTCAATATATACTTATCGATGGCTTGCTCGAGAGGAGTGATCATATACGGAATGAGGAGGCTTAGTTCGTGGAAACGGTCATCATAAGTCACATTGTCACCGCCTTCTTGTTTCAAATTCCATAACTCTTCTTCCAACTTCTGGAGCTCGTATTTCAGGCAAAATTTCTTGAACAAGAGCTTCTTAAGGTCGTCCCATGGCAAGGCCATGGCGACTACCGCCCCTAGAGAATGTTTTTCACTATTCCACCAGGTAAGGGCGCCAAATTTAAAGACACTTGAGGTGTAAGTGGTCTTTTTATCTTCTGGGCTGGCAGAATGGAGGAACACGCTTTCCATTTGCTCAAATCATTGGAGGAGGGTGGTGGCACCCTCGTCCCCAACGTAGTCGGGTGGTATAGCACTCGTGAATTGCTTGAAAGTGCAAGCAATTGGGTTCGGGTTCACGGGCGTGGTAGAAACATTCACGATTTGAGGCTAAGAGATGATTGTTGGGAGGGCTTCCACGATTCCTTTCATGATGCGGGATGACATGCTATGGCTAGAACTATTGGTACGACGGCGACGATTGAGAATGCGAGAAGACATGCTACGGGGAAAATGTGTAAAAATCAATGAACTTCGAGTAATTGATGTAAATGTGTAGGTTTTAATTATAAAATTTTCATTAGACCTGGGTAAGTATTGTAAATATATTAGGTGTGGACTGACACATGCCTAAAGTTTGTAAAACAATCCTTAAATACTTTGGGGTTGAGTTTGAAAATTTTTCTCATTTATGAATAGAATATAACCTTCAAAATTTTTGATAGTATGGAATGAATCAAATAAAATCCATTTAGTGGTTAAGAGTTTATAAAATCACCATGGTTCTTTGGAAAAAAAATGAGAAAAACAACATTGAAATTCATAAATAAAATCAATAAAAAAAAAATTAGTTGTTGAATTATCCATGTATCAGCTTCAACAAATGTAACATTCCGGAAAATCCCTTATTTATTTTGGCTAAAAATGTCAACTTTGAAAGATGAGGGATCTAAAATATTCTCAAGGCAAGTAATGGGAAATATGAGATAAGAAAAATAAGACATTTCATTTTAAGGAAATAAGAAAATTCCATCCCACATGGAAAAAAGGAAGAAAGTGGAAGCTTTTTATAAGGAAGAGAGTTTCTATAGTAATATTCTTATGTGGCTAACCACTCTCACTACTCCTAGCGGGGAGTGCGAAGCACCCGACATGCACTCGCACGGGCTCGGGCTTGGACACGGGCTCGGGCGATGGGTTTAATGTGGCGTTTTGATGAAGCACTTTGCACTTCACATGCTCGCATCGCCGCGAGCCGCATAAGGGTCGCTTTAGTATTTTTAGAAAGTATAAGGACCAAAAGTGAAAATCTAAATTTTGATCCTTCGCGCTACGCGAACAAATCAGGTTTAAAGTCTTCGTGCTACGCGAAAGACAAAATATAATCCGACATGGAATGGCTTCACGCTAGCGAAGTACCAAGCTATGATTTCTTCGCGCTACACGAAGTAACAAATCTGCATGTGTGACATTTGTGAACACGTGGCAGTACGTGGTGCCACGCGGCAAGACACCTGATGACTCAGCAAATATAATGACGGTTCACGCGATGCGAACGGCCGTAACTCTTGTCCTTCGCGCTACGCGAAGTAGTAAAAAAATCAGCTATAAATAGAAAGGTGTACAACACTTCCCATCTCACACACCAACACACATTTTACACACACATTTTGTCTCGGGAAGCGTGCCAAGCATCATAGAACGTGCCAATCTCCGAAGTTCTGACATTTTTAGCTCTAGTACGCGATAGAGAGTAGAAGTTCTGCTCGATTGATCTTAGGCGTCTAACTCCGAATACCCGTGTGAGGTAGGGATTCCGCTTAAGTATTATTTTATTATTATTATAATGGCTTAGACCCTAGTCGGAAGTATAGCCCGAACCGTGATTACATATAAGTATAATATAACTTTTCATTAGCAAAGAATATAGACAAATTATTGTTTCTTCATGATTAAGAAACGTAAGCACTCACACACAAAGAGTATAGTTAAAATAATATTTCTTTATGATTAAGAAATATAATATTCACATATAAAGGATTATAGTAACCTTTCTTTTTGAAGAAGAAACCCAATATTGATGTTTCTTCCTGAAGAAGAAACGTAGCATATAATTGATGAATAAACAAAAGGACTAAAGGTCCAAATGATTTGTCAAGGTTAAAGCTATAAAAAACAGACTACGGGTCTGAAGTTAGATCGTTGATCTAGATATTTATACAAAGGTTATTCTCGTACTAAAGGTCCGAGATAACAATCAGTCAATCAAAAATCATAAACAGGAATCAGTAACAGAAACTGATTACAGACAGGGGTTAGTAACCGAAACTGATCATAAACAGGAGTCAGTATCAGTTACAATCATAAAGGTGAATACGCCCTAAACTTTTACAAACTCTTTCAAAGTCAAACTGTTTGCACAGGGTCTACGAATCCTTAAAACATTGTGTTACAATAATAAGAAATGGGCATACTCTGGTTAAAAGTATGGATGTATCTGGATCCATTCATACATGGTGACTCGGATTTCCCTGAGGCCATGCATATCATCAAACATGCCTCTGGAAGTCTACGGGACTGTTCAGAGAAACGATATTGTGTATATGATTAATTATACATATACTTAGGGTAATTTTATTCCAATTGAGGTGGGTGCCTAATGAGTTGTCACAAAGGTATTATTTTTGATTTCACAATGGTATTGAAAAGATGTTACAACAGAGTCAGCGTCATTCACCGGCTGTGTGCTAACGCATTTTTCCCCCACATTTCAGGGAAACAGTAAAGGTTAAAACAGACAAGCAAGACAGATTAGAAGATTGGAGATATAGTCATTAGACGTTATCTGATGGCTCAGATATTTTATTCAGAATACTATAAAGAATCACATTTTCAAAAGACAAGTATTTGAATTATCAAAACGGGTATTTAAATCCTGAGTTTTCAATATAATAATATGTTTTTAAAAGATTTCCGCTCATGTTTTGTCAAAGTTGATTTATAATATTAAATTGGGTATTTGAACCCAACATTTTTACAAAATAATATTATTTTAAAGACTTCTGCTAAAACAAACCCACAACTCTAATATATTTACAAAACATATACCAACTAACGGGTGTTACACCTAGGCCCTAAGTCGGGGTGTGACAACAAAATTGATTAAAATTGAGTTGTGAGGGGTTGTTGAGGTATATGATTGAAGTAATTCGGGAACCACTTCATCCACCCATTCTACTTAAAACACAATACAGAAAACTGAGTTTAGCCACGTATCACCGTGAATTCGGTTATAAATTAAGGGTGTGATCGTCACATGGCCACGATTGATACAATGAGAGTATTTGATTTGTGAACGTTTTGGTGTGACACGCTTTGGCCTAATAGGTTTCACACCCACACCAAACCCTCCAGGAAGACAACCGGGCCTCGCAGTTGATCGAGATTTGTGCGCATTAGACTTCTTTAGGCTCGCAAGCCTTGGCGTCAAGAGTTCGGTGTACAAGTGTGTCTCCCTTCTGGTTACTACGTATCAGTCACACGAATCATCGTCAAGGAGAGGGGAAAATGTGGGATTTCTTAAGGAAATTCCCAATTAAAAATCGTTATAAAGTTTTGAAAATAACTTTGAGGGTGAGGAGTAGCCTCGGAATGAATGTGTGCTTTTGTGTACAATTATATATGATAAAAAATTAAAATAAGCTAAGCCATGTACAAAAATTTAAACAAGTAGGGTGCCCATATAGGAACACGCATAGGGATCCTAAGTATGCTACTAGGTCGTACCGTCTAACCACCTATCTTAAAGCCTTCATCTCTTATACCAATTTGTCACAACCCAACCTACGACGGAACATGCCGGGGCGTGACATAATTTGTATCATAACTCAAAGATACTAAATATAATAATATAAGTGTCAATATGAAAATTTATTTATTCACAAAAACCGTACACAAATATTTCAAAATTAAAGAATTTAATACAACATTTAAAGTTTATAATTTTTAGCATAAGGTCCAAGTCTATGTCTTCGCTTCAAATCACTTCTTATTACAACCTGCATTATGCGTAAAAATAATTTGTCAACAACACATGTTAAGCGAGTAACCACGGTTTAGTATAAATATAAGAATAATAATGAGAAATAAACAAATCCTTGCGTATGTGAATAGCATCAATTAATTTAAACAAGTATAAGTGTCTTTTCAATCATGCCTCTAGATTACGGACATGTCTACTCGAACGGATTCACTACCAATAAACAACATAAAAGTATAAACTTGTGTCTTTTCGAACATGCCACTAGATTCGGACATGTCTACTCGGACGGCGTATAATCATACTATGAGGATAAGATATCAACCAACCATAAAAGCAATAAACACGTAAGTCACATAGCAATCAGTAAGTAATCGAGCAACATCATAACCACGCAATTAATGGAATTGTGATTGAGTGAAATATTATAATATTAGTTGGTAGCTTAGTACGCATAGTGCCCCCCCCCCCCCCAAACAAAAATAGGAAAAAGGGGATGTGATTACTCATCTTGGATAAGGTGGACGGTAACGTGAAGATGGTAATGGTTAAAGCTAACAAGTTAGTTTCCACAGGGAGTCTGGATGATAAATCCTAAATATAACTGTACAACAAAATAAATAACCAATCATAAAAACGAACAAGACTCGATAACAAGGGTTTATAACAGATTTGGGATTGATCATGCGGTAATTAATTATATCTAATCAAATTATTATAGCGTGAGTTAAAAATGTGAACAATTTTATTAGTATTACAAGCTACATATAGATTTAAAATCAATAAACACTAATATTAATCTATCTACTCTAATAAAAGACTACTACTTTTTCCACTTGTCAATCTCATAGCTATCTTCACATTTTTTTCAACCAATTTTATATATGGTCCTTATCTTTTAAGCCATTTCAATACATGACTTCAATATGTTTATTAAATGTAAATTATAACCGATTCATTTATTAACATTAATGTTGAAATAAGAAAATAAGGAAATATAAAAATTGAATTTGCAGGTCTGCTAAAAAAATTTTTAAAGTCACGGTTAATTGCAAATAAAGAAAATAAAGGCGCATCATTGTCGAAGAATTTGGATTTTTATGATAAACTATAAATTGTTTTTAAACTGGGATTCGGGCAGTAGTCATAGTTTTTTATATAAGATTGGTTTCAAATTTTGATTTAATAATTTTCTCATATGCATTTGAACTCAAGAAAATGTGTATTTTCTTAATTTTCTTCAAACATCTATCTACTCTAATAAAAGACTACCATTTTTGTCACTTGTCAATCACATAGCCCTCCTCACATTTTTATTAAATGTAAATTCTAACCGATTCATTTATTAACATTAATGTTGACATAAGAAAATAAGGAAATATAAAAATTGAATTTGCAGGTCTTGTTATAATAAAAGTTTTAAGTTACGAGTAATTGCAAATAAAAAAAATAAAGGCGCATCATTGTCGAAGAATTTGGATTTGCATGGTAAACTACAAATTGTTTTTAAACCAAGATTCGAGCAACAGTGCATAGTTTTTTATATAAGATTGGTTTCAAATTTGGATTTAATAATTTTCTCATATGCATTTGAACTCAAGAAATTTGTATTTTCTTAATTTTCTCCAAACATTTTGTATAAATATTGCAAACATAGAGAATACCTATTATATATATCTTGGTGTTTAGATTTAAATCATTGAAGTTTATTAAAACTATAATCCATATGTATAACGATTTACTATATGAACTATTGTCATTTTGTAAGGATACATATGAAATTAATCCTTTATTTATATGACTTTTTTTGTGTAGTATAAAATGTTTTAGCAATAACAAGATCAATATTTAGCTTTCAATATTTTCTTCCATAACTCAGATCAAAATGCTTCATAAACATATATTTCATGACTTAATTTATACTTTTTTTATACACTTAAATATAGTTAATTTAATATGTCTTATATGACAAATTACTTAATTAAATAATTCAAAATTTTAAACCAAAAAATATGCTTTAATCCCATTCCACTATTTTCGCTTACCAAAATCATTTATGATATTGAAACCTAGGATATCGTTTTCATAAATTATTTACGTAAATTCAATATTATATTAACTTATTAATTTTATTTTTATACAAATACAACGAATTGGGTTTACGTTAGTGTTACATGTGGGTTAGTATATAATTAAAGTGTTTGAAAGAAAAAACTTGTAATTCAATAAACAATCATATATATTTATTACATTGAAGTTTGTTGAAATTTTAAATTGTAAGTTAAGCTTGCTATTCATATAATATTATTTCTTATAAAACATTAATATTAATTAACTAATATAATATATTTAAAACCTTAAAATTTTGGAATAATTATTCAAAATTAACGTGAAAATTGATTACTTATAAAAGCTTAACATTAATAACTAATACAATATATTTATGTAAAACAAAATAATATATTTATGTTGGTATTTAATTTTTTAAATTAGAAAATAATTATTAAAAAGAAAATCGATATATTAAAGACAAAAGAAATATAAAATAACAACCACTAGTTTGGTCTACTGGCAAATGTGTATGGCTTACAACCAAATGATTGTGAATTCTAGTATCACTTGAGATATGGGGTGAATGGTGGGGAAAAAAATAAAAAATTAGTTGTTCAAAAAAAATAAATATGAAATATAAAATTATTAATAAGAAAAAGAAATCTTACTACACTAATAAAAGAAAATGTTGAAGCTTAGGTATTAAGCTCACATTTCTTCTAATTTATAATCTCTCTTCTCATTCATTCTAGCTATTCATGGGTCATGGGTTATAACATAGTGTGTATTTTATTCATTGTTGAATTAAGTGTTATTTTCATACATGAGATTTGACCAACTACGCAACTTTAGCACATCTTTTAAATTTCTTGCAAATCAACACGTGGCGTTTCTAAAATTATGCTATTTTAGTACTTTCGTTAACCCCGTTTGTTTTTTCCAGCCATTAAGTCTACGTTAAATTAATTCATAATTATTTTGAGAATCACAACTGAAATAACGGACTTTATTTATCTTTATTATTTGACAAAACCCGTGTAATACACGGGTGCAAAAGCTAGTGTATTTAATATAAGAGAGAAAAGGAAAACTTTTGTAAGGATCAATCTAGTGTGATGGCATGCGAAATTTAAAAAACATTTATTTATCATACAGTGTAGATTAAGCTATTTAATTGTTTTTTTTAATTTATTAAATATATTTAACTAAAAAAATAAAATAACTAATTTGCCCTCATGTGCTTTGCACATAATCTAACTTAATAAGAAAAACTAACTGGGTTAGGTTCAAAAGACAAACGATGTAACATTTACAGACGTAAAGTACAAATCACGTCAGTTTTAAATATAATAAACAATTACTTAAATTAAGTATAATCAAAAAGGACAATATTTATAAGTTTCTCTACAACTTATTCTACTGAGAATTTCATTTTTTAATACTTCGACCATCCCTGGTCCTTTATTGGTATGCAAAGATTTGATAAAAGTCTTACTTTGAAATTTTGTTATTAAATAATCTTTTTTTTTCTTATTCAGAAACGACCAACTAAGTAATGCCGGGTATTTCATACGCGGCCTCCAATGACTAAAGGTAGCCCGAGCCGATCACGAGTCCGGACAGACGGAGCCCCTAGCGGTCCACCTATTGAGGGATTCCCTGAATAAAACCCGACCTCCACGACCGCCAAACGACACGACAGCGAGGAGCCGGTAAAACCAGGTGAGATCAGAACTCGAACCCTGGCAAGCCAGGGTCATCCCTCATATCTCCCATATAAATTGATGATAGTGAGGTTTGAACCACCTACCTCTCACTAGTAAAGTAAGTGCTTTACCATTGAGTCATATCCGATTTATTAAAAGCATATTTCTACGTGATAAAAAAATATTATATACTTATATAAACTTAGAAAATAGTAAAAGGTATTATGAAATGTGACGACAAAGAGTTTTGCTCTTGTGATGGCACAAAGACTGTCAAGTGTCATCCGGTGGCATGGTTTCTAGCCTCTAGAGAGAACACTCAAGTCAAACTCTGAAACCAGTGTGGGCTCGATTAAGACAACATAGTCTGGCCAGAGTGGGGCAACTAGGCTCTTCAAACTGGAGAGTGCGGTGACCTAACAAGCAAGAAAGTCGTCACTCTAAAAAAGGTGTTAAAGCTTAAATCAAGCATAGATCCGTAAACTAAACAAAATAGTCCATTTCATTATAAACTAAATAAACTACAATAATGGGAATTAATTTTCGGGGTGAGTTCATGTATAAAATTATCTTAACATGAGAACGTAAGAAACATATAAATTTACCAAAAATGAGAACGTAGGAAACAATACCAATCCACATTGCTTTATTATAACAAAGAAAAAAAAACTAATAATAACAATAAAAGAATCTTAAACAACAACAAATAATTATAACGTCAAAAGAAAAAAAATCAAATAAAATAACAACAAATACGAACACAAAATAACAACAAACACTTATAAAAACAAACCTAATAATAATAGCAAATTGGTTCACACTATTTTCATCTTAAGAAGTATTTGTATTTGATTCTGAAACTTCATTTTTGTTATAAAAAAATGGTTTATTGTATTATAATTTAAAAAAAATTGTCTCTCAGTGGTTCCTCATTAAAAATAACTTAACGATAAGTATTTTTCGAATTTCAAATTGATTCGAAAAACCAATTTGAATAAATTCCTTTAGAATTATTATCCGTCAATAATATTTAGTTGAGATTATTAAAATCCAATAAAAAAATAAAAGAAATAGCGTCTTCCTTTTCTTCATTTCACAAGCGGAGGTGAGGTTAATAGTCGGCCGAAAAATCTTTTATTGGGTTAAGTTAAAATAATAAGTATGATATTTGTAGAAAGGATAAGAAACAATCTAGTCTATTGATTTTGAGTTTGGAGTGTGGAGATAAGTTTGGGAGAACTAAAGATAAAATAAGGGGAAAGACATAAAAGGAATAATACATGTTGTTGACTTTCTCTCTCCACTTGCAAGACACATGATAATTTTTCCCATCATTTTAAGTTGTACATAACTTTTTTATACGACGTTTTTTTTTTCAAAAATGAAAATCACCATAATAACGAGTGTTCTTTTATTTTTAATATGTGTACCGTTTTGATAGATAAAAATATAAAAAAAATAGTGAGCTTTTTATACATTATGTCATTGTGTTTTTTCTCTATTATGTTTTACCAAAATTGTGTTAGTATAGTGTTTTTTTACTATTGTGTTTTTTATAGTGTGTTTTCAATATGCTTTTTTAAAATTGTCAATTTGTATTGTGTTTTTTTTCATTGGGTCATTTAATATTATGTTTTTTATTGTATATTTTCTTAGTGTTTTTTATGTTGTCTTTTATCATTGTGTTTTGTGAATAAACACAATCCAAGCCTGCCAACAATTATCTAATTGAGTTTATCAAAAAACTGAAAAATGTAAGCTTAGAGACTAGGTCAATTATGGGTACAAAATTTTTTATCCAAAAATTGAAAAACGCAAGCTTAGAGACGAGGTCAATTATGAGTATAAAATGTTTCTTTCAAAAAAGATAAAAAGGAAATTATTTTTAATATGATAACACCAAAATAAGTGATGGAGGTGACTGACTTTGTGGATGGCCATGTACCATTCGTTTCAGTAACCACTTTTCCAATCTAACTACTTCCTCACATTTTTGTTCCTTTCACCTAAACATAAATTGAATCAATTTTGACCTAATTTTGATCTAGATTGTGTTTGTTAACAAAAATTAGTTCAACATTAGCCGCCGGAGGCTACTAAGATCGCGGCTTTCAGATGCATAGAGGAAGTAGAGAGAGAGTAGGAGCGGTTGTGGTGGCAGTGGAAGGTGTTTCCAATTGAACGGAAGGCGGAGGAGATGCCGTTGTGGGATCAACAGTAAGAGATGATCGGAGACGGATCGCACGATGACGACGGCCACGGAGACATATCGGAAGGTGGCGGCGGTGGCAGAGACAAATAGGCGGTAGCGATGGATCAGACGGTGGCGGCAAGGGAGACAGATCTGAATAAGTGGCGGACCCAAAAAAAATTTTCACAGTGATCAGAAATTTTGAGGGTTCGGTTGTTTATCGCAATATTTTTTTTTTTTCTCACACCGAGGCGATAGGGCCCAATCGGGGCATAAAAACGCGCTAGTTGTGATAAAATATAAATAAACTTGATATGGCTTTATATATAATTCACCTCTATGTATAAATGTATAGACTATATATGCAACTTGTGTGTAGCAAATTTTTTAACTAAATAAAGTTTGCAATGACGGAATAATAAACTTTCAATTGGAGATCACAAGATATAACTTTTGAATGTTTTCATAATATTTTTTTTACTGAGTTTAAAATAAATAACTATATTAGAGAAGTAAAATGCTATAGAAATAAAAATTAGTTAAATTATATAAAACTAAAAGAATACAAATAAATCATAAGCAAAAACCGAAACTGAATAAAAAGAAATGAAACTTTTAAGTGTTTTCATTATCAACTAAAATATTATTTTATCTTGAAAAGAAAGAACATATGTAGATTTTAGTGCTTGAACCAAGGATCTTTTACTTTCTATCTTTCAGTGGGTGAAAACAATTTTTTATAGCACCTATCATCTTCTACATTTCATCTCACACCACGCCCGCAACTACTAATTTAGTCGGAAAAACATTTCGGTGAACCTTTCTCATTTCTGTTTGTTTATTTCAACTTCTTTCCTTCTCTTTTCTTAATATTACAGGGTCGGTATCAAAATTTCACAGGAGTCGGGTGGGATTTTAACACAAGTACTAATAGAAAACAATTCACAAGGGACGGCTGACCCCGTACCTTTATAGTGCGTCCACCCCTGATCTAAATGAAGCTTGGTGGTGGTGCCATGGTTGATGACCTAGAAGTTTAGGATGAATAATGATGATCAGTATCACACTGAGTTATAATCTTATAGAATCAAATTAAAAATTAAAAAAACAATACGGAGAAAAACGCCTTTTTTCCTAGCCTTTTTAGAAAGCCCAACTCATCTTTTATAATATACTAGGTTAAGGACCCGTGTGTTACACAGGTTGATCAATTTAAATTGTATAAGTCATAGCTATATAAATTAAAAAAAATGATAAATAAAGTCGTCTAATTCATTTACAAGGCGAGGTGTTATCTTAAAAATGATTTTTAAGGGGAAAAAAGGCAATATAGGCAATAACAGAACAATTTACCCTTTAAGGTGTGGAGCCAACGAACTGAAAAGCTTGCTAAATTTTATCTTATTCATTATCCAGTTGAGCATGATTTACTTTAAAACTGTAAATGTTACACATTAACAAACATATACCTATTGCATATTTGAATCAACTATAGTATGGCGAAAGTAAATGAAATATACAAACATTATAATGTAGACTTTAAGTATTCGATTCAAATCAAAACAATGATATACCAATCAAACTACTCTTGCAGCAAAGGCGTCTGTTAACTCTTAATTCTTTTTGTAGTCTTCAACTATATGATCTGCAATGCAAATACAGATCCCACTATTGCACTTGTATTATTTGTTGCCTTGACCTAACCCAAATTTATTGAATAGTTTGAACCGTATAATTCAAAATGCTCCAAGTATAATTTGAAGATGACCAATGTGCGTTGTGAAACTTGCAACCATCAATTTTCACATTCCCATCTAATTTTCAATTAAGTGTGCATGATTTTGCACACTCTTTTTTATATATATAAGTTGGTTTATATATAAATCTTTTCATTATTATTTTGACCTTAATGATTCCTACTATAAATCATTATACTGGGTACCACCACCACAAGCATCTGGAATAGAAGATGTTTAAAAGCATTCGAAAGCTTTTTACCTTTATATAAGGCTTTACAAGCAGAAACAAATATTCACCTCCAAAGCAAACCGATTGAAAGAAAGAACAGTCAAGAAGCTACAATAATGATCTGTGACCAAATTATGCATCTTGATTCTAAGAAAGAAGGCATGCATGGACTATTAGTAATTTAGTATATAGTTCTTTTTTATAAAACGGCAAATTTCAGCTTCTTCCTTGTGCCTATGATCTAGCAACATGATTAACTCCAATCCATATATTTACTATATTTCTAGTAGAATTCCTTATATTCATTTCAAAGAGCACAAATTATGAACATTTAGACTTTTATCAATTTGTCCTTTATCCCCAAAGTAAACTGTTGTTTTGACATTTTATTTCTACCTCAGTTGACCTGTTAGTCAAAACAGTTTTGTGAGTCAATATGTAATTATACTATATAATTCTGGTAATTTTAGAAAATTCCCTGATAATTTCAAAGAGCTCAAATTAAGGATAAAATGAAATGCATATAAAATATAGAAAAAAAAAACGCTCACAGTTCAACCCAAAGCAGCCCACTTGCTACCCAACCTGGCTTAACTTGTGACCCATCTAGTATGTCAAGACTAAGAGGCTAAATAAATTAAATTAGTTATAATAATGAAACACACATCCATGTTGAAAGAAATTAAACTTTTGTTTTGCAAACATAATAATGTAAATTAAATAGCCTAACCTTAGCAAATTCGGTTGTTGATATTCAACAATTTCTTCAGATCTTCAGCTTGTTTTTTGTAAAATTGATCCTGAAATCCTGCAAATAAAACATAACTTGTAAAAGATATTAGGTAAAATTGAAATGCATATAATATCATTATGTCGTCTAACGCAAATAACTTGTCACCGATTAATGCATAATTTAATTGTTTTAATTTTCATATTAAATGGAAGTTAGATCACAAAAGAAGCAAATCAATTTTGCAATAAAAATTTGACTTTTAAAACAATCAAATTCACAATGAACACATATATAAAAATAATTAAAAAAAAAAACACAAAAACAAACCTCAATGGCAACATTTTTCAATTTCCAGCATAGCTTATCGGAGTTGGCCCCAATTTCTTTTCAGATTGAAGTCTTCACCATCATTACCGATCACCACCATATATAACAATTGAAAAATCGAAAACCTTCACCAAATTGTCCAAACATTTTGTTTGAGAGAGAAATCGATTGATCAATTGTATAATATCGATTAAGAGGTGGTTTGATATTATTCGTTATCAATCGAAACCCTTCACCAAATCAACCAAACAAAACATTTGTATGAAAAAGAAATAGCATATAGGACATAGCCTTCTGAGATGCAAGCCAGAGATGGAAAATCCGTAGATTGTGTATTGTTTGTTTTGTGAATAAACCCTAAAAAATACATGGGCGGGAAAATAAGAAGTTAGATGATCATTAGAATGACAGGTGGATACGGAAGAGAGGCGGCGACGGCGGTGGCGATGAAGGAGGCTACGGCGGTGGCTGTTCAGCAGAATACGGCGATGGTGGTGGCTGTTCAGCAGAATGAAGGCGATGGCAATGGCGATGGCACACAAAGAACCAGATCCGATTTTGATTTTGATAAAATCAAACTGGAATTAAGGTAGGTGATGGCGTAGATGCTAGAAGGAGAGAGGAACTGGAATTAGGATCGATAGAAAACGAAAAAAAGAACGAAAAAACTGGATCTGGTTATTTCTATCAGAGCAGGTTAAACCGAATGAGATACCATTTAATGAAAATGAGTTACAATTGATGAAAATAGCTAAGAAGATGACAAGTGGCATATTAAAGTACTTATTTATTAGTATAGATAGATTATTATTATTATTATAATAGTAAAGAAGACGTAAATGATCAAAACTTTGTGTTTGTTTTGACTTTTGACCACTTCTTTGAGAAATATAACTTCAAAACATTGGATGTGATTTTAACATGAAAATTAGTGTTAGTGCCTGAATAATAAGTTTTACTTCAAAAGGCACGTAATAAACTTCCAAATTTTAAATACGTCCTGTTAAACATCTTTTTGTTAAAAAGTCTTCCAACTTCTATGTAATACCAGCTAGTCGTCTAACTTTTTCTTTTTTTAAAATCCAACAAGTTTTATAAATAGTTTCAATATATTTGATCCATGGAGACTCGACCATTTTAGGACCTAAAGTGATTAAAAACTTCGAGGCCTTTAAAAAAAATTGATCTGTGCTTTCAAAGTCTACATTTTCATGAGACACAAGAAAAAATAAAATTGGGATGCTGTAAGGATTCAAACATACGCTCCCCCCACAAGAGCGGAAGTGAAGTTTTAGCATTATACTAGAGTTGTGTTTTAGTTTGTAACTCTCAAAGTAACACTAACATGCATTAGTTACTCATTAATATTTCATAAAAATGTGGCCTTATTCATGCAGGGCTAAAGTCCTTAGCAGCGGAGGAGCACGCGCTTTTCGGTGGGGTTGTAAGAGACTGTTAGAAATAACGTATTTGTTACCTAGCATATCCATGGAACCAGTTGATCCTGTCAAAACCAGAATCAAGAACTGAGTAACCTACAAAATATTTGTGGTTATTTATTTAGTATACAAATAAATATCGATGAACTGCTAACTTAAAGAATATTTAAATTTGTTAATCTTAAATAAGGGAAAACCAAAAAAGAGATTCATGTTTTAACTTAAACAGGTCCAATTGGTGAAAACATGTAATAACTGTCTCAAATGGGTCTATTGAAAGTTTTCAAAGTTAAAATCAATTTAATAGCCTCAACAATAACACTAATCAATTTTAACATCAAATTTGTTCGGAAGTGAATAAATGTTTTGACTTACAAAACTCAAAACTGATGAATAAGATGTTTTCAATTTGACTTTTCAAAGTCAGACCGTCATAAAACAATATATCTAGACGTCATGTTATAAACGAATAACGGGTCAATCTGCTAAATAATACAATACGATTGAAAGCTTAGACTTTGTAACGGACAAGATTGGTCACACTGTACTCGTTTAAAACCGGAACGAAGCGCTAGATCTGCATTAGCATCATGTATATTCACATCAAACATCTTCATATTCAAGAAGGCTAGCAGGGACATAATTCTTTTTGAACCATTCATGGCTCTTAATTTCTTTAATACAAATACGCTGCATATCCACATACAACAAAAGTTATAAGAGGTTTGCAACATAATATAAGCCATATACAGTCACCAACATGGATTATACTGTTTCAGGATTTGGATCCAAAATTCGATGAATTAACAATTTTGCTCCTATCGGAAACCATGATGTGCATGAAAAATCATCTTTATTAATCTGCATAAAGCAATAAAAAAATAAGTTAGTACTTTTTTAGCATGTACATAACCACCTGCTTGAAACAAAGGAACTCAAACTCAAAATGTTGTTAAAACACAAATAGTTATTCCTAATAAGCCATAAACCAAATTAGTCAAAATTAACAAAAACTGATTGTAATATGTATAACAATTAACTAGAGATGTAAAAATAAAAAAAAATAAAATAAATGAGCCAACTCGAACGCGAAACATGTAAGGGATTCAAGGCGGCATACCAGAAGATAAATATAAATCAGACGAAAATCTCATCTCGTTTTTCATTCTCTTCGTTGAAGTCAGCATTGAACTTGAAACAATCATCGATCCCATCATCGGATAACCACCTGTCAATAACTACTTTGAAATGGTTAAGAACCAACAAATGGCAAATGGGGTCAAGTATTAATTTAGTTGTTCCATCATTCATGACTCATGAGACCATACGTAGTGAGCGCTTTGAAGGGGGACAAAACATCCCATAGCTCCGGGAACACCGTCCCTGGGGCGCTATGGGGGGAAGGCGGCGGGCGGGAGAGAGCTTGGCCAATCATATGCTTTCCTTCACATTTATTGTTTTATTTATATTAGAAAATTAGGGGGAAATTTTTAAAAAGTCATAATTACGTAATGATTGAAAGAGGGTTATGGGGCTTTATGCCACTACAACACTTTTTGCATAAAGCACCTTTAGACGCGTACGCCACGTGTCGTATAACGTCCTAAGTGGGGCTTTACCACTACACATGGTTTGATACTCGGTAGATCTTTCACTACCCGTCGGACAAGCTCAGCATGCAGTCGCTATCAATTTCATAATCAACGGGTTCAAAATCGATATCGATATCATAATCATTGGATTCAAAAAAACAGTTTGTTACATAAATTAAAACGTGAAAATAAGTTGCATTTAGTTGTAATAAGTTTGAAAACCGAGATTATAACTAAAATGGCATAATATTAAAAATCATATCTAACACGTAAATTAGATATAAAATATATAAGTATAAAGACATTAAGCGTTTTTGGTCAACCCAACATGACCCATTTCATGTTTTGAACTAATACCCAATCAGCCCGTTTAAATAATACACACACACATGTCAAATAAATCACAATCACGCTTACTTGATTACATGCATATGATTAAGATTTAATAAACATAACCTACTTGACCAACATCTGTAGTTTTGATCAGAACACTGTCATTGTCAGTTTTGTAAGACTCCACAATGTCCGGAAGGTCCAATAAAGACACTGGAAAATGGTCATCGCTAATAACAAACGTGCCATTTCTGCCATCATTTGCATTAAATAAAATAACAAATATGTAAATTAACAAAAAAAAAAAGTTTAATAACGAAGTAACACACACAATGCTGCCATACCAGAAAATATCAAATCCAATGACTTGTCATTCGAAGCACCCTCGTTTAAAAGGTTCTTTATACACTCAGCAACAGAGGGTGGGGCTCGATATAGTGTTCCTCCATTCTTTTACCAAAATGATAAGATCTTTACAGCGTCAAGTTTCATCTTATGCACGTGCAGGAACCGCCTTTATGATGATATCAAATTATAATTTATGTATAGCAATAACATATAATTCAGCTTCTTTGAACTTAGAACTTTAGTCAATGCAATGAGAAGCATATACTAATATTGATAGCAGCCAAAATATCCACTAACCCAAAATCAGTCTGATTTCATGGTCTCCTACAACAAATAGTTTCTAAAAGAATATTAAAGAGCGTGCTCTATAAAACCGCTAGCCCTTTGTTGAAAGAAGTATTACCTGTTAGGATTAAACGCACACACGAACTGAACAAACACTCGAAAGAAATAATCGAACACGAGGATTTAACGTGGTTTGGTCTAAACTGATCTACGTCCACGGGTGGCAACTAGGTATTCTTTATTGAGTGACAATGATTACAAGTACATAATGTGGTTTAAATAGAGATTGAACTAGTTAATAAATTATTAAGCAAGAAATCTAAACCGGGCTGGGCTTGGGCCCGACCGCCCACACCCGTCTCCTCTTTTGACTTCATATAATAAACCGGGCCAACAAGGCCTACGAACCTAACAATCTCCCACTCGAAGGCCTTGAGTACTCTCGTCTGCACTCCTAATCGTACTTATGTAATCTAAACATTAAACTTCTTCTAGCTGCCACCGTCTTCTCATCAATGAACCTGAAGGCCCGTTGAAGCTCCCCGGAGCTCCAACATATCAGTCACGGCTAAAACTGCCCCTGACCCGTCCTCTGTCCCTACTGGCTCCCACTGTAACGAACTACCGGATCCTAAGATAACCTGAGAACAAACACTCTCCATATTCAGCAAGTAATTCACCGGAGAGACTTTTACAGCTGGAATACTGGTTTTCTTAATCCGCTGTCGACTTGGAACTGTAACTGAAACACGACCTGTGCTCCCACTGTCACGATGTCCTCTGACTGATTTAACCTTCTTAGCTCATTCATCCTGAATCTTCACTTTAGCTCTGGTTTGTTACTTGCAAAACGAACCTTCTTCTATCCACGAGATTTTGTGAACCGGATCTTGTCTTTCATCGGAACTGGATCAACTCCTTCCGGTGATACATCGACCATATACAACGATCCCTTTTTCTTGCCACGAGCAACCACGAGATTCCATTTGATTACCTTCCACTGTCCATTCCCGAACTTAACATCATGACCCTGGTCATCCAACTGCCCAACTGAAATTAAGCGTTTCTTCAAACTTGGAATAACCCTCATGTCTTTCAAAGTCCAAGAAGTACTGATTGAAGTTATCAAATCAACATCTCCCATACTCGTAACCTCTAGAATATTATCGTTTGCTAGTCTAACCTTTCCAAAATCCCCAAACTTTAGATTCTTCATCGTTTCACTACAGTGAGTGGCGTGAAACGATGCAGCAGAATCCATCACCCAAGCATCAACGTTACTCTCAACACTTCAAACCAAAGCCTCATCACTACTGACCCCATCATATGTGTCGTCTTCTGTAACGTTCACTTCTTTCTTACCATTCGGACACTAATTCCTGAAGTGTCCATTCTCTTTACAACTCCAGCCTTCTATATCTTTACGTGTCTTAGACTAACTCCTCTTCCTGCTCCCACTGCCTCGTTGTTTTCCCTACCTCTACCTTCTGTGACTAACATATTTCCTGATGATTCACCTGAACTTCTACGTCTTGAATCTTCTCCTAGAATCAGATCCCGAATTCCATCAAAGGTAATTTTTTTAGACGAACTACAAACTACAGTCACTGTTTGCGATCAACTGTCGGGTAAAGAGGATAATAACAAAAGGCCTTGAACTTCATTGTCAAACTTAATGTCGACTGACACTAAGCGGGACAGGATCGAATTAAGATTATTAATATACGTTGTAACTAACCCGCCCTCTTTCATTCTTGTTGTCACTAGCTCTTGGATAAGATAGACCTTATTCGCTGCCGAAGGCTTCTCATACATGTTGGATAGTGCCTCCATCATACTATGCGCTGTGGTTTCTTTCATGATATTAAACGCCAAGTCTTCCGACAACGACAAAGTAACACAAGCCCTAGCTTTCTTGTCTAACTTCTTCCGCTCTGCTTCTGACAACTTTTCTGGTTTTTCATCCTCAAGCACCACATCCAAATCTTTCTGACAAAGTAGCGCTTCAATCTGCATCTTCCACCAACCAAAGTTTTATCCATCAAACTTCTGTATCGAACCCTTTCCGTCTTCTGCCATGACAATAACCAAAACGAAAACCTGGATAAAAACAAAGACAGACACAGTAATGGCACGGGCCTGAACTTAATGGCAGTTCTACTGAACTCTGTTAAACAATCAACCTATTCAATGCAGCGGAATAACGAACTGAAAATCAGAAACTGAAACTTTAAACTAAAATGATAAAACCTGACAAACACGGTTGTCACTGGTTTTCGGTTTCGTTAAACTGTTTCTTCTGATATGACAACTGTTCTTCAAAAATAGGATCTTGATTCAACTGTTCTACTCGTTTTTTGCTTAATTGAAAACTGATAAAAATAATGATCTTCAAACCAAGCCCAAACTGTTTAAGCCCACTCAACCAAAGAAAATACAAACTGCTTGGGCCTGCTGCCCCTTTGTGTTCAAAGCCCAAAAGAGAGTTGTGTCTTGACAACTGGGCTTCTGCCCTAGTCACAGCCCAACAACAAAAGTTACTGTTGTTTGTATTCTGCTCAAACTCAAAGAACCCTTCACAATCAAGAAAAAAACAAAGTTTCCTATTGTTTCCTTGAATGGCACGACTTCCAATGAAACAATAATACAATTTCCCTTTCTCTCTCCAATTGCATACAATAAACGATGGTTCTTCGGGCAATAAAACGGTGGTGATTAACTTACTAAAAAACGGCGATGATTCTGGCAGTTGGTCTTTCTCTTTGATTTTGTCGGCTGAAATCTACCTGAAAAAACAAGCACACGACTGAAGCAGTGGTGACTTGATAAGCGGTCAAACGGTGGTGATGCGTTACTCGACTTTCGGAATCGAACCGATAAACCAGATTGTTGGTGGCGATTGACCGCGACGGCCGGCTGCTGTGGCGGTTAAAATCAGACGGCGACAATGGTGGAACCCTAGTGACTGCTAGCATTGACGTGGTGGTGTAAAAAACTGGTTCAAGTGTTCTTCGTGTGATCCCGATCGAGAGCCAAGAATCTGATACCACTTGTTAGGATTAACTCACACACGAACTGAACACACACGAACTGAACACACACTCAAAAGCAATAATCGAACACGAGGATTTAACGTGGTTCGGTCTAAACTGACCTACGTTCCCAGGTGGCAACTAGGTATTCTTTATTGAGTAACAATGATTACAAGTACATAATGTGGTTTAAATAGAGATTGAACTAAGGTTAAAAAATTATAAGGAAGAAATCTAAACCGAGCTGGACTTGGGCCCAGCCGCCCGCACCTGTCTCCTCTTTTGACTTCATATAATAAATCGGGCCAACAAGGCCTACGAACCCAACATTACCAATGTAGAATAGTAAATTCAGTTCAAAGATGAGAATTTTAGCTGATTGTCGTCGCATCAGGGCAATAGGTTGGTCCATGCCAAAAACCTCATCAGATGCAACTGCAATTAATTAACTTAGTAATCATAAACAAAGTAAACTGAAATAGCAAACAAACTATACAATTAATATGAAGTATAGATGATTATCAAAGCATGCAATCCGAATGCACAAAAAATTAAGAAAATAAAAGAGTAAACATTGAAGAGGAAAAGACAGGCGCGGAGGACTTGTTTCACACACCTTGTTGTCGATGTAGGAGGAGGTTTGTATTTCAATTGTAGGATGGTTGGGAAGGTAAGCGACGCAGTTGAAAGAGAAGATGAGACAGACGAGAATTGAAATTGAAGGCATTGTTACGGTTATGTGCTCATCAAAAGAATGTCACCTGGTCATCGGAGTTTGATATAATATAAATTATATCGAAGCTTACGTAGAAACATTGTCGCTTGTATTCAAATTTAGAGTAACTTTAAGTTTCGAACAAAAAGTTAATAGTATATAATATTTGACACATGTTGGTTTTGAACGGACCCAGATTGGTTTTGAATGGAACTTATGTGGAAACATAAATAAAAATAAGAGTTCACAATGATTCGGAATTTAAGAAAAGAAAGTATAAAAAAATATTAGAAAAACAAAATATGTCAATATCAAAAGTTAGTTATAAGTAATTTTTCCTTGCACACAGGTTAAAAGCAATTAGTTGTGCTTATGAATATTATAAGTGTTTGTGAGTAAACTAACACTTGAGAATTAATATATATGTATAATGACTAAACACTATTTAACAATTAAAATACTTGTCAATATTTTGTAACTTTTATTGATAAAATCTTAGAGCATGTTTGGGATTGAGTTTGAAAAATGCTTATTGACTTATTGGTGTCTTTAAAAAGCCAATAAATTAAAATGTGTTTGGCAATCACAAAAATGTTTCTTATTTTAGCCTTTTGAAAGTGTTAAAAAGCAGTTTTTCAAAAGACTCAAATCCTGGCTTTTTAAAAAAGCCAACAAGTCAATAAGCATTTTTCAAACTCAATCCCAAACATGCTCTTAATATGCTTATTTTATATTTAACTTTTTAATTTTTTTCTGGAGCACTGATTAATTTTTAGCTACACATATACCAATCAATTTTTTATAATATTTACACTTATGTACATTCTTTATTTAGCTATTGTTTATTACTTTTTCACATTTATATAAGAATAAATATATGGATTTATATATTTATATATGGCCATCAATATCATTTATATAATAACAGATCAAAATAATTAAATTATGCCTTAATATTTTATTAGCTAGGTAATTGTTGATGGACCATATTACCCTTACTTGCTACTTAAAGGTTTCCCCTTGGGTGTATATAAATATATGGAGAGAATTATTAACATCATAACATAACCCTAAACACACACATAAGAAAAATCATGTGCATCTCCCCCCTCCCCCCCCCCCTCTCTCTCTCTTTCTCTCTCTCCATATATTCAGTTTTTTCAAGAACCCTAATCCCCATCATTAACATAAATCCTAAAGGGGAACCCAACCAAGCTGACAATCATGTCGTGTGGATCATTCTCATTAGGCGTGGCTACTTTCTCTAGTCTCCTCGGTTGTTGTTGAGAATAATAACAAGCACTATCAAACTTATCATAATATTGAGAACTGTTGTTATATGAAGTATTTTGAGAAAATGAAGTTTTCTTTGGTGGTACATATTTACAGGAAGTACTAGGTTTTTCATTTACAAAACTTGATCTCTGTGAATACGTTATAAGGACGTTTACGAGCCAGGAATCTAGTCGCAAATCGATACGTTAACTCGTGTTCATTCAATACGTTAATGGAGATCAATACATTAAGACTGGAGAGAATCCGGCATGGTAACGGTACATAAACATAAATATGGCACAAATCTCTATGCACATTCATTAGGGAAGGCCTATTTATAGGCAGTCCTTCTCATTCGTTAACATCACTAACGAATGAGGCTTCCCATAGCGAATGACCTCCCATTCGCTAAACATCCTTAGCGAATGGGCATTACTTTAACGAATGAGCCTCCATTCGTTACACAGTAGTAACGAATGAGCTCTTACATTAACGAATATGTCTAGTCTTTAACGAATAAGGCCTCATTCGCTAAACAACCTTAGCGAAGGAGCCTTTATACATTATGTGTAAAGACTAAACTATCCCTAGTCTATTCGAACAGCTGCGGACACCAAATCCGTGCACTAACAATCTCTCTTTAGTTAAGTTCTCAAAATGATGATCAGTTGATGAGCAGCCAGGATTTTTCTGTTCATCAACCATTGCTTCGATTGTTTCATCAAAAATAGTTTCACATTCTGAATAAGAAGAAGAACATTCACTTTCATTACAAATATTTTTACAACAGTCATCACTAGATGTTTCACAAAATACAGCTTTTGATCCTGACATTAAGCTTCCTAACATTGATTCACACACTTTATTACAGACATGATTGTTAATCGTTTTTGTTAGACCCACACAAGATTCAAAATGGGGTTCTAACTCTCATTTTGGTTTACAACCCTGGTTAACCTTCCCACAATCACCACTTACATCACCTGCTACACAAGATATGTTGACGTTAGACTTATCAGATGATGGAATTTGAGCTTTTGATGGAGAGGCAACAGGAACAAATTTCACTGGTTTTGGTAGTTTACACATAAGCCATCTCTTCATCAGGAGAAGTATTATAGCTAAAATGGGGTAAGCAAGTGTAATTATCATTCATTGGTGGAGGCACCACTGAATAATCATAACCTAGCCCCGATTCGAACTTTAGCACTTCTCTGAGCTCCAATAAGATCATCTAATTGCTCAGATGATGCTTCAAATCTTTGAACTTGTTTTTCTTTTTCCTTCTTATTGGAGGCATCAGGTTTTAACTTTTCAATTTCATCTTTCAATTCATTAATTATATTTTTATAATAGATGACATCTTGCTCCTTAACAAAATTTTTAAGTTTAAGATTTGCTACATCATCATGGTGAGTTTTTATCTTTTCAACATAAATCTTGTCGGCTTTAACATACTCAGCATTTAATTGACGAAGTTTTGCATTCTCTTTCAAAACTTCGTCCTGAAGATATCTATAATACGTAACCTTTTTTATGCATGTTTTAGTGCAAAGATTGTGATTTACCTCATCAGCAGGTGATGCATCAGAACTTGCAACAGTGGATGAGGATGCTTCATCATTTGTCGTGAAAGCCATGCCTGCCATGTTTAGTGGATTTTGCAGCTCTTGAAATTGATCATCCCAATCCTCAGCAACTTGGACCTCCGATTGGGATACAAGGGCCTTTGAGTTTGTACTTGAATTGCCCTTGTGTGGATGATTCCCAACTCTTTGAGTTGAGCTACTTGCCTTCTGCACCTCATGCCTCTTTCCAGCAACTTTGCTGTTTTCTTCCTCTGTCACCTCGGTCACACGAATATCATTTGCCGGCTTTGAGGGATTCGTGCATTCTCGTGAAAAGTGACCCATCTCACCACAATTGTAGCATCGTAGCTTCGACTTGTCAAACCCAATCCTTTTCCTGTCAGAGTCATTGAAACTATCCTTCCCATACGTCTTCATGAAGTTTGTGACTCTTTGCACAACCATTGCCATTTGGTACTTGATATCCAACTTTTCAAGATCCTTTTGATTGATATCTCTCAAATCCCTAGCCTCAAACTGTGGTGGCAATAGATTTCCCTGCAATAATTCTTCATGACATGACAGAAAGGCATGAACTATTGAGACATTTGAATCATTCAACAACGGGAGAGCTTCACAGTAGCCTGAAGGTTTGCTAGGTTGAGGTTTTGAAGATGATGAAATTCCATGGGCTTTCAAAGTGTCACACCCCGACCAAAGGCGGCGGAACATGCCGAGGTGTAACGATTGTGCATAAGCACATGACACTAATTAAAGTGACAGTATTTAATAAACTCATTTCATTTCATAACATCGAAAATGTCACATAACAATTATCCATAAAATAACCATAAACAAGATATCACAAAATATGGCAAATTTGATATTGTTCATTTACTAATATCCTAAGGTCTTTGATGTCGTTTTCTTCACAATCATAAATCAACTAAGATGCAAACTTGCAACATTTCATAAAATAAAGTTTGTCAACACAAAGGTTGGTGAGCAATTCATAAGTTTAATCATATTAGTATATAATAAAGATAGCCACAAAACTTGCATACGAAACGATAAATAAAAGTGGTAATTTGGATAAATAGATATCGCTAAACACATTAGCTATAAGGGGATGCCAAATAGTCTAGGATTTTATAGTTATCGTTAATTGCATTACGTTAACGACACCTTGCTATAAGGGGATGCCAAATAGTCTAGGATTTTATAGTTCCACCAACCAAAAGCGATAAACACATAGGCATATAAGCATAAAACACCAAATCGAGCAATTATTTAGGTAAAGTATACAACTACGTTTGTGGTTTAAGAATCAAATACAAAGCATTTTGTTGAATAAATATGAAATGTCACCCCCAAAATAAAATATGGAAAATGGGGTATGAAGTACTCACCTTCAAGTAGTAAACTTGAAAGATGATAATTTGGAGATTTGTCGGAACGACGAGTTTAACGTGCAATGCCTAAAAAGAAAAGAAGTCTTGAATTTAGAAAGGTTGTCTTGAAGGTCTTTAAACAAAATAAATGTTGAGGAATGTAAATAATTAAAGTTCAAGGTTTAAAATGTAACTATTTAAAAATTTATAATAATAACCCTTTAAAAATGTAAGTCTGCTCGAAACCGGGTTAAAGTATCTAACCTTAATATTTACTCAACCTATGTTAAGTAATAAGGTGGGTAAAATGCAAGAATGCAAATCCCTTTGGAATAAAGATACTAAAACGGTTTTTTTTATCGAGTGTTCGGGTTGTCGGATCGGGTCTTGATAATTGGTCAAACCCAAAGTAAACTTTCCAAAATATTGAATGTTATGAGATAACTCAATAAAATTTAATAAGACTTAACCAAGATGTATTTCTATTGTTTTAGAACTAACAACGCACGTTAAGCGAGTGTTCGGTTTTGTCGGTCCAAACTTTGTTATAAGATCAAGTTGAATCCAACATTTCCAAGTACTTAAGAAAATATTTAAAAATCAATTTGTAACTATTTTTAAAGAAATATACAAGTCTTGATGGCTAAAAAAAACACACTTGTGTGTCTTAAGCGAGTAAGAATCGGTTTGGTTCGGTTTCCATCTCACAACAAGTTCATAGATGGTTTCCACATGTCCAAACACTAAAGAACTTGTATAATAATGTACAAATAAAAATACTTTAAGTTTTACAACCAAAAGTTAACAATAAAGTCTTTAAACAAAAGTTCGGTTTTCGGTTCGGATCGTGTTTCGGGTTAAGACCGAGGTAAGATTCTACAAACCCATAACCATAGAATTTGTAAAAATGATTTTAGAAATTTAGATCTAACAATAAGTATGTTTAAACAATTATTTAACAAAACTAGTAACAAAGTTCGGTTTACGGTTTAGAGCTATTTACGGTTAAACCGAAGCATAGACTCTTAAAAACCCATAACCATGGAACTTGTAAACATGACCAACAAACTAAAATAAGCAAGATTAATATGTATGAACAAGTTATATAGATGTATATATATATCAAGGACACGAAGTCCTCCATGAAGCCTTGCCTTATGAGGTCCGAAACCTCACCGACCGCAATCGGAGAAATAACTACCAAGGTAAACAAGGGGTGTATATTATATATATGTTGCACAACCATAAACAAGTATTAATAAGGCTACATAAACTAATTAAGATGAAAGACTAAAAACTTCAAGAACACTTAAGAAGATAACCTTGAATCTTTGATGTTTGAGAGAGTTTTTTTTTTGGAGTTGTAGCAAGGGAAAATAAAGAGGAAAGGTGGTGTATATATAGGGTAATGTTGGTGGTCAAATATGGGTGTGAGACACAAGAGTTTTCATGCAAAATGGATTAAGACAAAAACACAAAACAACAAAAATAAATAAATAAATAATAAATAAATAAATAAAAATAAAAATAGGATGTTTTCAAAACCCAACAAGTGTGAAACAATATTGTAACATAAATCCATCATTTTGATTATAACATAAGCTTCGGTTTACAAATCGGGTCGGTTTACATAATAAACAAATATAAAAACGAATACAAACAAGACCCGAAATTGACGAATGTCACACAAAGCTTGCTCAACAGCACTATCGACTGCCTTCTGAAATGAGCTAGACTCAGATGATCCAGATTGATTTCCCGTTGAGATAAAGGCAGTGGTTTGTTGAGGAACACTTGAAGAGTACTTTGGAGTGTTCATAGGGTACACATTCTGCTGGGTTTTGCTTAAGAAAGCGGTTAGAATTGTTGATGCATTTCTCATCCCAGCTTGATTCAAAGAACTCAGATGATTGTTCATTCTCATCTGTTCGTCCATTTCAAATGACTTGATGGTTGAGATCAAATCGGAGTTTGTCATGGCATTCAAATTTGTGGTTCTCTTGATTGTAATTGTGTTGGTACTCCAGCTGTATGGTAGAGAGTTTATCAACTTGTGATTGACTTCGGAGTTGGTGATGTTGACACTTGCAGCTCTGACTCTAACCCTTTTCAAACCTCTTCACCAAATCCAACACAGCTTCACCTTGACGATGATTGAACATGTTGAATTCCTCTTTCAATAGGGCTTTCTTATTTTCCCTAATTTCAGCATTTCCCTCCACCTTCTCAACAAGAGCATCCCAAAGACCCTTAGCAGTTGTATGTTCTTGTAGGGTCTCGGTAATCTCATTTGAAATACAAAATGTTAAAGTAAGATATGCCTTCTTATCTTGCTCCACCAAGGTCCTATCATTTTCGTCATAATTTTCAGGAGTTTTTAGTTGTTCCCCAACTTGATTGACAGTCACGGGAACATGAGGACCTTGTAAAACGCATCTCATTAGGTCAGAATCAGTCAATGAGATAAAGTTCATGAACCTCCATTTGAAGTGTGCAAAATTATCTTCTAAGGTCATGAATTTTGGAGGTTTTTGAGGCGTTCCCACTTGGTTTTCCAACAGCAAATACCCCTTCAACAACTCAGAATCAGTGCTCGTCATGGTCTTGGCAGTCTCAAATACTTAACAACCTTTAAACAGCTTAAAAATCAACACTGGCAACTTTTTCGCGCGAAATAGTTTTTTAGGCAAAGCGAAAAAGGTTGTCTGTGCAAAGCGAAAAAATTTGAACAGTAAAGCGAAGCGAAAAAGTTCCAAGCGAAGCGAAAAATGAAGCGAAGCGAAAAAGTTCCAAGTGAAGCGAAATTCTCAGCGAAGCGAAACACCAAGCGAAGTGAAAAAGTAGGCGATGCGAAACCCCAGGCGATGCGAAAAACTATGCGAAGCGAAAAAGTTCAGTTTTCTAGAAGAAATCTTTCTTGGGATCTGTTCCACCAAACTTATCAGTACTAGGTCAAAGGTTGATACACTGATTTTCATGCTATGAGAAGTGAAATTTTTGACTTGTTAAATTCAACACTTTTCACACCCGTAAACACCAACTTTAACACTTTCAAACCCAAAACCTTTGGATCTAAGTCTATTACACTTGTTGTTCTTCACCAAGAACACAATCTAAGACATTTTATGAAGATTTTGGCCGATTGTTTTTGTGGTTTTTGAGAATTTTTCTTTACAAGAACACTTGTTTTCTTCTTCTCAAGATCAAAACCCAAGGTTGTGATCCAAAACCCTCAACTAGTGAGCCGAAGCTCTGATACCAATTGTAGGTCCCAACGCGGGTGGATCTAACAATAATCTTGGATCAACCGAGCTTAGTGCTAGCAGAAATCACACTAAGCCACCTAAGCGGTCTCGGATCTTGAGAGGTTATTTTACTGGTAGAGAGAGAGAGCTGAGAGAAGGAAAGAAAGAGTTATCAAAAGACTTTCTATTAATGAACAACAACCATTCTCTCATGGCATGCTTCTCTATTTATAGAGAAGCATGCATGAGAAACGTGTCACATCAAATGCCCCATTGGCTTGTTTACATTATTTCCCTTGGGCCTATATATCCAAAACTAACAAGTAAAGCCCAAAACATATAATTACAATACAAAAGACTAAAACAAAATGGGACTAGCATTGGTATTCTAATATATTGAGGCCTTTAATTATATACGACCTATAGGCAAATTAACAAAATATAGTCATCACAATAACAATTACTAAAAAAACGTTCCTCTTTCTCACGGACACATCAATCTAATGCTTCATCTTGTATAAAAAAAATACACAATGTAGTTCAATACAACTTTCACATTACAAATTCTGTATAAATCCATGTAAACCACACTCAACACCTTAATCATGTAAAGACCATCATTAACACACTATTACTTTACCATCGTTGCAAATGAATTTCTAATGCTTGTTTCCAAAGAGGTTCTTAATCACATCTAGACTTAAATTGTTGCATGCAAAAAATGATATGCACATTCAGGAGGACTTATGTGTTGGCATACTTCTTTTATGCATCATAACATGCTTACCAACAAAGGTCATTGCAAAGTGTAAAGGAGTTTGCAAAGAGTTGCGTCAACTGTTTTCCACAACATATTTTGAAAAGCAACACTGTTCAATTCCTCTAGTTAAGATCAACTAAAAAATTGTTGTTGGTACGCTGGAATGATTGGTATGATTATCCGATTGAGGTCAAACGGCAGATTATGGCCCTCGATCTTCGCTTCCCCATCCAACCACTCACCATGGCCGTTAATATAATTGCACACTTGGATGGCCTGCTATGTCTTTTGTTGCGGCAAACTAAGGAGTTGTTTCTTTGAAATTCCACAACCATGGTATACAAACACCTACAAACAAATGAATCTCATGGCCTTTATAACACCATCATGGACACTACGGGATTATACAATGGCCCTTCAAATGACTACAGAGTTTTGCATATTAAACGTGCCGCAGGTTAATTATAGGACATATTTATTCAAGATAAACAACAATATGGACACAATTACTCTTCAACACAAAAATGATGTAAGAACGACTTCCATGTGGTCCAACGGAATTCTATGTCAACGTGCGTTGTACTTCGTCGTGTCGAAAGCTTGGTATGTGTTTACGAACGTTGTTATTAAACTTCACACGATAACGGAACATGTTAAAGAGATATTGTTCCCTCTTGTTCCATCAAAATCAATATTTAGGGCCCATTTGGGAAACATTGACAACTCCTTGCATCTTACACATGCTCCTAGCTCATGGAAGCCACAACATATCATACAGCCTATGGTACCTGCTCCAATATAAGTGGATCCCTATATTCACACCCCCCATAATCCCACCAATATCCTTGCACTAGTGGATCCCCGTTACGTTACAAACGAAAAATGGCTTGCTGTGGCTGGCACAACAACACTATATGAGATTGTGGTCGTCACAAACCATAAGGACATGCCTACCGCATTAATTGGTTTACCAGCAAAAAGGTTGTCTCTCCCGCTATTTAAGTATGTCAATGTCGTATCGTTTTTTTAATTCCCATCACATTCTTACTTGTTAGTTTATAATGCTCTAAATAAACATACTTTTGTTTCTGCAAGTTAAGTACATTATAACACTATCGATCCAATATATACACCGAGAAGCCATTACACGCCACACCAAACACTATAAACTTGTAGGAGTGAGTGCTTAGAAAGGGATGGTGTGAAAGTGCAATGATATTTGAGGGAGGCCGGATCCAAAGCAGGCGGCTCGTAATGACCCAAGCCTCTGGACCTAGGCTGGTTCATTCTCGTTTCATTCTACAACTACAACTACAGCTAGTGTGTGTTGGTTGAAGAACTCACTCAGTCGCACGATCGCTGCTTTATCTCTCCCTCCTTCATCTTCTCCGATTCAAGCCCTAAATCAAACCTCCGATTTCGATCTCAATGCTCTTCAGTAAGTAAGTTCCTTTTTCATATGCTCCAAACCCTAATATTTCAATTTCACTTTTTTAACCGTTCTTCTCTCCCGTTACGCTTATCTTCTTTCTTACTTTTCATTTGCAGTTAGTTGTTTACTGAAGCTGACCTGATTTTGCCTTTTGGTAAGAATTCTAGGGTTTTGTGGTGCCAACTGTCTGCAAGTACGTTTTTCATCAACCTAATTATCTGTTTCTATTCTAAACAAACATTAGGTTAACATCTAATAAGTTTCATTATCAATGTTTTCTTGAAATTGAAGATTCACTCGTCCATTTCTCATCAATCCAGCCGTTACTAAGGCCTCACAACTTAAGTTATTTATGATACATAGATAGATACATAGCAATCATACTCCTTTTTTTTCGCTGTTGCTGTCACAAACTCACTTGTAAGGGAGCCATATTATATCGTTTTGTATGTTTTACTTCACTTGTCATACTTTAATCCTGCCACTTTTTCTTTAGGTTATCGTCTCTGTGCTTTGGCAAGCACATTTGTTTCAGCGAATCATGTTTTATGATTCTAAATATTTTTTGCTGTTGCTTTAGCAGACATACTTGTTAGCCAGTCATGCTTTCATTTTGTGCATTTTCTGATATGAAACTTAATACTTCTTAATAGTCTAGCATGCCATTACCTTTGTTACCCTGGCTATAACGATGACTTTATTTTTCATTTCTGAAACAATAATTATTTTATTTAACGTTGGGTCTGTTGACCAGGTTGGGGGCTTGGTTCAAGTAACAGATCATGTTGAGTTTGAGCATAACCCTGTTCTGACCAAAGCGAGTCACTTTGAAAAAAAAAAACAAGTGACAAAAAAACAGTCATAGAAACTATAATTAAAATTGATATATAGTTGGTAAAGAGGTTGCACACGATGAGAAAAACAGACAACTATATGAATGTTTTCTTTTCGTCTCTGCCCGTTTTATTCTTTTCTTATGTTTTTTTTTCATACCTAGTAGTTTTACCTAAAGAACCTTCTGATTTTATATTAAAAGTAACGGATCTGTTCCTAGGTTAGAATTGGCAGTAATAATTAAGATCATATAATTAAAGAGTTATAGCATTTCTGGTTTTAGTGGTCGAATAATTTCTCTTGGATAATGTGATCACTGCTCACTCAACATGAACAAGTAACGGAGAACAATTTAGCGTATAATTAGAAATATTCAAAGGGACTTTTTGGGCTTAAGTATGCGTTAAGTAAATGCAATTTTTTTGGCAGCTACTTCATAGTTAACTGATATTTTTTATATTCAGAATTATGTAACAAGGTCGATTAGGTTAATGGAAGTGTGATAATATATTTCTGTTGTAGGCTGAAGCTACATACACTTTTGGGAGCTCAAATTACTGGATTTAGAGGTGGAGGAGGTTAAAACTTTATTTTGCATACTTTTTGAAGGTAAACCTACAGGACACTTTTAGTTTTCGCCTCAAATTGTGGGGCCTACATCATTAATGCCTGGTAACGGAGTTGGGGATAGGGTTCACAATTTCTTTGCACAAGAAAACTTGCGATCTCAGGATGAGAATTGGTCTTTAGATGACAATTTGTGGGTTGGTAATCAGAAACAGTTTGGTGTCTCAGATTCCAGTCCAAGAAACTACAACCCACAACAATCAGGTAACACTATTGGCTTTTAGTTGCAAGTTTTTTTGTTTTTTTTAATTGCATGTGGTGTTTTACTAGTTATTTTGTTTAGTTCTTTTTTAGTTGATCATGAACAATTGCAAGTTTTGATGTTGGTGTTTTTCTAGGTATTTTTTTAGTTTTATTGAGGTGATCTCACTTAATCATGAAAAGTTGATTGCTTTAGATTAGACGTGCCAAAATAGGGGCTCAACAGATTTAGTTACAGATTTGAAGGGGTTTAGGTTACTATTAAACATTTCACTCCCTTTTTAGGATTTTTAAGTGACTAATGACTTGATTGTTGAATACCATTAAAAAGTCTGTTTACATAAACTGCTAATATAGTTGGTTTGAATTACAAAGTTATTTAAGAGGCTGTAAGCATTAAAACACTTCACTTTCTGTCTGTTTAATTCATTTGTCGTGCTCCATCTTGGACCATGTTTTTTAAATTTATGTATTTGACCTGTTATAGGTCAATGGTTGAAATTACCACGTGCATTAGATTTTAACTTTTGACATATTTTATCTTCACCCAAGCAGAAATTGAGAGCGGACATGGTGGTCAACGTGTCCAAGACCAATATGCATTCAACATTACACAAACAAATGCAAGCTCTAATGGCTATATGTATGGAAGGCAGAATTTTCAAACGAGGCCAGATGAAGCCAATTTTATGGGAGTGAATACAGAATATGATCAGAATAATGTGAACCAAAGGGGTTTTCCGCTCCATGGATCCCAACAAGAACCTGGGCTTGAACAACCTCAAAAGAATCCTTTTAGATCAGAGAGTTCTGAGGCTCATGGTAGTTTTGACCTTTTTGGTGGTCAACATCAGACTAATGGTCAATATCCTGGTTTACTGCAACAACCATTACAACAACAATCAGGGTTTAGTGACCCTCAACATTTGCACCAACAACAGCAACTCATGCTCAGAAGAATGCAAGAGCTTCAAAAACAACAGGAGTTTCAAAAGCAACAAAATGCAGTAACTCAAGCTTCTCAATTTGCTAGACAACAAAATGCGTTAAATCAAGCTTCTTATTTTGCTAGACAAAACGAGATTCAAAAGCAACAAAACGCATTAAATCAAGCTTCTCAATTCGCTAGGAAACAGGAGATTCAAAGGCAACAAAACTCCTTAAATCAAGCTTCTCAGTTTGCTAGACAACAAGCGTCAGGAAGCCTTTCACACGGGCTCGCTAATGGCACTCGAACTTCTGATTCATCTGGTTATGGTTGGACTGAGCCTGCAGGGGCTAATCCAAACTGGCTGCACCGTGCTGAGCAGCAAGTTGAACCATCTTTACATGGGGTTCCTGTATCTAGCTCAAGAGGGCCTCTAAACCAGTTTCCTTCTTATAATTCATTTACCACTGGAAACACATTTGGTCAAGGGCCGAACAGCAAGATGAAAATGGACCACATTCAGAAAATAAATGCATCTGTGCAGGAATCCCCTGTAGAGTTGGTACAGAATAAATCCGCTACAGATGCAGCTCCTTTAGACCCTGAAGAGGAGAAAATCTTGTTTGGTTCTGATGTTAACATTTGGGAAGCGTTTGGAAGTAGCAAAAACATGACTGGAGGAATGTCTAGTTTGTTAGATGATAATGAATTTGCAAGTGGTTTGCCTTCTATGCAGAGTGGTAGTTGGAGTGCTCTTATGCAATCTGCAGTGGCAGAAACTACTAGTGATGGTGATGTAGGTGCACAAGAAACACAAACGGCTTTAACTGATATTAACTTGCCTAATATGAACGGTAAGCATCATACAAACACAGGATTTCATCATTCTTCAGGAAGAAGCAGCTGGTTACCCTGTGGAGATATTCAAAAGACGGACACCGAACAAAGACAAGTATATGAAAATTCTGTGCCAGGTCGTACACCTCAGCAGCATGTTCCGCCGTCTATGAACACGGGATTTAACATGAATGAGAATAATGATTGGAAGAGAGTGAACACTGTTGCTAACCATAATTTTAATTACTGGAAACATGTTGATTCCTCGGTGAAATCTAAAGGTAGTGAGAGTTCTGAGATTTCACAACGCCGTTTAAACAACAAGGGCCCACAAGTATCTGAGTCATCATTTAATAGCTCAGATAAGGAGGATCTAAATAGCAGTAGAAAGGAGAACTCTAATGACAGTTTCAGGTCAAGTTCATCTCACCTTCCTAATACAGTTGGTCAACGGGAACATTTATCATCAGATGCTGGTGACTCAAGATCAAAACAAATCGTATCTAATCAAACTGGTCGTAAGATTCCAGACTCGAGCCCAGGCCCAGGCCCAGGCTCGCATAAGTTTCAGTATCATCCAATGGGAAACCTGGATGAAGATGTTGGAGTGCCATATGGAACAAGGCAAGGTACCAATATAAAGCCTGTATCCCTGCAGCATTCTGGACTTCCCAAAAGCAGAAGCCAGGTTTGTATTTTTTTTATAAATAATGTTTTAACAATCATTACAAGTGTGATATTGTTAAATAACAGTTTAAATCTTTAAATAAAAATGATTTTCAGGTTGGATCCGATGATATGCGTTTCAAGGGCATGGTTCCTGGTCATCTGCCTAATATCTTTGCTTCTCATGACAGATCTGCAGGTTTATCCACATCAGAGGCATCTCAACCTAGGTATTATTTGAATTGTAAATTTATTATATTTTTGTTTTTTAATAATCACATAATATAAAATGTTGGCTTTCTGTTAACTTTAGCAGTCAAAATCAAAATATGTTGGAGCTTCTTCACAAGGTAGATCAATCAAGAGATGGTGGAATTGCAAGAAAAATGAACTCGTTGGAACAGAATATGTCATCCGAGATCCCTGAACCTGAAAATTCTGATGGGTCTTTTGGTGGTCACCAAAGAAGTCAGTCATCAAACTCTCAGGGTATTGGTTTACAACTGGGCCCACCATCACAACGGTTACCAATGGCTATGCAGGCAGTCAAACATAATTCTTTGAGTCAATCTCAGCCCTCCGCTAATTCAAGAGGAAAAAGTCATGCTGAGCTGTCTTCTTTTCCTACTTTCCAGGAAACATCACATGGAGAGTTTAAGAATGATAGAATGAGTGTATCGGGTCAAAGTGAAAGTCAAACTATGGGGAATAAGATGATGACCAACTTATCTTCAGCTTTAGGTGGTACGAATTTTCCTACTTCAAGAAATCAGCGTCAAAACCATTCGACGGCTCATAACGAATCTTTTGAGGAACTTGCCTCTCATCCTCATGTGTCTCAACAAGGTTCATTTCCAAAAATGTTGCCTAATGCATCGTTGAATCTCCAAAGTCAACAAGATTTTTCAGCAAGTCAACTTCGTAAAAGCCAATTTAATATTGTGGAGTCAACTTCTTTAGGTCAGCAGAACCTTGAGGTACAAGAATCCGAAAAGAAAGAGAATAAAAGTTCTTTGAATGAAAAACAGGGGATTATTACTTCTGAAAAGGTTGATCGAGGCCAAATGATGAATGGACCAACAGCAGGGAATGATTCATCTACTGCATTGCAGAAAGATCTAGAAGCATTTGGTCGTTCTTTAAAACCAAATAATTACCATCAACAAATTTCATTACTGAACCAAATGAAAGCTTACAAGCACACAGATAATGATCCCAACAACAGGCTATTAAAGAGATTAAACGATTCAGATAACTTATTACGTGGTCAACAAGTAGCCGTCCTTCTTGGAGATTCTGAAATACCAGGGTCAACAATTTCATCAGATAAGGTTGACCGAAGTTTAGTTTCTCCACCTGCCTACCCCCTTTCAAAAGACACACTTGCATCTAATCAAAATGGGCCTACTGCTAGAATTGAGAACTCTCACATAAGTCCTCAAATGGCCCCATCATGGTTTGATCATTATGGAACGTTTAAAAGGGGTAAAATATCTTTACAGCCACTTAAAGTTTCTGGTAGTTTGGAGACAACAGCACACGCTTCTAAGGAGCCGTCTGCAAGTGGTGCCGCTGATACCAGTCAGGATGGTTTTATCTGGAAACCCCCGGTCTCAGACCACCAGTTGACCTCTCAACCACTGCAACCTAACATTGCTGTTCAAAGTTTGGTTACAGTGAGACCAAAGAAACGCAAGTGGTCTAGACATGACATTTGTTCTTGGCTCAAGGAAGTGTCTGGGAGTTCTAAAAATCTTCAAGGCGTCTGGTACGTGCAAAAGAGCCCACAGTTCAATTTGTAGCGAGTAGAGGTCAAAATGGTCAGATTGACCTGAAACACTGTCCAAATATAAAACGTACATATATTTAGTGTGGCAAATATGGTTTCAAAGCTTATAGTTTGTTAATAATATAAATTAGGAGGCTTTATGCATTAAAAATTTAAAATTACACTTTGGCTGACTTTTGGCATGTTTCTCGTTATGCTAATGAACTTATATGTTTATTTTACACACCTGACCTTGAAGACTGTCCAAAGTTTGTACTTTAGTTCATATATGATCAGCGTGTCAAATATGACTACAAAAGTTTTGTTGCATATAACTTTTTGTTGGTCAATTCATGTTGATTTTATGCATTTAAGTTAAACTTTTGGGGGGTGGGGGTTACTTTTAATCAGTTTACCCATTTGACCGATTCTTTCAATGCTAAGTTTCACTTGGCCCATTTGACATGCCAGTAGTAAATGTAACCTGGGTCGGGCATTCTTTTGTTAGCCTAATGCTTAACTTTTTAACCTGCAGGACTGCTTCGAATGAATGGTGTGAAGCAACCAACCGGTTGATGGAAAAGGCGGGATACCTCACATTTCTTTACATTGAAGTTCTTTGTTTCTTTATTTTTTTAGTTTCTAATAAAAGTATGACGGTGACAGGTGGAAGATGATGGTGAGTTAATTGAAGAAGCACCAAGACCAAAAAGACGTATTATCTTGGCAACACAGTTAATGCAGCAACTGTTTCCACCTCCTCCATCTGGTCTTCTTTCGACAGAAGCTATTTTAAACCATGAAGCCGTGGCTTTTTATGCTGCTCGATTGGCACTTGGGGATGCATGTAATCTGGTATCTTGTGTGTCTCACAGGAAGTCAAATCTGTAAGAATGGTTCTACAAGTTCTAGTTTTTTTTTTTAATTGTTATCTTTTTATATATTTGAGAAATTTGTTTTTATTGTGTGGGGAAATGCAGAATATCCAATAACAGTAAAGAATCTGAGAAAATCGATGATAAAAGTAAGGAATCTGGGAAAATCGATGATAAAAGTAAAGAATATGAGAAATATGATGATAATCGTCTTTCAGAGGCAGTGGAAGACTGCGTGAGTAAAGGAAAAAGGGTAGAAAGTGATTTTTCGAGGTATTTTATGCTTCCTTGCATATTGTTGTTAGCTGCTAACACACGTTTCTGATTGCAAAGCGAGTTTCTTTAGGAAGTTAAATGAATATTCTAAAAGTTAGCCTCATAGTATAAACATGTCACTTTGATTACAAATTACAGTAAAGCCAGTTATACCAACCATACACATTCATGTGTGCAGCTGTTAGACTAAAAGCTTATAGGACACTGCGTAGCTGGTAATTTCATTTCAGAACCACTAGTATGTTGAGAATTGTGAGAACCACATAATTCATTTGTACTTATTGCTTTGAATGTGACACATCAAACAGTTAATTAACCGTTCATGTTTCCCTCTCCCACTAACTCTAAATTTCTTTTATGCATAATGTAGAAGTGTATTATGCAGTTCTCATGGTTCTCAGCATTATACTGGTTTTGTAAAGAATGCATTATATATGTATGTATGTGTGTATGTATAAAATATAGAACCAATATGAGTCATCGTATATGAATCATTCATTCATCATTAAAAATTAAATGAAAATAGTAGGTTTGGATCAAATACAAATTAAATTTATGTGCTAACTTTGCGATTTAAGTAGTGTAAATATATACACAACATAGTGTGATTATAATGTTTTGTAATTACACTACTTGTATATATAATTACACTACTTGATCGCACAATTAGCAAGCTTTTTTAGGTTGTACGTGAGCTTTGCCCGAAAATAGTATATATATATATGTGTGTGTGTGTTGTGTGTGTGTGTGTAAAAGATGAAATGATTTCTCTTTTAAGTATATTATTCCCTTTATCTCCGTTCTCTTCTTCACAGCAATTTCTTACACCTGTAAATTAGAGAATTATAGTGAATTTACACATGTAGATGTATACAATAAATGAATACACATAAATTTACACTCATGCATATATCTTTTCATTTACATTCGCATAACCATGATTTATTTTGTAGTCATGTTAGAACCTTTAGATAAACACACAAATAAATAAATGTTTACATTGGTTCTTGATCGAATCCCTCCACTATACATAATTTTCATCAAATTTTGGTTTCTTAATCTTGTTACTATGACAGACTGGATAAGAGAGCATCAATCTTGGATTTAAGACTGGAAATTCAAGATGTTGAGAAATTCTCAATGATTAATCGATTTGCTAAATATCATGGAAGAGGGCAAGCAGATGGCGAATCTTCATCATTATCGGATAAAACTCCAAATGCACCAAAATCATTTCCTCAAAGATATGTTATTGCAGTCCCATTGCCCAAAAATCTTCCTGAAAGGGTACAATGCTTGTCGCTATGATCTTTTGATTATTTCAGTCCCCTCATCAGTTTTGTTGTATGCCGTTGCTGCTAACGCGCACCATGGGACCCGCTGGTTATGAAAACCACAGGAGAAGGTGCTTATAACAAGCAAAACGAATGACGGTTTGGTGATGATGATGTTTTGCCTTTTGATTCCATATTCTTGAGATACAAGATCAGCTTCGTATGGGGGGTAAATTTGGAACTGAAAAGATTAGGCAATTAGTTAGCAACATTCCTTATAAGTAGATACAAATGCTGTGTTGAATCTGTAATGGATTAAATATGTGTATTTTGATGGTATATTGTTATCTGCCTGCAATATATTTGGCTTTGTGTTCAGTTTTGAACTGGGGTCTTAAGCCGAATCGAAAAAATCAAACTGGGGTTCTTCAGTTGAATCGAAAAAATCGAATTGTAGAAATCAGATTTGAACTAACAAAGTTCAAATCTGGTTTGGTTTGATAAATGCCTAGCTTGGTTGCTTTAGTATACCTAGTATTTAAAAGCGATAAGTATTATAAAATCTCAAGATGATATACAAAACATCTTTTTATGTTTGTCAGCGGGTTTCATTCTTAATGTTTATAAATCACTGCCATCGCTTACATTTCATTTGTGTTTCTGATGCGATCCCGGATCCGCCTATGACCCGACAGACTTCGCAAGCGGCTCGGACCCAAGACCCGGTTACCATTAAGTCTTCTGGATCAACCCATGACTCAGTCAAAGAGAATTAACTGCATATTAAATTAGTGGATTGGTGGTGGTTGTATTTTCTAGTTGCATGCATTTAGGAAGTAGTGGCCCATGTTTAATTATTGTTCATGCATTCACGTTTCCATTATTCATGCATTGTTCCTATTTAAGCACTTGTTTACATTAATAAAAAATACAGAAATTGTCCCAAGTTGTTACCTTCTTCCTTATTATTCTTTGGAGATTTGCCTACTCTACATGCTACTTATCAATTGGTGCTTTCATCTTGAACTCCCATGGCTCCACGAAAAGAAACATCCACTTCCGTCACAGATGAGAATTTGCCAACCATCCTTGATCGGCTTGATGCAAATTCCGCCCAGATGGCCGCCCACATCACCACCCAATTTGACGCTCTCGGGTGGTATAAGTACCTCGACAAAAACAACCTGTTGACCACTTGACCTGAGTTCTCACGTGCCATTGAACTCCGTTTCGGTCCTTCAACCTATGAGAATCACCAAGCGGCTTTGTTCAAGCTCAAACAAACCACTACTGTTATCGCGTATGTCGCGGAATTTGAACGCCTTAGCAACTTTGTTGTGGGCTTACCGCCGGAGGCTTTACTCAATTGCTTTATATCGGGACTCCATCTTGACATACAACAGGACCTCGTAGTCCTTAAACCCACATCTCTTCTACAAGCTGTCAGTCTTGCTAAACTACTAGAAGAGAAAACTGCTTCGGCTGCCGTCTCCCCGCCACCTACCTCTCAGTCCACTTCCACAAACCACCTGCCTCTCATTTCGTTGAAACCTTTAAATAAAAACCCGATTTGTAATCATTAGTCCAAGTTTTACGAACGTGCAAGCTTCGTATCCTTTCCGTTAAAATACTTCATAATAATAATCGAAATTTCGTCAAAGCATAAATATTAATAAAATAATCAAAAACTATACAATTAGCATTTAATTATAATAAAATGATAACTAACTACTAAATAGATTTATACAATAAATAACCCCGTTAGATTTGTTGTTAAGTTTCATATTTATTCTTATTATAGTTCGGTTGGATCGTTTGATCGGGTGTCTTTGACGCTTTCATTTATTCTTAGTCTTTCGCTTCAACTTCAAAGGTGAGTTTTCACAACCCCTTTTTAAACGCTTTCATATTTTGGGGTGGCATATGTATTTATTATCAAACTTCAAGATTTACAACTTTACTTACAAACTACAATTCATATCGTGGACTTGTGTGCTTACGTGCTTATTTGTTATATACGTGGAATTCAAATGGTTGCCTCAATAAGTATGATCATACGCCCCCCTTTGCACTCAGGTCCATTTGTATCGAGTGGAAAAAGGGACCTCATATCCAATTACGTTGGTAGCCCCAACTGGAAAGGACTTTCGTTTGTTCTTTACATTTAGGTCCATTGCATCGAGTGTAAAGAACCCTTATTTGCGCATTTTACGAGTTCATGGAATTGTATGGTTTTTACGTATTTATATAAACTGTGGAAATCTCACCAGCTATATTTATAGCTGACCGTATTTTATACATATGTTACAGGTATCGTGATTAGAGGATGAAGTATTGGCAGACACTTAGTTTACCTAGGGTATTCAAATAAACGGATTTCTATTGTGGTTGTTTGATTTGATTTGGTTATGCTTTATTTCATTAGAGCTTGTGTTACATGATGCTTTGAAATGAATTAATGTTATTATGGTCACCTAATAGTGTCACGTGTGTTTGAGAAATCTGTACGTCACACTCAGGCGTTTCCGCTTTAGCCGGGGTGATACAGATTGGTATCAGAGCCGTGGCTATAAGATAGGGCATTAGACGTAGTGTTCTAGGTAGCTATAGCTTAATTGTTTAATTGTTTAGGTTGCATGATTAGAAAAATTATGCGGGCCTATATTTGATTGTTTATACGCACTTACTATTATTATACTGCTAAATTCGTTTACACCTCATGTACACAATCACACACACAAGTCCAAGGCTTAGGCCTAAAAATAAAAATTTTTCAAAAGTTTTTTTTTTTTTCCAAAGATTTACAAACAAATTTTACTTGGGTTTTCCGATAATTTTCCTCATAAAGTTGGTTCTATGTGGCGGATATGTAGTAACTGGAAGGGGGACGTGCTTGTTTCCCGACTTGACACCAAGGTTCATGAAACCTAAGGATAAGCAATGCGCATATATCCCAATCAACCACGGGACCTGGTTGCTTACCTGGAGAGTTCGGGAAGGGCATGAAACTTATTAGGCCAAAGTGTACCACACCAAACGCCATATGAATCATAACTTTATGTTTTCAAACGTGACCATGTCCCCTTTGTGATAAGGATATGGTTACACTTCTTAGGACGTCATACAAGTCATGGTGGTTCATGCGACGTGTGACTCCCGACCCTCAATGTTTTACAATGTGTTTTAACCGAAAGTCTGTCAATTCGTGGTGATACACGAATACCTAGCTTTTGGTTCGATTTATTTTCGAAATTTCAAGTTTTGTGTTGGAACATGAGAGTCCATGGTGGTTCATGAAAACTCTAAGTTCCTCACAAAGCTTATTATTATCATGCTTTTCGTAGTTTAGCAAACTTTACTCAAATATTTCTTTTCGTTATATATCATGCACTATTCCAAGTCTCACGATATTCATCACCTCGTTCACAGAATGTCTTCCCGACACCCTAAGCGCCGTTCATCTGGAACTTCCAGCCACAAGATGACTGCTTAGATCACCAAACAACTGACTGCGGTCCTACCAAATATCATGACCCAGATGCACCAGAACATCATGGCTAACGCTAACCCTGATCCTCCCATGCCTTCAGCTTCCGTTGTGACCTATATGAACTTTACTAATGCCAAACCTACCATTTTTGACGGAACTCAAGGTGCCACTGCCCTACTTCAGTGGTATGAAAAGATGGAGAGCAAGTTTTTCCAAATCAAGCGTCTTGATGATAAACAAACCCGATTCGCTACAGGTGTTTTCGAGAAAGGCGCTCTTACATGGTGGGTCAAGGAAAAGTCGACCCGCGGTGCTGAAGCTGCCATGGCCTTGCCATGGAACAAACTGAAGGATCTCATGACCCGACAGTTTTGTCCTCCAAATGAGCTCATGAATTTAGAGAATGAGTTTTGGAACCTTAAGCAAGAGGGTGGTGAGCACTCCGCTTACACCTCCCGTTTCAATGAACTAAGTGTGTTGGTGCCGCATCTCATTACCCCTGATTCGCATGCCATTAAAAAGTATATTAGGGGACTACCGAGACAAATCCAAGACAGTGTTTTCAGTAGTTCGCCTAAAGAACTTCGCGACGCGATCAATCTGGCCGCTACATGAACCGACAACCATGTCAAAGCCGGGACTTTGGCATTGAAATCATCCAAGAAACCAGCTGATAACCTGCTGTAGAACCAAAAAAAACCAAGCCTGGATCATCCAAACCCGTTTACTCTTCCACCCACCACCAAGAAAGAAAGCGCAAGAACTACACGCTAACTCAACAAGCCGCACCTCACCCCAAACCAACCCTGCACCACCTTTCAAGAAACCCTACAATGGACCCCATCCTCTTTGCAACACTTGCCTTCGACACCACCCAGCTAATTCTGCTTGCCGTCAATGTAACCGTTGCCACCATTTCGGACATTTTAGTACCACTTGTCGTGAAACCTCCATAGCGGCTCCCCCGCGGGCTGCTCAACCGAATCCTCGACCCGTGCCGTATGTCCAACCCGTTAGCCAAATTCGGGCTTGTTATAATTGTGGTGAACCTGACCATTTCCGCAACGCGTGTCCACGACTCGCAAATGTGAACCCACTTCATCTGGCACCTGCTCCACAATTTCAGCTCCAAGCTTACCAAGCCTACCAATCTATCCAGCCACAAGTTCCTCTATTGTTGGCTAATCAAGCTCAAGCCCAGCCGATTCCAGCAATTAAAGCATCTGCACCCCAAGAGGGTCAAATCGCTCAAACCGTTGCAGCTCCTCAAGACAATCGTGGGCCCACCAAGCTCAACAAAACGGCGATGTGGTGAACGGTACATTTCTCGTAAACGACCTCTTTGCATCCATTTTATTTGATACTGGTGCCGATATGAGTTTTGTGTCTCTTAAATTTGAATCGTTGCTTGCTAAACCTCGGACTAAACTTAAGAGGTCGTACAATGTTGAAGTAGCGAATGGTAAATCCGTGTCGATCGATTCCGTTATTCGAAGTTGCAAGATGAATCTTAATGGCCACATGACGTGTGCGAATATATATATAAAATTTGAATAAAAGTTTCACACAAATCGGGTTTCAAAAATGGTTTTCACCAACAACCAAACCACACACGAAAGGCAAGTGTACCTATCATTTGTAGCAAAGTATCGGTAAGAACCGAGTGTCAATCCATGGACACGGCTAACTTTTGATACTAAATCTTTGTAATTAATTTAACCAAACAAACAATCCAAATAATTTTTCAAGTAACTAAACTATCATACAACAATAACAAAGCAAATAAAATAAAACTAACAATCAATCCAAACAAAGCTATAAGCATCAATATCAAATTCCAATCAAGGCAACCTAATACTAACAACAAAACATCATGATGGGTATTCAACAAGTTAATAACCATAGATTAGTAAGTTTGTCAAAACTACCTAATCTCACAATTAAAGGAAAGCTAGCATGAAAACAACAAACTAACCACCTAGAATCATGTAAAATAGACAAGTTCAAGAACACTAGTTAAACACATAAGTCTTTCAAATTAGCAAAATATAAACTAAGGATTATGGCCTTAATCTCTAGCAAACATAAACCAACTCAAAGAATCATATTATCACCATACAATTTTCCAATATCAAGTGATAGGTTTCATGCTTGTTAAAATTCATAACCAAGTTAATTTCCACTAGTCATTCCTAACTTAGTGATATAAACAAAGTATGCATACACAAACTAAGTTCATAAACAAATACTCAACACATAGTTTTCCAACATATTATGGCTAAGCATCTATCAAACTAACAAGACTAGGAATTAAAACAAGCATTCAACCATTAAAATCTATTCAAGAACATGTCATAAACTTGAAGAACACCAATTTACCAAAATCATGCATAGATAAATATCACATAAATAGAAGTTTCAACATAATCTAAGTAACAAGAGTATTTAGTGTTGATACACGTTTTGTACGTCTCAGTCTTTATCAGGGCATTAATGTAATTAGTTTAAAGTATAGGGGTCTTAATGTAAATATGGCTAAATGAGCCATTCGCTCTAATGTAATGTTACATTCGTTACCCTGTAACGAATTTAACACATTCGTCTAATTGTAAGCTCATTCGTTAACCCTGTTTAACGAATGAGATAACGAATGAGGGCTATTCGTTATAGGTTAAAGTATTAACGAATGAGGAGTTCATTCGTATGGTTTAATGTAACGAATGACACATTCGTTAACTGTTAAGTTAACGAATGTGGTCATCCCCTATATATATTCTGTAATTTATTCATTAATGTAAGTTTTTTTAAGTTTTTCAGTTCAGTAATCAATTCTCTCTCGTTACTCTGTCCGATTGTTCTCTCAATTCACACACTACACATACATAATGTATTCAAAGCCTAATCGTATAAGAATCAACATATGCATCATTGTTATCAAGATCTAGATCCATTCCCAAGCTCTTTCAAGTAGTATCAGAGCATAGGGATCTGATCTACGATGCAATTAGTTAATATAGTTGATCTAAGTGTGTTCAATTGATTCGTTTCATGATGAATTGATTGAGTTTTAAGGTAAATTGGAAATTGTAGAAACAGAGACTGTGTTTAATGAGGAATTAAATCAGTTTGTTCTGTGTTTGTGAGTTCGGATTAGGCAATTAAGGTTCGGATTTGGTTTTGGATTGTTTTGAAAGAAGTTTTAAGTAGTTTCAGTAAGATTCGGATGAGTTGGAAGTTGAAATTGGAAGTTTGAATCGTTGAAAACTGATTCGTTAAGATGAAGTCTTATTTGTTAGGATGAAGCCTGATTCGTTACACTCATTCGCTAAGACCTAACCACTCATTCGCTATAACTTCAATCTCATTCGTTCAATCTTATTCGTGAAGATCAAACCTTATTCGTTAAAGCCTGATTCGTTCAAGCTTATTCGTTAAGCCTGATTCGTTAGATAAATTTGTTAACGAATATCCCATTCGTTAAAGTAATCAATTTTTAACTAATATCCCATTCGTTACTGGTTCATTCGTGTGAACAGTAAACGAATAACCTTTGAAAGTTTGACAATTTTAATCCCTGAAGTTTATCATGGCTGCTCAGAATTCATCTTATTATGCTTTAGCATCACAGAATGTCTTATTGCAACAGATGCTGACGATGGATAACGAGATTGGCAGTCACAATAAGTGTCCCAAGCTGTTGAAACTATCGGACTTTGCCCGTTGGGAACCAAGATTCCGTGCACATCTGGGATCCGTTCATCCTAGCAGTGTTCATTTTCTTGATGATGTTTATGCTGCACCACTGATCGGTAATGACAATACAAGTTGGACTCCGAAACCTTTTAAGGATTATGAGACACATGAGTTGAAGGACTTTGAAAGTGAAACGAAAGCATATTCTACACTCACTATGGCTTTACCAGAACATATTTTTCATCAATATAGTACGATCAAAGTCTGTGCTTCACTGTTTACTACCTTGAAAATGAGAAGTTTGGGAAATACTCTCGAAAGCAAGAAGACTTTGGTGAAATTTCAATTCAGAAATTTTATCCTGATGAAAAATGAAACTGTAGAAGAAATGATCAACCGTTTCAGCCATTTGATTGTTGAGATGTCATATGTTGATCTTGAGCCAACTGAACAAGATAAGATTGATACTTTAAAGAATGCTTTACCTACAGATTATTCAACTTTTTTGTTCGTGCTTAAAGAGAACGGTTTCTTTCAGAAACCTGAACTGACTGCTGTACAATTCATTAACAAGATCGAAGAAAGGGAATTTGATCTTAAATGTCAATCTACCTTGAAAGAAAATCAAAATCAGCAGTCATCAACTCAGAATCCGTTACTTTATGGTGGTGCATTACCGGCAAACAGTGCGACAAGCTCAGTGCCTATTAATGCATTCTTTGCTCAATCTCAAGAGGGTCCTAACGTAAAAAATTCTCCTAATGTATGTTTCATGGCGAGTGGTGCAACTGGAAACTCAAATACTCATACTTCAAGCCTACCCAAGGTTAATTTACAAGAAGTTGAACAACAGTTCGCTTTTGTATGTGCGTTCATGACTTCATATGAACAACTGGTGGGAAGTAAGATTGCTACGGGTGATCTCACAGATGAGGACTATGATCAAATCGACCTAGATGATCTTGAGCTTATGGATTTAAAGTGGAACATGGCCATGATTGTTCGAAAGGTTAAAAAATTCATGCAACGAACGGGAAAAGATCTTCCCACGTTGAACAAAAGGGTTGGATTTGATAAATTAAAAGTCAAATGTTATAATTGCAGTGAATTTGGCCATTTTGTCAAAGAGTGTGACAAGCCAAAGAAAGATTTTTCTGGCTCACGCAATTCTAACCGTGCTTCTACAAAGTCTTCATCTGGAGGAGATAAAAATAACACTGCCGCCTCTGGTGATCAAGACAAATCTCCTGTTACTCAAGCTTTATTGGTAAATGATGGAGTTGATTGGTCTCAGCGTTTATTGGGAAACCAGGCAAACGTTGCTATCTTTGAGCCTGTTGAGAAGTTTGAGGATGCAAGTAGCGATAATGTATTAGAAGGTAGTGATTCTTCTGACTCGGAAACTGACAGTGATCAATCTCTATCATCTTCACAAGAATCATCTCCTGAAGAAACTGCATCTTATGCCTGCATGGCTAAGATTGATGAGGTATGTCCTACACCTCAAATTAATGTAAATTGTTCTGAGTGTGCTGTGTTAAAAGCCAAACTTGAAACAGCATTAACTCAAAACAATACATTTACTAATGATTACTTTACTATCAAGGAATGCTATAAGCAAAAGACAAAATTGCTTGAGCAAACGAATTTGAAAATTCAGAAATTATCAGATAGTAATCATGATCTTAAAGCTAAGATCCATTGTAAAATTATTGAAGTGGATCAACATTTAAAGAAGATTCTTCGTCTTCGAACTTGCATTTCCAAACTCGAACAAGAAAAAATGGAATTAAATCATAAACTCAGTAAAATCAGAGATTCTTCTTTTCTTTTGAATGAGATAATTGAGGTTAATCATTCACACAAAAAGAACGGAAAAGCAGGTTTGGGATACGTAGAAATTCCTCCTCCATTTAATCAGGATTACAGTAGCATTCCTAAGGCAGAAAATTCTTTAAATATGCCTACTGTTAAACCTGAAAATGTTGAGTCATGTGAACCAACTCGTGAACCAGCTATTATTGAAAGCAAAAAGGTGTTTACCAAAAATGAAATAGACGGTTCAATTGAGGAGTTGACTGAAACAGATGTGATTGTTAAAAATAAGGACATTCCAATTGATAATCACATTCTGTGTGAACCAGAAGATTTTGAAAAAGTTGTTTATGATGCAAAATCTTCAAATGTTTCTTTAAACAATTCAAGTGTTCCTAACGAGCTTCCTAAAGTAATTCAAAGGAACAAGTTAATGTAACTTCCACAGACAAGCTTTCGGTATCTGATGAGAAATTAATGCAATTTATTAATCCTCCACTGAAAACTTCAACTGGAAAAGTATTTAAATTAAAAGGTCTCTCAAAAGTGTTCTCAGACAAAGAAGTTCCATTGAATCTTCTTAAACCAGAATTGATTGAAAGTGTATTTCAAGATGAAACTACTCAAATGACTGAACTTGAGAGGAAATTTCTTCAATCAAAAACTAGTAATGTTCAAAAACAAAAAACAAATGTTTTTAAACCTATAAAATTCATCAAATCGTCAGGTTTGGAAAATTCATCGAACTTGACAAATCTTGAATTTTACAAAACGAAGAAGGGTTTAAAACATGAGTCATCAAAGAAGGTCACTTTTGAGACACCTAAATCTGATAATCTGAAAACTTTGTTATCACAATCGATCGGTACATCATCACAACGAAGTTTAGACTCTCGACTATGTTTCATGTGTGGTGAACCGGGTCACGTTTCAAGACGATGCAAAGCAAAGATCAAAAATATCAAAAATTATTCAACTTGCAAAAAGAATGATTTTTCTAAAATAAAAGAAAATCAAGTTGATGATTCTTTGATAATGTATTCAAACATCAATCCGAGGAAAGTTATTCGGATTGATGCACTTAATGTATTGAACACATGTGTTGACCGTGCTCAACCCATTTGTTCAAACACAGATTCGGGAAGAATCCATGATGGTTATCTTAAGAAGAAATCTAAGAAAACTGTCACTTATTCTGAAGTACCGAATATGTGTGTTAATTTATTAAGTTCTCCAAAGGTTTCAAAGGGATAGCCCAAGACTGAGGCTTGGGCTACCTTTTTGAACTAATCATTTTACTTGATTATGCAGGGTACATCTAGGTCCGTATCAACTCAAAAATGGATATTGGATAGCGGATGTTCTTGGCATATAACCGGTAACATAGACCTTCTACACAACATTAAAGATATTCAAGGGGGTTATGTGGCGTTTGCTGGTAATCAATGAGGGATGATTACAAAAGGAGAATTTTCAAACGGTAGAATTACGTTTGAAAAGGTTAATTATTGTGAAAAGGTGGATCACAATCTGTTGAGTGTTTCACAGATTTGCGATAAGAAGTTTACCACCATGTTTACCGACAAGGAATGTGTTATTCTTCAACCAGGATTCAAAATTCCAGAAGACATAGTTGTCATGCGATCACCTCGATCAAATGATATTTATGTACTTGACATGAGTTACGATGTCAAAGTTTCGCCCTCATCTACTTGCTTCATGTCTAAAGCAACAGAGAAATACTCTATTCTTTGGCATAGACGCATGGGACACATTCACTTAAGAAAAATGAACTTTTTGATGACAAATGATTTAGGGAATGGTGTGTCCCTCAAGAACTTTAAATTTTATGATCATTGCGTCGCATGAAAGAAGGGGAAACAAAAGAAGAAATCTCACCCGACCAAATCACTAAACGATATTGTTACTCCTCTGGAACGACTTCATATGGATCTCTTTGGTCCAGTGAACCGTGCTAGCATTGCTGGAGATTTTTATTGTTTAGTTGTGACGGATGATTTCTCTCGTTATTCGTGAGTGTTATTTATGGGATCGAAAGATCAAACTCCTGTGCTAATTCAGAACCTTATTACAAAGATCGAATCACTTTACAACCTGAAAGTGAGACGAATCCGTAGTGACAATGGAACTGAGTTCAGGAATAATGTATTGGATTTCTTCTGTATTCAGAAAGGAATTCATCGGGAATTCAATGCACCTTATGTTCCTCAACAGAATGGTGTGTCTGAACGAAAGAATCGTACGTTGATTGAAGCTGCACGTACAATGCTGGCTGATTCAAAGCTACCTGTTCAATTCTGGAACGAAGCTGTGAATACTGCTTGCTACACATTGAATCGCGTACTAACGGTAAAGAAGCTCAAGAAGACTAGTTATGAGCTTCTACATAATTGTAAACCAAACTTAAAGTATTTGGAACCATTTGGGTGTCCATGTACTGTGTTGAAGAAAGATGTTGGAAAGTTCGATGAGAAAGCTTTTGAGGGTTATTTCCTGGGTTATAATTCTCTGAAGAAACGGGTTTTCAATCTTTCTTCTGGTTGCGTAGAGGAATGGTATCACGTTGATTGTCAAAGTTATACTACTCCACCAACTGGTACAGGACCCGATTGGATGTTCGATTACGAACGATTATTTAATTCATTTACATCAACAGTTACTGATATACCTGAAGATCTCGTTAGATCGTATTTGGAGGATCAATGTCTTCCAAGTCCAAGGTTTTCCTCGGTTGATGCAAGTAACTCTCCTAATGTATCTGAAACGTCAAACGATGTTTTTGAATTTTCCGATGATGCTGATTTTGTTGATTCATCGTCTGTACTGGTAGATGATGCTCAAGAACCAATCGAGCCTATTCTAATCAGTGATGATTCATCATCTGTCTCTTTAGACAATGCGGAGGAAAATAGTACTAATTTAGGTAGTAATGTATCTGTTCCTGCGAATCCTACTTTACGGATTCATTCGCAACATCCACAGGATCAGATAATTGGTTATGTGAACGACGGGGTTCGCACAAGGCACCAATTGGCTAACATATGTGATGATCAATCTGATCATAATGTATCTCCTACTGAGGATTCGATTGTTTGTGCTTATGCGGATTTGCACTCTTCGGGTATCCTTAGTATCGCACAATACACCTGCTTTTTATCACAGATAGAACCAACAAGTGTCACAATGGCACTCAAGGAACCATCATGGGTTGAAGCTATGCAGGAGGAGCTGCAACAGTTTGTAAGACTGGGTGTATGGGACTTAATCGACAAACCCGATCGCGTTAAAAAGACGATTCCTACAAAATGGGTTTTTAAGTGCAAAAAGAACGATCGTGGGGTTATCGTGCGAAATAAGGCGCGTTTGGTTGTTCTTGGTTACAATCAACAGGAAGGCATAGATTATACAGAAGTGTATGCTCCGGTGGCACGACTGGAGACTATACGAATATTTCTTGCCTATGCAGCCTATAAAAACTTCAAAATTTATCAAATGGATGTAAAATCGGCATTTTTGAACGGAGCAATTCATGAAGAAGTGTACATGAAACAGCCTCCTGGTTTCGAGGATCTAGACTTTCCTGAGCGTGTTTATCGTTTAAACAAAGCTCTATATGGTTTGCATCAGGCCCCGAGATCCTGTTACAGCACGTTGGCTGATCATCTGATTGAAAGTGGATTCAAAAGGGGAACTGTGGATTGTACGTTATTTTACAAGAATATGGGTGCTGATCTGCTCCTCGTCCAAATTTACGTGGACGATATTATTTTTGGTTCGACAAATGATAGTTTATGCAAAGACTTCGAGAAAACTATGCAGACAAAATTCTAGATGAGTTCGATGGGAGAAATGAGTTTCTTTCTGGGATTGCAAGTTCATCAGTCTAATGCTGGGATCTTTATCCATCAGACAAAATATGTGAACGATGTCTTGAGACGATTCAAGATATCCGATGGCAAAATTCCCTCTATTCCTCTTCTTGTGGGTCACAATTTATCACCGGATGAATTGGAGGATACTGTAGATCCGACCCTATATCGAGCTATGATTGGATCACTCATGTATTTGACTGCTTCTCAACCGGATATTATGTTTGCTGTCTGTTTGTGTGCTAGGTATCAATCGAGTCCCCGAGTGACTCACCTGGCAGCAGTAAGGCGTATCTTACATTATCTGCGGGGAACTCCAGACATCGGGTTATGGTACCCCAAAGACGACAAATTTGAGCTCACCGCCTTTATTGACTCGGACTATGGAGGTTGCAAGATCAATTTCAAATCGACCACGGCGGGATGTCAATTCTTAGGAAACCGGCTTGTTTCCTGGCAATGTAAGAAGCAGACAACGGTCTCAACTTCAACAGCCGAAGCGGAGTATGTGGCGGCCTCGAGTTGCTGTTCACAGGTTCTCTGGATCCAGCAACATTTGCGGGATTACGGTTTGAAGTTTCTTACTACTCCTATTTTTATTGATAATTCTGCTGCAATTTCTATCACCAAAAATCCGGTTCAACATTCAAAAACAAAACATATTGAAATCCGTTATCACTTTATTCGTGATTGTTATGAAAAGAAATTAATATCAATTGATAAAATTCATACGTATTTTCAAAAGGCTGACCTTTATATTAAAGCTTTTGACAAAACGCGTTTTCAATACTTGCTTGGTATAAAGGGTTTAAAATCTTTCACAGAAATTCAAAAGCTTGGTTAGATCATTTTTTTTTTGTTATTTCATTTTTTACTGTTTTTAGGGGGAGAAAATAGAAAAATACAAAAATAGTGTGGTTTCGTTTGTACAGAAAAATTCTATAAAATCCAAAAACATTCAAATATTGAAAAATCCAAAAACATTGAAAAATGCTCCTCAAAATTGAGTTTTGAAGCAAAAAAAAAAGGGAAACTGATAGTACATTGACTTAGCGGACCTAACACATGAATAAACTAAACTAAAAAATGTCGTAAGATCAATTGTATGATGTGTATGATAGGCTTAACAGATCGCATATGTGCTGAAAAGATATATATACCTAAATGCTTGTCAAATCTAGTGGTGTTACATCTTGATGTATAGTTAATATCTGTATTAAGTATCAAAAAGCTTTAAAGATTGCTGTGTGTGCATACATTCATTTTTTGAAGAAAATTCTGTTTTGTTTTATCTTTAATTTTGCAAAGAAATTCAACTTCATTTTTTCTTTATTTTTATTCAAATCTTGGATCATCTCCTGCGCGATAAGATTATCCGACCTGAGGGTTAAAATTTGGATATTCTGCTTTATTTTCTTGGTGTTTCGTATAAAATCTTGGACTTTCTCTGCGCGATAATACGGGATTATCCGAATTGAGAGTTAAGATTTTATGCAACTTCAACTTATTTTATCTTTTTATTTTTTGTTAAAATGGAACCTTATCTGCATGTAGTAATACCGATCTTAAGGGAAAATTTTAACTTTCTGTTTTATTTTCTTTTTATTATTTTTGTATGAGTCACAGCTAATCAATTCAAAGAATAAAAACGTACATGTGAAATTCAATGTATAAGAGATATGAAACTGTGTCTGACAGGTGGGTTCCACATAAGATTTGTGCTTAATTGAACTTTAAAATGTATCATAAAGTTACGGACGAATCTGTCTAAAGTTTAACGTGAACAATTATATCTGCAATCATCTTTGGTTTACGTGCATAATAATGTCAAAATTGAAGTGTAGTCTACGACGTTATTAGTCAATATGATTCCCTGCTCAACTCACAAAAATACGTACTGCTTTTCATTTTCTGTATTTAGTTCTTTGCTACTTGAAAATTTTCAAAATATACAAAAAGAGTTTATATTCTTCTGCGTTAGTTTTGATTTGCCAAGCTAGCGAATTTATCATTGAAAAAATTAAAAAAATGTTTAAGTTAAATCAAGCTCAACATATTTTCAATTGGTAACAATTGATGTTTTTAATGTAAAAATCTGTTTAAGTTAAGTAGTACCGATCCACGGTGATCAGGCATTTTAATGTATGCAATTAAAACCTAACTTGGATTTAATTGATTATTTAATTCCTTAAAATGAGAATCTTGTCTTATTCGCTAAGGAACTTGGTGATTCGTTAACATGTTTAACAAATGTAAAGCCATTCGTTATTTAAACATAACGAATGAGTTTCTCATTCGTTATAAAGACATTCGCTTCCGTTGTACTTAACGAATGGAAGACATTCATTTAAACACTTAACGAATAAGAATGGTTAATGTATTATTCGTTAAAGATTAACGAATGACTTAGTTATTCGTTAACAATTTAACGAATGAGAGAAGATTCGTTAAAATTTTTAACGAATGAGATTCAAAAGTTAACGAATGAGGCCATTTGTTAGTTCAAATTTTGAATGAATGACCTCGATTCGTGTGAAATTATTGGATATAATCCCTAGGTTAGACGAATGACGGTTCATTCGCCTAATTCCTATTACATTGTCTTCTCTAACGAAACTCTGCCAAAATTTTATCAGAATCCATTGCTTGCATATTAGATTCATTAATTGATCTATTTGTCTTCAACAGGTAATGGCGATCATAACCATACCATTCTCATGGAATTTCATCGGTGTTTGAGTATTAATTGCCTTAATCAAGCTATGAATATTCAATGATGAATTAACTGTGACTGAAATTCTTAATTAAATCAACATTAGACCAAAAATCATTGGTTTACATACATACATCTGATTTCCGAACATGTTTAGTCTGATTATTTGTTAAAATGTTTGGAATGTTTGGAATATCAGAAGTTTAATCGATGCATATCGTCGGTTTTGACTTTTATTAGTCAAAATTGATTATAATTTGACTCCTGGGTTAGTCAAATTGATAATTGAGTCTGATTCGTCATCTTTATACCGAATGTCACATGATTCGTTATTGGTGTAACAAATGATAGTCTGATTCGTTAATGGGTTAAAGAATAACTATTTGATTCGTTAAAATAACGAATGGATAGGTAAATTTCATAACGAATCAGATTTGATTCGTTAAATGATTCTAATGAATCTGAGTTATTCGTTAAACTTGATTCGTTACTTGTAACGACTAGGTTAATGATTAACGAATGCCTCTTTTAAATGTATAACGAATGTCACATTCGTTTAAAGTTTTTAGCGAATGTGATAGTCATTCGTTAATATGTTGATTATTTTGGAATATTTTAATAATGTATGTTTGTTCTTCAACAGATATGGCACTGTCTTGGAATAAGAGCCACAACATATGTGCATTTGTAGAGCCGAATTTTGAAGATACTCCTATCTTTGGGGGTATGATTCGTTTTCTCATCCGCTCGAGAATCTACAAGGCCATCTCTACCCGAATAGTTGTATATCAGAAGATTATTAGGGAATTCTGGAATACTGCCAGCTTTAATGAAGCAGAAAATCAGATTGAAGCAGTTGTTCAGAATAAGCGGGTTGTGATAGATGTTGGATTTATTCGAGACTCACAGGGTTTTCATGATACTATTGATGATAGGTGTGAGTTCGATCGAGTATTGATAAGAGGATTATTCGGCCGAGTAAAGTATAATGGAGATTTAGGTAAATCAATGTATAACAAAGCGAACTTGTGTGAACAATACAAGTATCTGCTTCATGTTCTTATACATTGTCTGGGTGGTCGGAAAGGAGGTTTCGACGAGTGTAGGGTGATGTTACAATCTGCTTTCGTAGCCCTAGTGCTGAATAAACCATTCAATTTCTCTGAATTGGTTTACTATCATCTGAAGGAGAATATCACCAGCAGACACAAATTCTTAATGTATCCTCGTTTTCTGCAAATGATGATCAACGACTTGGTGCCAGGCTTGGTGAAAGATCAAGCTGATGTTATGAAGCTAGAACATATGAACGAAGAAACTATGAGACGGTTGAGATCTTATAGAGGTCAGAGTTTGGAAGATCGACCAAGGTATAAACGTTTGATTGGACATTTAGCAGATGTTGATAATGTCGCGCCATCTAATGATCGTTGGATTCATGACGATTTAGATTCGGAACGTGAAGATGGTGATGGTAATGATAATGGTGGTGATAGTGGTCCAGGACCACAAGCTGAGTTAAGTTATGAACAGAAGCGTAAGCGTAAAGGTAAAGAACCGATGACAGAAGAAGGGGAGAAAGTCAAGAAACAAAGAGTTAGAAGGGGTTCGGGAATTGAGATACCAAGCCAGCCTTTTGTACCTTCTACTGCTGTTTCTACTCCTATTATTTCTTCTACTGCTTCTCCAGTTCCAGGTGCACAGTTTCCACCTACTCCTAATATTATATCAGATTTTCCTCGTTCTCCTACACCTGTGCAAATGCCTACGTCTCCAATGCCTCCAACTCTTACTACTATGAGGCCTGATATTCAGTTTGGAGATATATTACATAATGTATTGACACAGATGCCTACACCGCAGCCAACTACACCTGTTACTCCTGTTACACCTATACCGTTGCCAAGGCCTGAGCATTCCTTTATGACATTCAGTCGTCCTCAGGGTCCTATGCAACCAATACATCCTAATTTTTATCTTATGGCTCCTCACGCTCAATGGTTTCATATGATGAATCTGTTGCATTTACAACGCACACAAATGCAAGCAGATCGAGCTGCACATGAGCTAGCGCAATGAAACTTACTGAGACATCTTCTTACAGCTCAGCGTGATAATAAAGAATTTTGAGCCCTTGTTACTGCTCAGGGGGAGAGGTTAGACAAACAAGAGGAGATTATTCTTCAACTAACATGCAAAGAAGATGAATTGAAGAAGTTGAAAAATAATGAAGATGACCAGGATGGTGCAGGGGGTGGGGTAGATCAGCAACCGGGCGAAAGTTCTACACCGTCGGCGGGTAATAAGACTGATGCTGGTGTTGGTGGTGGATCAGAAGCGAATAATCTACAAATTGTTCCATATAAAGATTACACGAGAGCCAAGCCAATAGAGGTTATTCCGGCTAATATGCTTCTGTTTGTAGGATTGGATGGGATTGTTTACAGTATGGTGAATGCTGATGAGATCGAAGAAGGTGAATTTGTTGATCATTCGTTAACAAAAGAACAAATTGCCTTACTTCCGGATCTAAATGATGATGAGATTGAGGAATTGGGTAAAAATATGGATATGGAAATGGAAGATCGTACTGATACAGGTATTCCTCATGGGAATGTACCTGATTTTGAAGAAGTGGAAGTGGAAGATGTTACTGCTGAAGAATATCCGGAGTTTTACACAGATAATAACAATGATTCGGGTATTCCATTCTTTACAACTGAGCATTTCAATGCAGCAGAGCATCGATTACAAAAAGAAAAAGTTAAGTTAAAAGCTGCTGAATCGAGCTATGTGTCCACTACAGAGAAGAAGAGGAAACGTGCTTTTGATGGTATGTTTGAGCATAACGTTGAAAAGATGAATAAGATGATCGAGACTTTCAGATATTATGACCGAGAAGATGTGAAAGTTGAGAAAGCTCGAGAATCTGCATACCAGATGAAGAAGTATAAACCTGCTAAAGACGTTAAAGGTGATATGGTGGCCTGGCAGTACGATTCAGATCTTAAGGTATATATCATCAAGTGGGAGCACGGTATTTATTATTTCAAATGCTCACACGATATTGTATTTATGACTCGATGGGATTTACGAACCTTAACTAACGTCCATTTGTTAATCGTGGAGACGATAAATGGGCTAGCTGGTTCTACCGGCAGTTATTGCATGAAACCCGCTTTGGTTTCAAATTCTTCCAGCCCCAGGTGCCGAAACACAAATATATTGACGAGATAGATGCACGCATAGGACGGAGGAAGTTAATTTTAATAGTGAAACCGCCAAAGACGATGAAGAGGGTTCCGATGAAGATATTCCCTCAGAGTTTTTTCACCTCATTTAATTATTGGTATTATGATAATCGTACAGGTGAAGCGGTTATTGTTTATGGCCAGGGGTCACACGCGAAGACGTTACGTGTAATTGATCCAATGTGGCTGGTCAATCTATCTGAGTCTGACAACGACGCGTTATTCACAAGTCAGATCAGATTCGCTAATGTAAAGGATTATGATCTTGCAATGCAGCTTCAGAGGGTTGTTCGTGTCTGCTACGCATACAAGATTCATAGCTGCGTTGATTGGAAGACAAAGATGTTTCAACGCTAAAGTATGATAAAGAGCTAGAGACGAGGGGGAGTTTGTTGATACACGTTTTGTACGTCTCAGTCTTTATCAGGGCATTAATGTAATTAGTTTAAAGTATAGGGGTCTTAATGTAAATATGGCTAAATGAGCCATTTGCTCTAATGTAATGTTACATTCGTTACCCTGTAACGAATGTAACACATTCGTCTAATTGTAAGCTCATTCGTTAACCCTGTTTAACGAATGAGATAACGAATGAGGGCTATTCGTTATAGGTTAAAGTATTAACGAATGAGGAGTTCATTCGTATGGTTTAATGTAACGAATGACACATTCGTTAACTGTTAAGTTAACGAATGTGGTCATCCCCTATATATATTCTGTAATTTATTCATTAATGTAAGTTTTTTTAAGTTTTTCAGTTCAGTAATCAATTCTCTCTCGTTACTCTGTCCGATTGTTCTCTCAATTCACACACTACACATACATAATGTATTCAAAGCCTAATCGTATAAGAATCAACATGTGCATCGTTGTTATCAAGATCTAGATCCATTCCCAAGCTCTTTCATTTAGACCATAAGGCTTAATACAACAACCAAAATCAAAGTAATCTTACAAATCATTGTCACGAACAAAAGATTGCAAAATAAGATGAATGATGATTGCTACTTGAAAGGATGATCACACAAATATAAAAGTCTTGAATTCTCTCTAACACACACACAATAATTTTTCCAGCAATTCAGAGAATTCCCCTAAGGCTCCACACTATAAATGAAGAGAATTGAAGGCTTATAAACTATCTGGTCACTTGGCACGGTCGTGCCCAGGTATAGTAAGTCAATGTTTTGCTTTCTCCCGACCAATCTTGCAATTTTCTCTGATTTGGCACGGTCATGCCAAAAAGTGGCACGGTCGTGCGGCTCGGCACTGGCAAGTGCACTGGCAAGCATGGTCGTGCAGGTCGGCACTGGCAAATGCACTGGCAAGCATGGTCGTGCAGGTCTGGCAGAATGTTGATTTTGTCCACGAAACGCCCTCTTTTCTTGTTTTCTTTGTCGGGCGGCGCCCGGACCTGCAAATTCACAAATAACTCAAATAAGTACCAAAAACAAATGAATTTGCATGGAGTTCGGCTAAAATATGAGGAAAACTTGGTGTAATAAGATGTACACTTTGTGTTACATCACCATACGTTCTCATTCGACCTCATTCCGATGCAATTGGGAAGTTTTGACATCATAGTAGGCATGGATTGGTTATCTCTTCATCGTGCCGAAGTCGTTTGTTTCGAGAAGTTCATTCGTATTCCGCTAGCCGACGGTAAAACCCTTCGTGTCCTTGGTGAAAAGCCTTCTCCTTCGAGTCTTAACCTCATAACTTGCTCTCAAGCCCATACGTACTTACGCAAGAAGTATGTAGGATTCGTGGCTCAAGTTGTGGAAAAGAAAGAGCAAAAGATTGAAGACATTCCGGTTGTTCGTGAGTATCCTGAAGTGTTTCCCGATGACATTTCAGGTCTTCCTCCCGTTCGTGAAGTTGAATTCCGCATTGATCTCGTGCCTGGTGCAACTCCGATTGCAAAGGCTCCATACCGTCTTGCACCCTCCGAAATGCAAGAATTATCCAACCAGCTCCAAGAACTTTCAGACAAAGGGTTCATCCGTCCTAGTTCGTCTCCATGGGGCGCACCTGTTTTATTTGTCAAGAAGAAATACGATTCCTTTCGTATGTGTATCGACTACCGCAAGCTCAACAAGCTTACGGTCAAGAATCATTACCCCTTACCCCGCATCGATGATCTCTTTGATCAACTTCAAGGAGCCTCTTGCTCTTCCAAGATTGATTTTCGCTCGGTTGATCATCAACTACGTGTGCATGAAGATGATGTACCCAAAACCGCCTTTCGGACTCGATATGGACATTATGAGTTTAGGTTATGCCCTTTGGGTTAACCAATGCACCCGCGGTATTCATGGACCTCATGAATCGCGTCTGCAAGCCGTAGATAAATTCGTGATTGTCTTTATTGTTGACATTCTCATTTATTCCAAGTCCAAATTTGAGCATGCGAAACACCTTCATTCCGTCCTTAATCTTTTAAGGAAGTAACAGCTTTACGCGAAGTTCTCAAAGTGTGAATTCTGGTTGAATGAAATTTCATTCTTAGGGCACATAGTAAACGACAAGGGTATTCATGTAGACCCAGCTAAAGTCGAAGCCATTAAGAATTGGAAAACTCCAACCTCTCCCACCGAAGTTCGTTCGTTTCTTGGTCTTGCGGGTTATTATCGTCACTTCATCCTTAATTTTTCGAAGATCGCTTTGCCCCTAACCGCGTTAACTCACAAGGATAAACCTTATGAGTGGGGACCAAAGCAAGATGAAGCATTCCAAACTCTCAAACATATGCTTTGCGATTCGCCGATCCTTGCTCTCCCCGAGGGCAATGAGGACTTTGTTATCTATTGCGATGCTTCCAACCAATGCCTCAGTTGTGTCCTTATGCAACGAGGTAAAAGTCATCGCTTACGCTTCATGACAACTTAAGGTTCATGAAAGGAATTACACGATGCATGATCTCGAACTCGGTGCTGTCATTTTTGCGTTGAAAATTTGGAGACATTACCTTTATGGCACAAAATATGTGGTATTCACCGACCACAAGAGTCTTCAGCACATTTTCGACCAAAAAGATCTAAACATGCGGCAACGACGATGGGCCGAATTACTTAGTGATTACGATTGTGAGATTTGCTGTCACCCTGGTAAAGCGAATGTTGTAGCCGACACCCTTAGTTGAAAGTCTCATGTGAAGTCAATTTTGCTCCATAGTGTGACTTCAAACCAATCTCCAACTTCGTATCCTTGAAGCCCAGCATATCTCTGTCACCGAGGGTAATATGTACGACGAAATGTCCTGTGGCGCTGAGCATCAACTCGGAACTAAGCGTGATGGGTTGCTGTATTACCTTAATCGTTTGTGGGTTCCCAATCGTGACGATCTTCGTACATTCATCATGGACGAAGCTCATAAGTCCCGATATTCCATTCATCCCGGTGCGGATAAGATGTATTTCGACTTACAGTCCACATTCTGGTAGCCTGGTATGAAGAAAGACATTGTGTTGTACATCGCAAAGTGCCTTACTTGCGCAAAAGCTAAGGCCGAGCATCAGCGACCATCTAGTTTACTTGTGAAACCGCACATCCCGATTTGGAAATGGGAAGATGTAACCATGGATTTCGTGTTCAAACTTCCAACCACTCGAAACCGCCACGATGGTATTTGGGTTATTGTCGACCGTTTGACTAAGTCTGCTCACTTCATTCCGATCAACGAAAAGTTCTCTATTGATCAACTCGCTCGGATCTATGTTCAACGTATCGTTTGTCATCATGGTGTACCTTTGCGTATCATTTCCGACCGTGATAGCCGTTTTACTTCGCATTTTTGGTCATTTATTCAAACCGCGTTGGAACTCGATTGGACCTTAGCACCGCTTATCACCCTCAAACTGATGGGCAATCCGAGCGAACAATTCAAACGCTTGAGGATACGCTTAGGTCATGTGTTTTGGATTTTGGTGGAAACTGGGATTCTCATCTTCGTTTGATCGAGTTTTCCTACAATAACAGTTTTCATACGAGCATCGGTATGGCTCCATTCGAAGCACTTTATGGTTGTAAGTGTCGTTCTCCTATTTGTTGGAATGAGATTGGTGAAACCCAAATCACCGGCCCCTAACTTTTCCAAGAGACTACCGATCTAATCACGCAAATTCGACAAAACCTCTTAACCGCTCGTAGTCATCAAAAGAGCTACACTGATAACCGTCGATGACCTCTCGAGTTCAACGTTGGTGATCGTGTCCTTCTCAAGGTATCCCCTTGGAAAGGCGTTGTTCGTTTTGGTAAGAAAGGTAAACTATCTCCTCGATATGTTGGACCTTTCAAAATTCTCGATCGTGTTGGTAGCGTGGCCTATACTCTTGAACTTCCGCAGGACTCTCGAATGTTCACTTGACATTTCATGTTTCTAATTTGAAGAAGTGTTTAGCCGAAGGAAATCTCCACATACCACTTGACGAAGTGCGCATCGATGAATCTATGCACTTTGTTGAGAAACCGGTGGAAATTATGGACCGCAAGGACAAAGAAACCAAACGTAGCCGTATACCTTTGGTAAAGGTTCGTTAGGAATCTAAACGTGGTGCTGAATTCACTTGGGAGCGGGAAGACCAAATGCGAACTAAGTATCCCCATCTTTTTTATACGGATTCTTCTACTTAATTTCGGGACGAAATTTTCAAAAGTAGGGAATGCTGTGACATTCGTCGATTTTTGTTCGTATTTGTATTTGGATTTGTTAACCCGACCCGTTGGGTCATTTCGTTGTATTATTGATTATCATGAATAAAATATTTCAGACGTTTGATGTTCGTTCGATCGTTATTATGTTTGGTTTATTTACAAAACCCCGAGCTTTATCGTTAAACGAACTTATGGGTTAAATGCGTATATATAATTGCTAACAATATTTTAATAATATTTATTAATCCAAGGATTAGTTATACAATTAATATATTTATAAAGTTGAGGGACCAAAAGTGTAACTTCAATTTAAATTGTAATATTTTATAAAATAAAAAAAGAAAAAATGTCAACCCAACCCTCACCACCCCCCCCCCCCCCCCCCCGTTTTTCCAGCCTCACCTCCGGCCGTCGGAATCCAGCGCCAGAATACTCGTTCTCACCATTTAAACCATTTTGACCAATTTAAATTATGTTAACTATATTAATCACGTTTTTTAAATGTTAATCAACAAATTATTTGAATAAGCACGACCTTAATGGACGAATTCAACCCGTAATACTCGCCGGATTTCGGCCAAACTAAGTACACTCATTCCACGCTAACACGCTCCAATTACAACTATAAATAGGACCCTAACATACGATTAAACTCGCTCACACCTCTCTCTCGCTCTCAAACTCTCTAAACTAATAATAATTTTAAGGTTTAAAGCTCGGTTGGCGAACTGGTTACTTTCGGGTAATTAGTATATGCATTTTATTAGTTTTGATCCAACAAGCAAAACCCCCGTGTTTATTTCATCATACATAGAACAGATTCCTGCAGTTGGAAACCTAGGGTTTCCAAATGAAAAAGATGAAGTCTGGGTTTATTATATAAATAAAAGTTTCATGTATTAACTGAATATCATAGATGGTCCACTGGTTAACTCCTTCATCTAGTAATCATCCAAACCGGGTTCAAAACCCGGGTCAAGCATCTTCTATTTTTTTAAAAACTGTTATTATTATTATTAGTAATGATGATTTGGGTCTGCTATATCACAAATTAAAACCGTAAATTTCATGAAGATCCATCCTAGATCAACTGGTTAGTCCCTTAAGCTTGTAACATGGAGACCCGGATTCGTAACCCTGGTTAGACCCTTATTTTTTGAATATAAGCTTTATTAAGTTAATTGTCCTTTATTAATCTATTTTATCATTTAAAAATCATAATAAAATCATAAAAACCTTTTTAAATATAATAAAAATTATATATATTAAATATAAAATATATTTCACCTTTATACACTTAAAACCCAAATTTTCGTTTTTGTAAACCATAAATTAAAAATCGTTGTTAATATTAAACGAAAACCGTAATTAGTTAAAAATCATTTCGTTGAAACCTTTAAATAAAAACCCGATTTGTAATCATTAGTCCAAGTTTTACGAACGTGCAAGCTTCCTTTAAAATACTTACTTCATAATAATAATCGAAATTTCGTCAAAGCATAAATATTAATAAAATAATCAAAAACTATACAATTAGCATTTAATTATAATAAAATGATAACTAACTACTAAATAAATTTATACAATAAATAATCCCGTTAGATTTGTTGTTAAGTTTCGTATTTATTCTTATTATAGTTCGGTTGGATCGTTTGCTCGGGTATCTTTGACGCTTTCGTTTATTCTTTGTAACACCCCAACCCGGAACAGGCTAACGTGTCACTATTACAGATATCATAAACCAAACACAATCCATTTAAGAGGAATAAAAATAATCCAAATGCAACCAAGGAGTTAAAACCAAAACGAAATAAATTCCCAAGTTCAATTTATTAAATGCGAAAATAAATAAAAGTCTTTATTCTTGAGCTTCATTTTACTCTCACCACTGATTTCCCCGTTTTCCTGGATTACCTGCCGACAAAATAAGACAAACACAAACAAGAAAATACGGTTGAGCCAAAAATTGCCCAGTAACAGATAGAACAATTGTAACACGCGGGCCCGGTTAGGGTTGACGTGTCACTCAATACGGTAATTATAGACATTAAAAACGTTTTCATTAAAGTCTTAACCCTAATTTTAAAATCGCATAACGGTCCAAAAACATTCAAATAAAGTGCTCGACAAAATGACAATAAGATAAAGTTGTTTAGCTCAAAAGAAATTTTATTAAGTTCCTCGATTTCCAACTTCTAGTCTTTTACTTTTACTCTCTTATCACACATTCCCCTGATTCCCATGAGTACCTATAACAAATAAAAGAAAACACAAAACAAAGAAACACGGCTGAGCCAAAAATTGCCTAGTAACGGAGAAAACAATAGCAACAACAATAACAATGAAAAGCAATACGATACAATGAGCGATCAAATAAGAAACCAATAAAGTATGCGATCCTATAACGGTAACAATATGCTGAACGATCAGTTATGAGTCAGTTACAATAACAATCTATCATTGGAAATACCCGTATGAGCCAATAACAGTAACAGTACAGTATGTACATTAGCTGCAGACTAATGCACCAATAATTTAAGTGAGATAGGAATGTGGGCACACACACCTAACCATCTCACTCCAGTAATAGTTTACCTAGGATCGATCCATACGCCTCTCAGTAATCAGTAAATCAATAAGTGCTCTCGTAGCACAATAATATAGAGATGCTGTGGACTAATCGCTCCGCCACAGATAAAGCACATCAAAGGTGCCTCGATTAACGCCCTATATCCCCATAGGTGGATAAATGCTTGGATATTGAGGTCAAATAAAAGTCAATAACAATAGTCAATATAGATATAATATGTCTCAATAACAACAAGTCAATGTTCAATGTTCTATTTGGAACATGCGATAATGATTGCAATAAAATATATTCTATCGCATGCATTTCAGTTATCAATTTAACAATAGCAATCTAACAATTTGCAATATATAAAGAACAGACTTAATAAAGATGACAGTGACACGATACTATGAAACGGATCAAAAACTATGAAACAACAACTCAAGAAATGATATATTACGAAAACAAGGACATAATATGACGCTACCCGTGTAAGACCACGAAACCCATACACTATGAGATTGATAAACAACAATATTTATGCTATAATTTAAATACCAAAGAATCCGTATCTTATTAGTGATAGCAATAGCAATATAATTGTATCAATCCTTAAGCTTTGAATGAAACGTCCTCAAAACCTTAGGTGGTGGCAGATTCGTGACGGTGGTTCTTAAACCAAGTTCCCGATGGCAGCGGCTTGACACGGCGAAGCAGAGCGCACTCGGGGATGGTGGCATTTCCAATAATTGGCAGTGCTAGTCAAGATGGGTGGCCGGAACAGCGGCGTATGGCTATGGCGGCGTCGGTGACGGCGGCAACAGGGGCGATAGTCGAAGCCGGCGGTTTGTATGGAGGGTGATAGCTGTCTCGTTGATAATAGAATGCGGCGGTGGTTTCCGGTCATTTACAAGGCAGCGGCGTTGATAAATAAGGGCATGCGGTGGTGGTTGTGGATGTGTACAATAGAGAGAAACATAAATTTAGGTTTTTCGTGATTATGGAATCGTTCGCATATTTTTAACAAGTGCCAATCACCCAAAATTTTCGATTAATTGATTTCTTTCTTTTTTTTTATATATTAACTTTACAATTATAGCTTTGGTAACTTCCACCGGAAAATCGGGATAAGATGAACCCATGATTTCTTCAAATTAAGTTTCAGTATATGGCAAAACTGACCCCTCCACTTTGTATGTTAATTAAATTAAACTTTACACTTTACACTTATTAATTATGTGAAATAAAGGTACAAAAGGTTTAAAGGTTTACACTTTAAACCTTTAAGTAACATTCACTATTCAAAAATGTTCAGTTAAAGTTATTGACGGTTCGGTCGGTTGAACGAGGTATTAACTCTTTTAATAATCGAAATTACAGTTCGACATGCAAAGTTTTATTATTTTATCGCATTCAGTTAGTCGACATCTTTATTCGATCGATTCTACTTATCATAATTATTCAACACATTAATTAGATATTTAATATTTTTTTTTGAGTTAATGTCCATTTTCGTCCCTGTGGTTTGCTGCTTTCGCCACTTCAGTCCAAAGTTTGAAATTTTGTCAATTTAGTCCTTATGGTTTTAAACATTTGCCAATTACGTCCTCTTGTCTAACGGCATCCAACTATGCCGTTAGTTTAAGGGGTATTTTTGTCTTTCTCCTGTTTATGTTTAGTTAATGGCCAGTTTCGTCCCTGTGGTTTGATACTTTTGCTACTTCAGTCCAAAGTTTGAAATTTTTTCAATTTTATTTTTAATTTATTCAGTTTTTTTTCTTTTTTTTGTCTATAGCCCTTAAGAGCATAATCCAAGCCCAAAACCATCGAGCATCGACCAAACAGGTTTACGTTTACTCTGTCGATAACAATAATCATACCCTCCTCGTATTTAGTTTCTAGACATTTTCTAAACTCTCTCCCATGGTGGAATTCATTGGTAAAGTGGTCAAGGTAATTCCCTAAAACCGTACTATACCGATAAATTAAAATCGTTTATTTGGTTAATGCATAATAGTTACGGTTTAGAGATTAACATATTGTAGCAAAAATCTTGGTCGAAATCACATCAGGAGGTGGAATATCCAGCATTTCCATGTTTGCTCTAGAAATCGATACACTAGATCGTATGTGTGTTCTTTAAATTGTGGTGTTGTTCTTGAATTCTTTATATCGACTACAATTCTAGGGTTGAATTCGACGAATTCAAGAACAATACCAAGATTTGAAGAACACACATGCGATTTAGTGCATCGATTTCTTGAGTAAACATGGAAATGCGGGATATTCGACCTCTTGATGTTGATTTCGACCCTGATGTTTGCTACGATATGTTAATCTCTAAACCCTAACTATTATGCATTAATCAGAGAAACGATTTTAGTTTTTTCGTATAGTTCGGTTTTAGGAAATTACCGCTGACCACTTTGCCAATGAACTCCATTATGGACTGATGTAGCAAAAAAAAATACTGAATAAATTAAACATAAAATTGAAAATTTTTCAAACTTTGGACTGAAGTAGCAAAAGTATCAAACCACAGGGATGAAACTGGCCATTAACTAAACATAAACAGGAGAAAGACAAAAATACCCCTAAAACTAACGGCATAGTTGGATGTCGTTAAACGGGAGGACGTAATTGGCTAATGTTTAAAACTATAAGGACTAAATTGACAAAATTTCAAACTTTGGACTGAAGTGGCGAAAGTAGCAAACCACAGGGACGAAAATGGCTATCAACTCTTTTTTTTTAGGGTTTTCGAATTTTCGTATATTACAACAATAGTACATGTAAAGACGAACTTACGAGAAGCAAAAGGAAATAGAACTGACATTAAAACCATAACTAAGGCTAATTGAAAATAATACGGATATTGAAGAAAAACTGATGCAGACGCTAATACATAATATAACCAAATTACTACATAAACCATATCAGATACTTAACTATAATCAGAAACATATGCAGAAACATATATCAAACTACACGACAATCATATATTAACAAAAATAAGTCATGTACATAGAAGCACCCAGAGCCAGAAACAGAGGGATACATAGCTAGCTAGTCCATGCACCTATGAGATGGTATGTGTGGCGTACACGCATTGTTCCGTCCCCCCAGAAGTCAGAAATCAGAACAGAACTAGGATCGATCCATACGCCCCTAAGTGGCCCTAGTTAGAAACGCCGTGAACTTTAATTACGCACTGTCACGACAAGTACCATGTCTTTGACGCCCCAACGACAGGTCAGAAAATGCTCGGGTAACAGAGTACTAAAGCTAAAAGCATATAATTACATATGTTTAAACGGGAACATGCAACAAAGAGTACAAAATATATGATCTATTGCATGCTACAAAAATATATTATATAAAATAATTAAACTCAAAATGTAACTGACGTATAACAAAAATCCGTACTACAAAGTAATGGAATAGAGTCAATACTAAAAGTGAACGAAAACAGAGACCGTACTACGAAGTAACGGAATATAATTCATACTATGAGTGAAAGAAACCAGAAACCGTACTACAAAATAACGGAATATAATTATACTATGAATGAAAGAAACCAGAAACCGTACCTTAGTTAATTAAGCAAAGCAAACCACAAAACAATAGTTCGTCTTTAACCGATACGAGCACCTATAGTTTAATTAGGTTGTGAATTAGATTTGCAAAATTTCCATGCATGTTAACTGAATTGTGTAGTGGTTGATTTTCCGGCGACGACGACATTTAGGATTATTAATTAATTGTTAAAACACTTATCGTCGTATGTTCATTCTATTAATGAACTCTTACATTTTCGACATATAATAAGTATTCCAAAATATTAAATTCTAAATCAACTTTTTACAACTTTTCTTATTTATTACAAACCCATGTTCATATTTAAATTTCTTATCCATGTTTTCAAGAGCCAAAAAATTAACCTTTTATGTTAACATATTACAAGATAATCATATTATTAGCTATGTGAAAACCAAAATCTGATTACTACTGATGCCCAGCATGTTCAAAATTTCTTGTCAAGTTGAGTTAGCCTCTAAAAGTAAGTAATAATAAAATTGTGGCCCACCTAAGAGTTTGTTTAACCAATCACTTAACCATTGCAGGAATACTTAATATGAGTATGTATATTATAATAAGCAGGGAAGCAAACGAAAGAAGGAAGTTTTATCACTTTTATTAGTATTCTTCAACGAAATAATTTCTATGTTGGAAACGATAAAATCGCCGGAAACCAATTAGAACCCGAACAACCATATAAAACCACGCCGGCTAAACAACAAACGATTAACAAAGACGACCATTACCTTCGTAACCAAACAGCACCGAACGGATCGAGAGCGGCGGCGGGAGTAAGCGAACTCGTGCCGATAACCTTCTCCACTAAAACAGGGAGGACGATTCTGGTGTATCGCCGGAAGTTTGCAGAACGGTGGTGGCGTCCGTCGTTGGTATCTGAAACTAATACGGCGAAACGGAACAACTCGGATTTGCTAGGTGGTCGGTTCGAGACGGTGGCCATCTCTTTGCTAAATCAAAGAGATCGATATGGCAGCGGGGCAACTGGCGCCTGGTGGTGAGGAGGGTGGCGGAGGTCGCCGTTTATATACATGTCATATAAATTTGAATATGAATTGGGTTTTGATGAATGAAAAGTTTATATACATAAACGAGTCGTACATAAGAAGTTAACTTAAAATTTGAATTTATTTGGTGATAACTGATAAGAATTGGAGATTCAGATAATGGTCGTGGAGTTAATATACATGTCATATAAATTCTTTTATAATTAAATGGATAAATAAGCCGTTTTTCTTTTTTTTTTTTTAAATTGTAGAAGCCCACTTAGTGGATTTTATTCTCATCTTGTATTCTATGTAGTTGTTTATATATATATATATATTAACTTTTAGCCCGCGTGTTACGCGAGTTTTATTATGTTTTTGTTTTAATAATTTTGTTATTTTATTTTTGCTAATGATATTTTTTTATATTTTAATGGAGTTGTGTATGAGATTTAATACTTTAATTTAATTTGATTTATTTTTATTTAATTTTTTATAAAGATTTTATTTAAACAGGGGTCTGATAAACTATCCACTGCCCAACAACTCCAGTCTTTTCACACGCATGCCATGTCAACAAAAATAAATAAATAAATATATATATAAACAGTCAATTATATTTCAAGAACCAAGAAATAATTAAATTTTTATAATTAACTTGAAATAATTAAATTTTTATAATTAACGGTGTTATTACATAAAGCGGCTTGCCTTTGTATAGAAATCTGGAGGCAATTAGGCATAGAAATGAGCATGTGAAAAATCATAATACCATCCTTCACTCGTATAAACGGTTACCTAAGAAGCGTCAAAAAAGGTAATATTATAAATTAAAAACTTGTGCAAAATGAAGTAGTAAAATGATAATATTTACCTTGAGTGTTATTTTGACATGCAAAGTAACTCTATGATCAAATATAGAATCTTTTTTCATCAAGATATTAGGTTTTCTAAGGTATCCACAACCAAAATTGCTTGCATCACCCAAAGTGATCCACTAACCAAACTTTGGATTATCAAATGTCTAACCTGCATGTTAAATACCACCATTCGAGCTCCATGCTTCCATCCAATCAACAGGTTATAATTAGATGAGTCGAACCATATAACCTAAACCAAGTTAACTCTTAGAATGAATATATTTGTGAAGAAAATAAAACATTTATGAAAAATTAGATAATAACTTGACAATTTGTGGCCATGAGTTTTTCTGCATTTTCAAGCTCTTGCTCACTTTAACTAAGACGTCTGACTTTATATGAGTTAACTCTCAGCCAATCGTCAAAACCGCCCTTTCCCTTTTCTAGCAAGAATTGCAATTAAGCTTCTGCATTCAAGTTTCTGTATTCAAGGACACAATGGTCATCTTGAAGATCCTCTGCTTAATCTTCCAAATCATCGTGCTGGACCTGCAAGACAATAGTCAAATGTAGGATTGTGCGTAAAGTTAAAAAAAAAACAAACCGAAATAACTTACCCAAACAAAAACCAAAGGTTTGGTTTTATGTTTACATAAAACTTGAACTTTTCGTTCAGTTTCAGCTTTGCATGTAATTAAAACTGGAAAAACCGACCCGGAACTGAAAAACCAAATCTGGTATGTTCGTAAAGCCGCATACCAAAAACAACATCCATTTACCGAACCGATTTGGTTTGGGTTTTATAGTAATAATAACAAAAACATTGACTGTGTTCTGTGTGTTCTTGATGTTCTAGCTTGAGACCATGTACTACACGAGCAGTTCATTAAAAAATAATATTTAATAAATATCATTAATACAATTTAACAATCGATTTATTAAACACTTTTAACACAAAGTCATCGTAAAGTATATGTTACACCCGCTGATTTGGATTTGCAAGAAGGTAAGGCATTTGTTCAGTATAAGATCCCCACAATTGCACAGTAAATTCCTTCTTTCTGTATGGCATTAGAAATTAGTGTATGTTAATTCTGTTTGATAACCTTCCATCATTTCTTTTGATATCGTCAATCTTTTAATAATTATAAGTTGTGAGCATACCAATAACATCTAAATATACAAAGTAAACATATATAAGTTAAATATAAATTTGATTTTAAAATATAAACAAAAACCAAAAGAAAGTTTCAAATCTTCAAAAGCTCTAAAAGCAAAAACATCCCTATTACAGTTGCAATAACCACATATAAAACTTTAAACATATAATCGTCTGGTTCTAAACCACTCTGTTTAACCATCACAAACAGGCTCTAAACCATTTTACCATCCCCCGAACCGCAAAATGATGCATCCACAAACCAAAAGTATTAATATCCGATGTGATCACTCTGAGGTAAAACCTAAGTGTTAACTCCACCTCACATGCCTATAAATTAGTCCATTTAAGTTATATTTTTTATCATAAGTTTTACCCGTGAAGAATCATTACTTTGAACAGTAAGTGAATCTTATACAGTGAGTTAAAACCAATAAATGGCTAATATTATTGTTTCTCATGTAATTATAATTATGGTGTGCCATATATAATAAAAATGCATATAGAATCTATACACAATTTAGCCTAACTAAAACCTCCAATTAGTACAGTAACAATGCAGATGGTATACAAATAAAGTGAGTAAACAAAGTACCTATAACATTGAAGATATATATCTACTTGAAGCAAAAAAGCTTTTATATCTTGCCAAAATCTTTGCAAAATTTCTTTCTTGGGTTCTCAAACTGTCAGATGAAATTTTTGTTCAATCTAAATTCACTTAGATTAGGGTTTCACCGTCGAGATTTTTTCATTCAGAACCACATTAACAATAGTGCCATCGTTATCTTCGCCATGGACGTCTCCGATGCAACGGATGTGGACTTGACTGAATCAAACATCAAACAGAACAATACAATCACACTCTCAACAATATAAATGATACCTGGCTCATAAAACAACATTAAATTACAATAAGATGATTTAATTTAGTTTATATCTATATTAAACTATTTCATGAATTGAATTTACTATTGAGACAACAGCTCAAACATAATCAGAAAGATGCAATTATGCAATTATACCACAAATTAACATTGCTAAGAAGCCTAATATTTCAAACGATTCAAACATAATCTGAAACAGGCAATCAGGCCTGTATACCTTGATTTGCATATGAACGACGATAAAAAAATATCATACCTGTTGATAGTAAATGAAATGATGCAGCGGGGATAGATATCTGGTATCAACAGCATAACTCTAAAATTTCAAACGATTTGAAAATATTAGGGAAAAAATAACAACAAAAATTATAAAAATCAAGATATGAAAACGATTATCAACGTTCTAACATGTTGAATCTGATTTAAAAGATCGAGCAATTAACCATGCCTGCACAATTAAAAACAGAGATTAGTTTAAAGAAAACACAAATAACTGATGCTCAAAAATTAAAAAATGAACTAACATATATTCTAAATACATTCTGAATGTCAAAACTGCATCTCCATTTTGTAACAACAAATGGAATAATAAATCATGTTCATTATACAACAATACCGAAATCTTGGTAGGTTATCGTTAACGTAGTTTCGTTAACTTGGCAACAAAAAGACAACTTATTCTAGAAGTTAAGTAGTTAACAAGTGGGTCAAACCGCAATGTTTTCGGTATCTATCCACTCTTGCAGGGCCAACATTTCAAACCATCTATTTCCAACAACTCTGCACAACCAATAAAAGCCTGACAATCTAATTCAAAACAATCATCAGAATATTAACAACCAGACCAGTCAGTTGTCACAACTATTGGAAATTATTGTCAAGGCAAGGATCAAAGACACATAATCCTCACCTATTAAGTCCCACTCAAAAAATAAACTGGATCTGGGGCCTAATTATATCAAATGATATTAAAGAGACAAAAGATTTCAACACATAATTTCATAACATGTTAAGGAATAGAAACATATGTGAGAATCTTGCATTATAAAAGTCTGGATAGCAAACTTGACGGATGCATAACACTTCCATGATATTCACACACAATATCCAAATATGTTGATTCTTAACTTGGGAACAATGCACAATTCCTTTTCGTTGTCACAGATTCTAACATCTTGACTCTATTGATCCAACCCAAACTAATTCAAAGTTTGAAAACTATATTTTGATACACCTATATTCAACATTGCAGAAGATAATCAACAATTAATGGCTAATCACAGTTGCAATAGGGGCATATGTTATACCAATGCATTAATGGCCATTAGTTATAGCCTAGTATCATAAACCCTAAACGATTTAGAGATTAGGGCTGCCAAAATTAACAGGAAGAATGAAACACGAACCTATTGATTGAGGTCGACATTAATTTGCCAGCAGTTAGATCTATCAGTACCATAAGATTTAGCGATTTTGGTGGCTGATTATAATCTGCCGTAATAATAAAAAATTTGGGATGTAAGGTTTGTAATTGAAGATGGAGATGATGAGAGAGCAAAGAGAAGTCATGGAGAATTGGCAGACAGTATGAAGTTTTGGTTAAACGAATATAGGGTTTCATAGAATTGTGGAAGACGAACATAAATTATTGGTTGACCCGAACCCAGTACCCATACCCGCGAATTTTAAAGTAACGGGTTAAACCAATGTGAGCTCACAATTTGCAAATGAAACAATTTGGTGGCTTCAAAGGTGGTAGGAGCAATCTGAGAGCGACACGTAGAATTTTTTGTGGTAGGCAATTATATAGATAGTTAGATATATATATAGGGTAAGGATCCTAAGAGAACCATTGGCAAATTGAGAACTTTAAGAACCATTTTATACCACTAAAAAAACCCTCTAAAAAATATTTAAAAAATTATAAAACAAATAAAACCGAAAATTTTAAAAAAGTAAAAAAACCAAAATTCTTATATTTCATTCCGGTTTCATTAAAAAAAACCAAATTTTTTTTTTCTTTTTAATTCGTATTATACCTATACACATATGTATACTTTCATTTAATCTCTAGTTACATAATGTGCACATATGGACATTATCATTTACCTTAAATTATACATGTGTATAGGAAAAAACATGTGTGTACATAAACTGATTTTTTTTCTTTTTAATTCGTATTATACCTATACACATATGTATACTTTCATTTAATCTCTAGTTATGTAATGTACACATATGTACATTATCATTTACCTTAAATTATACATATGTGTATAGGAAAAAAACATGTGTGTACATATATGTACATATTATACATATATGTATATGCATAATTTAGCTAAACCGAGAATTTTTTTTTTTAGAAACCGGGATGAAAAATAAGAACTTTGGTTTTTTCCTTTTTGTTTTATGATTTTTTTTATTTTTGGGTTTTTTTGTGGTCCAAAATGGTTCTCATAGTTCTCAATTCTCAAAAAGTTCTCAGATGATCCTGATCCTATATATATATATATATATATATATTTCAAATTTGGGTATATTACATTCTTAGTCTTTCGCTTCAACTTCAAAGGTGAGTTTTCACAACCCCTTTTAAAAAGCTTTTATATTTTGGGGTGGCATATGTATTTATTATCAAACTTCAAGATTTACAACTTTGCTTACAAACTACAATTCACATCGTGGACTTATGTGCTTACGTGCTTATTTGTTATATACGTGGAATTCAAATGGTTGCCTCAATAAGTATGATCATACGCCCCCCTTTGCACTCAGGTCCATTTGTATCGAGTGAAAAAAGGGACCTCATATCCAAGTACGTTGGTAGCCCCAACTGGAAAGGACCTTCGTTTGTTCTTTACATTTAGGTCCATTGCATCGAGTGTAAAGAACCCTTATTTGCGCATTTTATGAGTTCATGGAATTGTATGGTTTTTACGTATTTATATAAACTGTGGAAATCTCACCAGCTATACTTATAGCTGACCGTATTTTATACATATGTTACAGGTACATGATTAGAGGATGAAGCATTGGAAGACACTTAGTTTACCTAGGGTATTCAAATAAACGGATTTCTATTGTGGTTGTTTGATTTGACTTGGTTATGTTTTATTTCATTCGAGCTTGTGTTACATGATGCTTTGAAATGAATTAATGTTATTATGGTCACCTAATAGTGTCACGTGTGTTTGAGCAATATGTACGTCACACTCTGGTGTTTCTGCTTTAGCCGGGGTGTTACAGGGAGGGCATTGATGCGATCCCGGATCCGCCTATGACCCGACAAACTTCGCAATCGGCTCGGACCCAAGACCCGGTTACCATTAAGTCTTCTGGATCAACCCATGACTCAGTCAAAGAGAATTAACTACGTATTAAATTAGTGGATTAGTGGTTATTGCATTTTCCTTATTAGTTGCATGCATTTAGGAAGCAGTGGCCCATGTTTAATTATTGTTCATACATTCACGTTTCCATTATTCATGCATTGTTCCTATTTAAAAACTTGTTTACATTAATAAAAAAATAGAGAAAATTGTCCCAAGTTATTATCTTCTTCCTTTATTATTCTTTGGAGATTTGCCTACTCTACTGGCTATTTATCAGTTTCACTTTTCATTCTTTATTGCTAATTCCATCATTGTAGCACACATGTTTAACTCATGTATTTGTTTCTGTTTTCTATGCTCATGTTATACAGGATTCTGTATTTATTTTACGTGTGTTATATATATTATTAAATAAATTTAAATGTTAAGTATAATCTTATAATTATATTTAGTTTTGTTAATAAATTATGCATTGCGGGCTTGGAGGGGGGCGACATTATAATTAAGTTTACACTATTCTAACGGTGCCAAGATGTTGGTTAAGATTTCAATTAAAAAAAATCTGTTCATCAAAGTTTTTCACCGGTTCCATCATAAATTTTGATGCTAATTGGTTTTGGATGCATGTGATCTATTTCTAAAATAGTGTAATGTCGACTAAATTTGGTTTATTTATTTATTCTTTAAATTTTAAAAGTTAGATGACATATTTAGAAATTAGATTTTAAATCCCTTTACACTAGGATTTGATTGTATTTCTTAAAAGCGTCTTTCATAAACAAACTTAAAGTGTTGATTCCCCAAAGACACTAATTATTCACCATGGCTCTGATACCATATTTACAGGATCAGAGACCGGGTATCTTTCAATCTCTTATTAATAATCCATTAAAAATTAAAAATTAAAAATTTTTCTTGATTTTCTAAAATATATATGAATAGGCCATATGGATGTTTTACCCATACTTAACTGTCATCATTGAATAGTATATGGTCAGTACAGGCCACGCCCTAAAAACGCCTTCAATCATCAAAACGGCTAAAACGGGCTACCATAATTCGACCACTACACATATTCACATGCCTGTTTAGTATGGAACCAGCCCAGAAACAATCATACATATTTCAAAAATTTCAGACTTTTTTTTTTTTTTTTTTTTTTTTTTTTTTATGAGACATGGATTATAACTAGGTCATGGTGTGAATCAACACTTTAGGAGTTTAGCCTTGCATTAGGCTAAAACTATAAAAATAAAATAGCTAGGAAGTAAAGAATTGTACCTGAAATATGAAGGACTTTAAAACTTCAAAGATTTTTATTATCGAAGAAAATATTTTACAAGTGAAAGAGAGGGTTTTTGATCAGTGGTTTTCTGATCTCTGCCTCTAAACAAAACCCTACTACTCCTTTTATAATGGGAGTTCTAAAAAACAAACAAAAGAACAATAGTAAAAGTAATAATTATACATCAATTATCTGGACAATTGTGTCCAAAAGAGATTCCATTTGTCTGGGCAGCTGGCTTTAATTATTGTACCACTACCCAACTTTTTGAATTATTGATTCTCCTTTAATCAGACGCATGTGATCTGGGACCCATAATTTCGTCCTCATCGTCAATTGATTCAATTATTTTCTTCTTTAACTTTTCCAATTTTGTTTTGGCCTTTATTGTGACCTCATCCATGACATCATCTTCTGGATTTTGAGAATAACCTGCTAACATTGTATCGTCTTCTTCTTCTTGATTAGAAGATGGATTTGAAGAGTATTGTGATGAAGATTGCCCTGGTTGGAAGTTTTTTATTAAATCTTCTTCCATGGCTGCAAAGTATTTTTCCAGTAAATCTTTTCTGGAAAGATCCTTTCCTTCTTTAATTGATATTTTCCTAGCAATTTGTTGAAATGGGCTAGGAGATTCTCTTTGAGATTGAACCTGAATTTGTTTTTGGTACAGGTCCAGAGTTGATTCGATTTGATCAATGGTCTCTTGACCTTCTATGACTCCTTCTTTATTTTTTGAAGTCAATTTTTTCCAAAATTTTGTATAGAAAATTCTTCTTAAACATGGAATATTTTGAGTGGTATGACCAACTTCTGAAGACCATCTCCATATCCATGGAATTCCAAATTCCATAAAGAAAAATAGAGAAGGCATTCCTTCAATTAACTCATTATTATGAGTAGCTTCGATTATTCTGGGAGATAATTCAACCCATTTATTATAGTATCCTTTAAAGGATTCTGGTAAAATTTTTACAGATGTTCCATAGGAAATCCACCATTTTAAAAACCAATTAGGTATATCCTGGTTATAAACCTGAGGACATATCTTGAAGAACCAAGAATGTTTCTTCATTGGATTTTGATATAGAAAAGCTTTATTGAAAGCTTCAATATAATCCCAATAATTAAATTTGATAAGAGCACCAGATTCTGGATGACTCATCTCTTTTTCTTTTAATGGAGAATTTCCCCAATCTTCTAAGGATATTATCCTTTTAATAATTATTTTGCTATAGGTAAAAACCTTAGCATTTCCAGAATTATGATGGAAAATTTGAGCAGATTCGGTTGCTCTTAAAATTGATTCATAAACGAATCTTGATTTATAAATTCCAGCTGGATATGATCCAGTATCGAAAAACCTTTCCATTAAGGTCCATGGATTATCTTTCCATTTAAGCTGTTTATTATCAAGGAGTAAAATTATCTCCTTATAAGGATTTTGATCATAAGAACTTTCATCAGATTCTTCTGATTGAGTAACAATTGAATAGGAAGTATTGCTTCCTTTTTCCTTAGCTGCTTTGAAAGCTAGGAATTCCTGGTATTCAGGATCATTAAATCGATTTTTTCCAGTATTACTGGATGAATTTGCTATATTAGCAATATTGGAAACTATTAGCCTCTTTTGGCCAAATTGACCAATAATTATTTCAGAATTATTATGAGAATTTCTGCCTCTTCCTCTATTGGAGGATTGACTCTTCTTTCCTCCTCGCCATGGAGGATCCATTCCTGCAAATAAAATTAAGCACAAGAGATTATTATCTCTTTTTCTTGAAGAATCTTTATTCGATTCTTAAAAATATAGTATTGATTCCATTCATTTGCTATAAGAAAATTTTTTTCTTGAGGATGTAAAGAATAGTCCATATTATATTCTGCTATTCTTAAAGCATGTCTCATCCTCATCCTATATTCAAAGTCAATTTGTCTTCGAATATTTCCCATTGCAATTTTCAATGGTCCTTTAATTCCCATTAATTCTGCAAAATAGAATCGAGAAATTCTCTCGTCAAGAAATCTGGTAAACTATTATCAGATCCTTTTTTATAGATTATTTCAAAATCAAAAGGGGCTAAATGAGCTTGCCACCTTGCAAACATTTGTTTAGAAACATTATGTTTAAAATCTTTGTCAAACATAAATTTAGCTGCCTGACAATCAGTTTTTATTATAAATTTTTGATTATATAAATCATCTTGAAATTTTAAAACACATTTTACTATTGCTAAAACTTCTTTTGCAATAGTTGCGTAATTTTTTTGACTATTATTCCATTTTCCAGAATGGAATCTAACCAGATATTCTTGTTTATTGTTTGGAGAAACTTGTTTAAGAATTCCTCCATAACCAATGTTACTAGCATCAGTTTCAACTATTTTTTCCCAATTTGGGTTAGCAAGATTCAAACATGGAAGATTTTGAACCTTATGTTTAATTTTTTGTATTGCCTTAGTATGATCGTTTGACCAATACCTAGGATTCTTTTTTAATCTATCATACAAGATAGCTGTATCCTTTGCAAGATTTTCATAATAAGGAGAAATATAATTTAAACTCCCAAGAAACCTTTGTAATTGAGTTTTATCTAAAATTTCATCAGGAAATTTAGAAGCAAATTCAATACTTCTATGTATTGGAATTATAACTCCTTTATCAATATTATGACCAAGGAATCTAACATTAGTTTGAAAAAGCATCATTTTAGGTCTAGAAATTACTAAACCATTCTTTATAATAATATTTTTAAAGATTTCTAAATGCTGAAAATGCATTTCTATATTTTTTGAAAATATTAATATATCATCGATATATACAATGATAAAATTTGAATAAGGAATGAATATATCATTCATTATATTTTGAAATTCACTGGGTGCATTTTTTAACCCAAAAGGCATTACATTCCATTCATAATGTCCAAATGGAACTGTAAATGCTGTCTTATATCTGTCAGATTCATTAATTTGAACCTGCCAGTATCCAGATTTTAGATCAAATTTAGAAAATATAACTGCATCATGCAGTCTATCCAATAAATCCTTTTTATTAGGTATTGGATATCTAATCCATTTTAACACTTTATTAAGTGGTTTATAATTTATAACCAATCTAGGAACTCCTCTTTCCTGCTCAGCATGTTTATTAACATAAAACGCTGTACATGACCAAGGAGACTTAGATTTTCTAATTAATCCTTTATTTATTAAGGATTCTATTTCCTTTTTACATAATTCTAAATATTCAGAATTCATTTGGCAAGGTCTAGCCTTGGTAGGAATTTGTCTTTCATTAAAATCTTCCTCATAAGGAAGTGAAACAATATGTTTCTTTCTATCCCAAAAAGCATTTGGGTGATCATTGCATATCTGTAAAGAAAACTTATTTTGAATCAATTTTATTTTATCCTTTAATTTAGGATTTTTTAAATTTTCTGAAATAGTTAATTCATTTATTTCTTGTTTTAAAAATTCTATTTGGTTTATTTTTGCTTTAATTAAATCATCAATCATATTATTGATGATTCTAGTGATTGGTTCAGAAACAAATTCAAAGGATATTTCTTCACCTTGAAATGTTCCTTTTATAATTTTTTCATCCACTTTTGTTAAAGGAAATATTTTCTTAAAAAATGGTGATCCAAGTATTACTTGACTTGTTAAATCTTTAACAAGAATAAAACTATTAGGAATGCATTTATTATTATTACAGATATAAGCATTGGGAAGCTTATAACTTATCTGTAATGGTTTTCCACCAGCAGACCCTAATTTCTGGGTGGTTTTATGAAAATATCTTGAAGGGATTAATCCTTCTTGAATACAATTTAAATCTGCTCCACTATCTAAAAGAGCAGTAAATTCTTTGGAAAATTGTTTATCAATCATTAATTTGACTTTAATATGCCATTTCTGAGAAGTTATTTCTTCTATTTGTTTTAGATAATTTTCTAATTGAAGTTTTGGAAAATTTACATCATTAATTTCCAATCTTCTTTTTTCTAAATTAATAATTCTTTCTTCTAAATTATTATTATTATTTCTAAGATTATTAATTTCTATTTTAAGATTATTAATCTCAATTTTTAATTCTTCAATACCAACCTGTTTATTTAGTTGATTTCTTTTATTCAATTGATTCTTAACCTCAGCAAAAGTATAAGGTTGAAAATTTTTATTAGATGAAGATGATTCACCTTTATCATTTCTTATTAAGTCTAAAATCATTTCTTTCTTAATTTTTTCATCTTGAATATTTTTTAATAAATCTAAAAATTCATTTGTTATAACATTTAATTCCATATTTTGGAATTGAGATATAATATCATAAATTGAATCATTATTTATCTCATTGTTACAACAATCTTCATGACAATCTCTATTATCATCTGAAGAAGATGAAATAAAGCTTTCATTATCTAAAATGTTTATATCTTCATATGAAGATTCTGCTTCTGATTCATCAGAAGTACTATTAGAATTTATGATAATCTTTTCTAAAGTTTCTCTAAGATTATCATCTTTTATTTCATTCAATTTTTTCTTTACCCAGCAAGTTGCTGCTTTATGACCTGGACGGCCACATTTTCTACAAATTATAAAAGATTTTTTATAAAATTTTTCAAAGGGTTTAATTTCCCTTTTCTTATCTCTTTCTATTTTTCTTTCTTCTCTTTTCCTTTTCCTTTTAAAATATTTTTTTGGTTTTTGAGAAGAAGAGTCTTTTCTTTTATTATTTTGGGGAGTAATTCTCTCCATGCCAAATTGATCACAAAATTGGCCTAACTGTCTTTTTTCCATTAAAGACTGTCTTTTAATTTGCTGATTTAGCTTTATTTCATTACATAAAGCTAATCCTTCATTTTTACATATACCTATTAAACTACCATAGGTGTATTCATCATAATTAATATTAATATTATCTTTTCTCAATTTCTGTTTAACTCTTTCTGAAAAGAAATGAGGTAAACCGTCTATAAATTTAGACTTCCAATGAGTACTATTACTCTCTGGTAATTCCATTACCCTGCATAAAAATGTATCTTTATACCATCTAAATGATGTAAGGGTTTTACATTTTAGATTTTGCAAAAGAGTTCTAATATTTTCAGAATTATCAGACCATCTGCCTGTAAAATGTTCCATTATATTGATAGCAAGAGTATACACACTATTCTCTTGACTGATATCATTTTCTTCTTTTACAGAAGAGTAAATTTGTTCTCTGTCTTGGAGGGTTAAATAATTATCCCACCATCCTTTTAATTGACCAGTAAATCCTGCTACTATCATTTTAGCAATAGATTTATCTGTATTTCCATTTGCTTTACATATCGTAGAATACATCATCATTCGATGTATAGTATTAGCTATTTGGGTGTCAGTTTGACCATCTATGTTCCATTCATAGATGTTCTTCCCACTATAAGAATTATTTACTATGTACTCCTGTTCTTCTATTAAGACATCTTGAGGAGTTGGTCTATCATAATAATATTTATTCATGCTAGGTTTATTAGCATATTTATTCTGTAACTTAGCAATTTCTAAGTTTATTTGTTCTTTATAATTTTCTTTATTTGTAGATTTAGAAAATTCTTTTGAAAGAGTATTTATATTTAAACCTTTCATTTTTTCTGAAATAAATTCTAATTTAGTATCTAATAATTTAGATATTTCAGAATTAGATTTTAATTTAAAATCTCTTATTTCAGGAGGGGGTTGAATAGCTGGAACTGCTATAACTTCTCCTGTTTCAAAAACTTTTTTATTTTTTACTAAAGAGGTTATTTCCTCAATTTTTTCTTGGATAGAACCTAATTGTTCTCCTAATATAATTAAACATAAATTTGTATAATTTATATGTTTAAATAATTTATTTAGGTGGAAAATTGTTACTGGTAAAGCATCACCTTCCAGTAATTTTTGAAAAGCTTGGTAATACATTGTTACCTTTTCTTTTTCAATTTTAAAACCTGTTTGGGGAGGGAAAATAGATTTTATTTTCTTTTCTCCTAAATCATATTCTCTGTAAATAGTAGAAATTATACTATTCACATACTTATTAAAGAACCATGGAACAAAATAAATAATACAATTTTGTTCTTCTAATTCTTTATAAAATTCATCTCGAAAATATAGTAATTGTTTTATTTCAAAATTTTTTAAGTACCATTTTCTAAATTCCTCCCATTTAGGATCTTGGAATTCAGAATTTATTTTATCTCTTACCAGGGAACCTGGTCTAAAATCAATTTTTTCTATATTATTCATGATATAGAGAAATCCATTTCTGACTCGGTTAATTCCGGGTCCTGTTGAGGTCTATTAATTCCTCTAACTATATTATCAGAATTAATTCTTAACTCATTAATTCTATGGTTATTTTCAGGATATTTTTCTCTTATTTGAGAAGTTGAAGCTCTAGAAGGACTTCTAACAGTATATCCTAAAGGAGATATATGAAAATTTGATGAAGATAAAGACCTAGTTATTCTAGGTGTAACTTTTTCAAATTGTATTTGAACATTTCCTTCAGTTGTTTGTAAAATTTCTAAAGGATTGTTATCAATATAAGATTGAGATGGGGTATTTTCTTTTAATACCCAATTATCAGGAAAATTTATTTCTTCCCATCTAATTTTTCTTCTAGTGGTAATATTTGACTTACCAAAATTAGTTTCTATAACTATTGTTTCATTTAATGGTTTATCAACCATTTTGCATCTAGGATTCAAAGTATATAATGGTTTGTAATAAATTCTATAACAAACACATATAACTTCTGATCCTGGAGCATAATTGTAACCATTAGTTTTAACATTTAATGTTAAAGCATCTGTGATATTCACATCAGTTAAAGATAATTGTAAATTTGGATAAACATTAAAATAGACTGGACCATGTGCCAGACTAGATTGAACAATACCTATTAAGGATTGTTTCCAATCTAAATTTCTTCCATCTCTTAGAACAGCTATAAAGCTTTCTGGAAGACCTTCTAATGTTAATGGTTTAAAGGCAATTTGCACTAAACCAATATGAATGAATTTATATTCATTATTCTTATATCTTATTATTTCTCTGTTATTTAAGAGTTTCATTATCATATCCTCTTTATTAAGAGAAATTGTTGATTCAGTAGTTCTAACTACTTGTTTAAAACTTAATTTTTCCATATAACCATATTTATAAATTTGGTTATAATTAATTTTTGGAATTGTCCATTGATTTAATAAATCAAGATTGTGAGGAATATCATATTCTTCCTCAATACTATTTTTAATTGTATCTTTATTTTTAATAATATTCATAAACAAACTTAAAGTGTTGATTCCCCAAAGACACTAATTATTCACCATGGCTCTGATACCATATTTACATTTACAGGATCAGAGACCGGGTATCTTTCAATCTCTTATTAATAATCCATTAAAAATTAAAAATTAAAAATTTTTCTTGATTTTCTAAAATATATATGAATAGGCCATATGGATGTTTTACCCATACTTAACTGTCATCATTGAATAGTATATGGTCAGTACAGGCCACGCCCTAAAAACGCCTTCAATCATCAAAACGGCTAAAACGGGCTACCATAATTCGACCACTACACATATTCACATGCCTGTTTAGTATGGAACCAGCCCAGAAACAATCATACATATTTCAAAAATTTCAGACTTTATTTTTTTATTTTTTTTTATTTTTTTTTTTATTTTTTTTTTTTTTTTATGAGACATGGATTATAACTAGGTCATGGTGTGAATCAACACTTTAGGAGTTTAGCCTTGCATTAGGCTAAAACTATAAAAATAAAATAGCTAGGAAGTAAAGAATTGTACCTGAAATATGAAGGACTTTAAAACTTCAAAGATTTTTATTATCGAAGAAAATATTTTACAAGTGAAAGAGAGGGTTTTTGATCAGTGGTTTTCTGATCTCTGCCTCTAAACAAAACCCTACTACTCCTTTTATAATGGGAGTTCTAAAAAACAAACAAAAGAACAATAGTAAAAGTAATAATTATACATCAATTATCTGGACAATTGTGTCCAAAAGAGATTCCATTTGTCTGGGCAGCTGGCTTTAATTATTGTACCACTACCCAACTTTTTGAATTATTGATTCTCCTTTAATCAGACGCATGTGATCTGGGACCCATAATTTCGTCCTCATCGTCAATTGATTCAATTATTTTCTTCTTTAACTTTTCCAATTTTGTTTTGGCCTTTATTGTGACCTCATCCATGACATCATCTTCTGGATTTTGAGAATAACCTGCTAACATTGTATCGTCTTCTTCTTCTTGATTAGAAGATGGATTTGAAGAGTATTGTGATGAAGATTGCCCTGGTTGGAAGTTTTTTATTAAATCTTCTTCCATGGCTGCAAAGTATTTTTCCAGTAAATCTTTTCTGGAAAGATCCTTTCCTTCTTTAATTGATATTTTCCTAGCAATTTGTTGAAATGGGCTAGGAGATTCTCTTTGAGATTGAACCTGAATTTGTTTTTGGTACAGGTCCAGAGTTGATTCGATTTGATCAATGGTCTCTTGACCTTCTATGACTCCTTCTTTATTTTTTGAAGTCAATTTTTTCCAAAATTTTGTATAGAAAATTCTTCTTAAACATGGAATATTTTGAGTGGTATGACCAACTTCTGAAGACCATCTCCATATCCATGGAATTCCAAATTCCATAAAGAAAAATAGAGAAGGCATTCCTTCAATTAACTCATTATTATGAGTAGCTTCGATTATTCTGGGAGATAATTCAACCCATTTATTATAGTATCCTTTAAAGGATTCTGGTAAAATTTTTACAGATGTTCCATAGGAAATCCACCATTTTAAAAACCAATTAGGTATATCCTGGTTATAAACCTGAGGACATATCTTGAAGAACCAAGAATGTTTCTTCATTGGATTTTGATATAGAAAAGCTTTATTGAAAGCTTCAATATAATCCCAATAATTAAATTTGATAAGAGCACCAGATTCTGGATGACTCATCTCTTTTTCTTTTAATGGAGAATTTCCCCAATCTTCTAAGGATATTATCCTTTTAATAATTATTTTGCTATAGGTAAAAACCTTAGCATTTCCAGAATTATGATGGAAAATTTGAGCAGATTCGGTTGCTCTTAAAATTGATTCATAAACGAATCTTGATTTATAAATTCCAGCTGGATATGATCCAGTATCGAAAAACCTTTCCATTAAGGTCCATGGATTATCTTTCCATTTAAGCTGTTTATTATCAAGGAGTAAAATTATCTCCTTATAAGGATTTTGATCATAAGAACTTTCATCAGATTCTTCTGATTGAGTAACAATTGAATAGGAAGTATTGCTTCCTTTTTCCTTAGCTGCTTTGAAAGCTAGGAATTCCTGGTATTCAGGATCATTAAATCGATTTTTTCCAGTATTACTGGATGAATTTGCTATATTAGCAATATTGGAAGCTATTAGCCTCTTTTGGCCAAATTGACCAATAATTATTTCAGAATTATTATGAGAATTTCTGCCTCTTCCTCTATTGGAGGATTGACTCTTCTTTCCTCCTCGCCATGGAGGATCCATTCCTGCAAATAAAATTAAGCACAAGAGATTATTATCTCTTTTTCTTGAAGAATCTTTATTGGATTCTTAAAAATATAGTATTGATTCCATTCATTTGCTATAAGAAAATTTTTTTCTTGAGGATGTAAAGAATAGTCCATATTATATTCTGCTATTCTTAAAGCATGTCTCATCCTCATCCTATATTCAAAGTCAATTTGTCTTCGAATATTTCCCATTGCAATTTTCAATGGTCCTTTAATTCCCATTAATTCTGCAAAATAGAATCGAGAAATTCTCTCGTCAAGAAATCTGGTAAACTATTATCAGATCCTTTTTTATAGATTATTTCAAAATCAAAAGGGGCTAAATGAGCTTGCCACCTTGCAAACATTTGTTTAGAAACATTATGTTTAAAATCTTTGTCAAACATAAATTTAGCTGCCTGACAATCAGTTTTTATTATAAATTTTTGATTATATAAATCATCTTGAAATTTTAAAACACATTTTACTATTGCTAAAACTTCTTTTGCAATAGTTGCGTAATTTTTTTGACTATTATTCCATTTTCCAGAATGGAATCTAACCAGATATTCTTGTTTATTGTTTGGAGAAACTTGTTTAAGAATTCCTCCATAACCAATGTTACTAGCATCAGTTTCAACTATTTTTTCCCAATTTGGGTTAGCAAGATTCAAACATGGAAGATTTTGAACCTTATGTTTAATTTTTTGTATTGCCTTAGTATGATCGTTTGACCAATACCTAGGATTCTTTTTTAATCTATCATACAAGATAGCTGTATCCTTTGCAAGATTTTCATAATAAGGAGAAATATAATTTAAACTCCCAAGAAACCTTTGTAATTGAGTTTTATCTAAAATTTCATCAGGAAATTTAGAAGCAAATTCAATACTTCTATGTATTGGAATTATAACTCCTTTATCAATATTATGACCAAGGAATCTAACATTAGTTTGAAAAAGCATCATTTTAGGTCTAGAAATTACTAAACCATTCTTTATAATAATATTTTTAAAGATTTCTAAATGCTGAAAATGCATTTCTATATTTTTTGAAAATATTAATATATCATCGATATATACAATGATAAAATTTGAATAAGGAATGAATATATCATTCATTATATTTTGAAATTCACTGGGTGCATTTTTTAACCCAAAAGGCATTACATTCCATTCATAATGTCCAAATGGAACTGTAAATGCTGTCTTATATCTGTCAGATTCATTAATTTGAACCTGCCAGTATCCAGATTTTAGATCAAATTTAGAAAATATAACTGCATCATGCAGTCTATCCAATAAATCCTTTTTATTAGGTATTGGATATCTAATCCATTTTAACACTTTATTAAGTGGTTTATAATTTATAACCAATCTAGGAACTCCTCTTTCCTGCTCAGCATGTTTATTAACATAAAACGCTGTACATGACCAAGGAGACTTAGATTTTCTAATTAATCCTTTATTTATTAAGGATTCTATTTCCTTTTTACATAATTCTAAATATTCAGAATTCATTTGGCAAGGTCTAGCCTTGGTAGGAATTTGTCTTTCATTAAAATCTTCCTCATAAGGAAGTGAAACAATATGTTTCTTTCTATCCCAAAAAGCATTTGGGTGATCATTGCATATCTGTAAAGAAAACTTATTTTGAATCAATTTTATTTTATCCTTTAATTTAGGATTTTTTAAATTTTCTGAAATAGTTAATTCATTTATTTCTTGTTTTAAAAATTCTATTTGGTTTATTTTTGCTTTAATTAAATCATCAATCATATTATTGATGATTCTAGTGATTGGTTCAGAAACAAATTCAAAGGATATTTCTTCACCTTGAAATGTTCCTTTTATAATTTTTTCATCCACTTTTGTTAAAGGAAATATTTTCTTAAAAAATGGTGATCCAAGTATTACTTGACTTGTTAAATCTTTAACAAGAATAAAACTATTAGGAATGCATTTATTATTATTACAGATATAAGCATTGGGAAGCTTATAACTTATCTGTAATGGTTTTCCACCAGCAGACCCTAATTTCTGGGTGGTTTTATGAAAATATCTTGAAGGGATTAATCCTTCTTGAATACAATTTAAATCTGCTCCACTATCTAAAAGAGCAGTAAATTCTTTGGAAAATTGTTTATCAATCATTAATTTGACTTTAATATGCCATTTCTGAGAAGTTATTTCTTCTATTTGTTTTAGATAATTTTCTAATTGAAGTTTTGGAAAATTTACATCATTAATTTCCAATCTTCTTTTTTCTAAATTAATAATTCTTTCTTCTAAATTATTATTATTATTTCTAAGATTATTAATTTCTATTTTAAGATTATTAATCTCAATTTTTAATTCTTCAATACCAACCTGTTTATTTAGTTGATTTCTTTTATTCAATTGATTCTTAACCTCAGCAAAAGTATAAGGTTGAAAATTTTTATTAGATGAAGATGATTCACCTTTATCATTTCTTATTAAGTCTAAAATCATTTCTTTCTTAATTTTTTCATCTTGAATATTTTTTAATAAATCTAAAAATTCATTTGTTATAACATTTAATTCCATATTTTGGAATTGAGATATAATATCATAAATTGAATCATTATTTATCTCATTGTTACAACAATCTTCATGACAATCTCTATTATCATCTGAAGAAGATGAAATAAAGCTTTCATTATCTAAAATGTTTATATCTTCATATGAAGATTCTGCTTCTGATTCATCAGAAGTACTATTAGAATTTATGATAATCTTTTCTAAAGTTTCTCTAAGATTATCATCTTTTATTTCATTCAATTTTTTCTTTACCCAGCAAGTTGCTGCTTTATGACCTGGACGGCCACATTTTCTACAAATTATAAAAGATTTTTTATAAAATTTTTCAAAGGGTTTAATTTCCCTTTTCTTATCTCTTTCTATTTTTCTTTCTTCTCTTTTCCTTTTCCTTTTAAAATATTTTTTTGGTTTTTGAGAAGAAGAGTCTTTTCTTTTATTATTTTGGGGAGTAATTCTCTCCATGCCAAATTGATCACAAAATTGGCCTAACTGTCTTTTTTCCATTAAAGACTGTCTTTTAATTTGCTGATTTAGCTTTATTTCATTACATAAAGCTAATCCTTCATTTTTACATATACCTATTAAACTACCATAGGTGTATTCATCATAATTAATATTAATATTATCTTTTCTCAATTTCTGTTTAACTCTTTCTGAAAAGAAATGAGGTAAACCGTCTATAAATTTAGACTTCCAATGAGTACTATTACTCTCTGGTAATTCCATTACCCTGCATAAAAATGTATCTTTATACCATCTAAATGATGTAAGGGTTTTACATTTTAGATTTTGCAAAAGAGTTCTAATATTTTCAGAATTATCAGACCATCTGCCTGTAAAATGTTCCATTATATTGATAGCAAGAGTATACACACTATTCTCTTGACTGATATCATTTTCTTCTTTTACAGAAGAGTAAATTTGTTCTCTGTCTTGGAGGGTTAAATAATTATCCCACCATCCTTTTAATTGACCAGTAAATCCTGCTACTATCATTTTAGCAATAGATTTATCTGTATTTCCATTTGCTTTACATATCGTAGAATACATCATCATTCGATGTATAGTATTAGCTATTTGGGTGTCAGTTTGACCATCTATGTTCCATTCATAGATGTTCTTCCCACTATAAGAATTATTTACTATGTACTCCTGTTCTTCTATTAAGACATCTTGAGGAGTTGGTCTATCATAATAATATTTATTCATGCTAGGTTTATTAGCATATTTATTCTGTAACTTAGCAATTTCTAAGTTTATTTGTTCTTTATAATTTTCTTTATTTGTAGATTTAGAAAATTCTTTTGAAAGAGTATTTATATTTAAACCTTTCATTTTTTCTGAAATAAATTCTAATTTAGTATCTAATAATTTAGATATTTCAGAATTAGATTTTAATTTAAAATCTCTTATTTCAGGAGGGGGTTGAATAGCTGGAACTGCTATAACTTCTCCTGTTTCAAAAACTTTTTTATTTTTTACTAAAGAGGTTATTTCCTCAATTTTTTCTTGGATAGAACCTAATTGTTCTCCTAATATAATTAAACATAAATTTGTATAATTTATATGTTTAAATAATTTATTTAGGTGGAAAATTGTTACTGGTAAAGCATCACCTTCCAGTAATTTTTGAAAAGCTTGGTAATACATTGTTACCTTTTCTTTTTCAATTTTAAAACCTGTTTGGGGAGGGAAAATAGATTTTATTTTCTTTTCTCCTAAATCATATTCTCTGTAAATAGTAGAAATTATACTATTCACATACTTATTAAAGAACCATGGAACAAAATAAATAATACAATTTTGTTCTTCTAATTCTTTATAAAATTCATCTCGAAAATATAGTAATTGTTTTATTTCAAAATTTTTTAAGTACCATTTTCTAAATTCCTCCCATTTAGGATCTTGGAATTCAGAATTTATTTTATCTCTTACCAGGGAACCTGGTCTAAAATCAATTTTTTCTATATTATTCATGATATAGAGAAATCCATTTCTGACTCGGTTAATTCCGGGTCCTGTTGAGGTCTATTAATTCCTCTAACTATATTATCAGAATTAATTCTTAACTATTTACAGGATCAGAGACCGGGTATCTTTCAATCTCTTATTAATAATCCATTAAAAATTAAAAATTAAAAATTTTTCTTGATTTTCTAAAATATATATGAATAGGCCATATGGATGTTTTACCCATACTTAACTGTCATCATTGAATAGTATATGGTCAGTACAGGCCACGCCCTAAAAACGCCTTCAATCATCAAAACGGCTAAAACGGGCTACCATAATTCGACCACTACACATATTCACATGCCTGTTTAGTATGGAACCAGCCCAGAAACAATCATACATATTTCAAAAATTTCAGACTTTTTTTTTTTTTTTTTTTTTTTTTTTTTTTTTTTTTTTTTTTTTTTTATGAGACATGGATTATAACTAGGTCATGGTGTGAATCAACACTTTAGGAGTTTAGCCTTGCATTAGGCTAAAACTATAAAAATAAAATAGCTAGGAAGTAAAGAATTGTACCTGAAATATGAAGGACTTTAAAACTTCAAAGATTTTTATTATCGAAGAAAATATTTTACAAGTGAAAGAGAGGGTTTTTGATCAGTGGTTTTCTGATCTCTGCCTCTAAACAAAACCCTACTACTCCTTTTATAATGGGAGTTCTAAAAAACAAACAAAAGAACAATAGTAAAAGTAATAATTATACATCAATTATCTGGACAATTGTGTCCAAAAGAGATTCCATTTGTCTGGGCAGCTGGCTTTAATTATTGTACCACTACCCAACTTTTTGAATTATTGATTCTCCTTTAATCAGACGCATGTGATCTGGGACCCATAATTTCGTCCTCATCGTCAATTGATTCAATTATTTTCTTCTTTAACTTTTCCAATTTTGTTTTGGCCTTTATTGTGACCTCATCCATGACATCATCTTCTGGATTTTGAGAATAACCTGCTAACATTGTATCGTCTTCTTCTTCTTGATTAGAAGATGGATTTGAAGAGTATTGTGATGAAGATTGCCCTGGTTGGAAGTTTTTTATTAAATCTTCTTCCATGGCTGCAAAGTATTTTTCCAGTAAATCTTTTCTGGAAAGATCCTTTCCTTCTTTAATTGATATTTTCCTAGCAATTTGTTGAAATGGGCTAGGAGATTCTCTTTGAGATTGAACCTGAATTTGTTTTTGGTACAGGTCCAGAGTTGATTCGATTTGATCAATGGTCTCTTGACCTTCTATGACTCCTTCTTTATTTTTTGAAGTCAATTTTTTCCAAAATTTTGTATAGAAAATTCTTCTTAAACATGGAATATTTTGAGTGGTATGACCAACTTCTGAAGACCATCTCCATATCCATGGAATTCCAAATTCCATAAAGAAAAATAGAGAAGGCATTCCTTCAATTAACTCATTATTATGAGTAGCTTCGATTATTCTGGGAGATAATTCAACCCATTTATTATAGTATCCTTTAAAGGATTCTGGTAAAATTTTTACAGATGTTCCATAGGAAATCCACCATTTTAAAAACCAATTAGGTATATCCTGGTTATAAACCTGAGGACATATCTTGAAGAACCAAGAATGTTTCTTCATTGGATTTTGATATAGAAAAGCTTTATTGAAAGCTTCAATATAATCCCAATAATTAAATTTGATAAGAGCACCAGATTCTGGATGACTCATCTCTTTTTCTTTTAATGGAGAATTTCCCCAATCTTCTAAGGATATTATCCTTTTAATAATTATTTTGCTATAGGTAAAAACCTTAGCATTTCCAGAATTATGATGGAAAATTTGAGCAGATTCGGTTGCTCTTAAAATTGATTCATAAACGAATCTTGATTTATAAATTCCAGCTGGATATGATCCAGTATCGAAAAACCTTTCCATTAAGGTCCATGGATTATCTTTCCATTTAAGCTGTTTATTATCAAGGAGTAAAATTATCTCCTTATAAGGATTTTGATCATAAGAACTTTCATCAGATTCTTCTGATTGAGTAACAATTGAATAGGAAGTATTGCTTCCTTTTTCCTTAGCTGCTTTGAAAGCTAGGAATTCCTGGTATTCAGGATCATTAAATCGATTTTTTCCAGTATTACTGGATGAATTTGCTATATTAGCAATATTGGAAGCTATTAGCCTCTTTTGGCCAAATTGACCAATAATTATTTCAGAATTATTATGAGAATTTCTGCCTCTTCCTCTATTGGAGGATTGACTCTTCTTTCCTCCTCGCCATGGAGGATCCATTCCTGCAAATAAAATTAAGCACAAGAGATTATTATCTCTTTTTCTTGAAGAATCTTTATTGGATTCTTAAAAATATAGTATTGATTCCATTCATTTGCTATAAGAAAATTTTTTTCTTGAGGATGTAAAGAATAGTCCATATTATATTCTGCTATTCTTAAAGCATGTCTCATCCTCATCCTATATTCAAAGTCAATTTGTCTTCGAATATTTCCCATTGCAATTTTCAATGGTCCTTTAATTCCCATTAATTCTGCAAAATAGAATCGAGAAATTCTCTCGTCAAGAAATCTGGTAAACTATTATCAGATCCTTTTTTATAGATTATTTCAAAATCAAAAGGGGCTAAATGAGCTTGCCACCTTGCAAACATTTGTTTAGAAACATTATGTTTAAAATCTTTGTCAAACATAAATTTAGCTGCCTGACAATCAGTTTTTATTATAAATTTTTGATTATATAAATCATCTTGAAATTTTAAAACACATTTTACTATTGCTAAAACTTCTTTTGCAATAGTTGCGTAATTTTTTTGACTATTATTCCATTTTCCAGAATGGAATCTAACCAGATATTCTTGTTTATTGTTTGGAGAAACTTGTTTAAGAATTCCTCCATAACCAATGTTACTAGCATCAGTTTCAACTATTTTTTCCCAATTTGGGTTAGCAAGATTCAAACATGGAAGATTTTGAACCTTATGTTTAATTTTTTGTATTGCCTTAGTATGATCGTTTGACCAATACCTAGGATTCTTTTTTAATCTATCATACAAGATAGCTGTATCCTTTGCAAGATTTTCATAATAAGGAGAAATATAATTTAAACTCCCAAGAAACCTTTGTAATTGAGTTTTATCTAAAATTTCATCAGGAAATTTAGAAGCAAATTCAATACTTCTATGTATTGGAATTATAACTCCTTTATCAATATTATGACCAAGGAATCTAACATTAGTTTGAAAAAGCATCATTTTAGGTCTAGAAATTACTAAACCATTCTTTATAATAATATTTTTAAAGATTTCTAAATGCTGAAAATGCATTTCTATATTTTTTGAAAATATTAATATATCATCGATATATACAATGATAAAATTTGAATAAGGAATGAATATATCATTCATTATATTTTGAAATTCACTGGGTGCATTTTTTAACCCAAAAGGCATTACATTCCATTCATAATGTCCAAATGGAACTGTAAATGCTGTCTTATATCTGTCAGATTCATTAATTTGAACCTGCCAGTATCCAGATTTTAGATCAAATTTAGAAAATATAACTGCATCATGCAGTCTATCCAATAAATCCTTTTTATTAGGTATTGGATATCTAATCCATTTTAACACTTTATTAAGTGGTTTATAATTTATAACCAATCTAGGAACTCCTCTTTCCTGCTCAGCATGTTTATTAACATAAAACGCTGTACATGACCAAGGAGACTTAGATTTTCTAATTAATCCTTTATTTATTAAGGATTCTATTTCCTTTTTACATAATTCTAAATATTCAGAATTCATTTGGCAAGGTCTAGCCTTGGTAGGAATTTGTCTTTCATTAAAATCTTCCTCATAAGGAAGTGAAACAATATGTTTCTTTCTATCCCAAAAAGCATTTGGGTGATCATTGCATATCTGTAAAGAAAACTTATTTTGAATCAATTTTATTTTATCCTTTAATTTAGGATTTTTTAAATTTTCTGAAATAGTTAATTCATTTATTTCTTGTTTTAAAAATTCTATTTGGTTTATTTTTGCTTTAATTAAATCATCAATCATATTATTGATGATTCTAGTGATTGGTTCAGAAACAAATTCAAAGGATATTTCTTCACCTTGAAATGTTCCTTTTATAATTTTTTCATCCACTTTTGTTAAAGGAAATATTTTCTTAAAAAATGGTGATCCAAGTATTACTTGACTTGTTAAATCTTTAACAAGAATAAAACTATTAGGAATACATTTATTATTATTACAGATATAAGCATTGGGAAGCTTATAACTTATCTGTAATGGTTTTCCACCAGCAGACCCTAATTTCTGGGTGGTTTTATGAAAATATCTTGAAGGGATTAATCCTTCTTGAATACAATTTAAATCTGCTCCACTATCTAAAAGAGCAGTAAATTCTTTGGAAAATTGTTTATCAATCATTAATTTGACTTTAATATGCCATTTCTGAGAAGTTATTTCTTCTATTTGTTTTAGATAATTTTCTAATTGAAGTTTTGGAAAATTTACATCATTAATTTCCAATCTTCTTTTTTCTAAATTAATAATTCTTTCTTCTAAATTATTATTATTATTTCTAAGATTATTAATTTCTATTTTAAGATTATTAATCTCAATTTTTAATTCTTCAATACCAACCTGTTTATTTAGTTGATTTCTTTTATTCAATTGATTCTTAACCTCAGCAAAAGTATAAGGTTGAAAATTTTTATTAGATGAAGATGATTCACCTTTATCATTTCTTATTAAGTCTAAAATCATTTCTTTCTTAATTTTTTCATCTTGAATATTTTTTAATAAATCTAAAAATTCATTTGTTATAACATTTAATTCCATATTTTGGAATTGAGATATAATATCATAAATTGAATCATTATTTATCTCATTGTTACAACAATCTTCATGACAATCTCTATTATCATCTGAAGAAGATGAAATAAAGCTTTCATTATCTAAAATGTTTATATCTTCATATGAAGATTCTGCTTCTGATTCATCAGAAGTACTATTAGAATTTATGATAATCTTTTCTAAAGTTTCTCTAAGATTATCATCTTTTATTTCATTCAATTTTTTCTTTACCCAGCAAGTTGCTGCTTTATGACCTGGACGGCCACATTTTCTACAAATTATAAAAGATTTTTTATAAAATTTTTCAAAGGGTTTAATTTCCCTTTTCTTATCTCTTTCTATTTTTCTTTCTTCTCTTTTCCTTTTTCTTTTAAAATATTTTTTTGGTTTTTGAGAAGAAGAGTCTTTTCTTTTATTATTTTGGGGAGTAATTCTCTCCATGCCAAATTGATCACAAAATTGGCCTAACTGTCTTTTTTCCATTAAAGACTGTCTTTTAATTTGCTGATTTAGCTTTATTTCATTACATAAAGCTAATCCTTCATTTTTACATATACCTATTAAACTACCATAGGTGTATTCATCATAATTAATATTAATATTATCTTTTCTCAATTTCTGTTTAACTCTTTCTGAAAAGAAATGAGGTAAACCGTCTATAAATTTAGACTTCCAATGAGTACTATTACTCTCTGGTAATTCCATTACCCTGCATAAAAATGTATCTTTATACCATCTAAATGATGTAAGGGTTTTACATTTTAGATTTTGCAAAAGAGTTCTAATATTTTCAGAATTATCAGACCATCTGCCTGTAAAATGTTCCATTATATTGATAGCAAGAGTATACACACTATTCTCTTGACTGATATCATTTTCTTCTTTTACAGAAGAGTAAATTTGTTCTCTGTCTTGGAGGGTTAAATAATTATCCCACCATCCTTTTAATTGACCAGTAAATCCTGCTACTATCATTTTAACAATAGATTTATCTGTATTTCCATTTGCTTTACATATCGTAGAATACATCATCATTCGATGTATAGTATTAGCTATTTGGGTGTCAGTTTGACCATCTATGTTCCATTCATAGATGTTCTTCCCACTATAAGAATTATTTACTATGTACTCCTGTTCTTCTATTAAGACATCTTGAGGAGTTGGTCTATCATAATAATATTTATTCATGCTAGGTTTATTAGCATATTTATTCTGTAACTTAGCAATTTCTAAGTTTATTTGTTCTTTATAATTTTCTTTATTTGTAGATTTAGAAAATTCTTTTGAAAGAGTATTTATATTTAAACCTTTCATTTTTTCTGAAATAAATTCTAATTTAGTATCTAATAATTTAGATATTTCAGAATTAGATTTTAATTTAAAATCTCTTATTTCAGGAGGGGGTTGAATAGCTGGAACTGCTATAACTTCTCCTGTTTCAAAAACTTTTTTATTTTTTACTAAAGAGGTTATTTCCTCAATTTTTTCTTGGATAGAACCTAATTGTTCTCCTAATATAATTAAACATAAATTTGTATAATTTATATGTTTAAATAATTTATTTAGGTGGAAAATTGTTACTGGTAAAGCATCACCTTCCAGTAATTTTTGAAAAGCTTGGTAATACATTGTTACCTTTTCTTTTTCAATTTTAAAACCTGTTTGGGGAGGGAAAATAGATTTTATTTTCTTTTCTCCTAAATCATATTCTCTGTAAATAGTAGAAATTATACTATTCACATACTTATTAAAGAACCATGGAACAAAATAAATAATACAATTTTGTTCTTCTAATTCTTTATAAAATTCATCTCGAAAATATAGTAATTGTTTTATTTCAAAATTTTTTAAGTACCATTTTCTAAATTCCTCCCATTTAGGATCTTGGAATTCAGAATTTATTTTATCTCTTACCAGGGAACCTGGTCTAAAATCAATTTTTTCTATATTATTCATGATATAGAGAAATCCATTTCTGACTCGGTTAATTCCGGGTCCTGTTGAGGTCTATTAATTCCTCTAACTATATTATCAGAATTAATTCTTAACTCATTAATTCTATGGTTATTTTCAGGATATTTTTCTCTTATTTGAGAAGTTGAAGCTCTAGAAGGACTTCTAACAGTATATCCTAAAGGAGATATATGAAAATTTGATGAAGATAAAGACCTAGTTATTCTAGGTGTAACTTTTTCAAATTGTATTTGAACATTTCCTTCAGTTGTTTGTAAAATTTCTAAAGGATTGTTATCAATATAAGATTGAGATGGGGTATTTTCTTTTAATACCCAATTATCAGGAAAATTTATTTCTTCCCATCTAATTTTTCTTCTAGTGGTAATATTTGACTTACCAAAATTAGTTTCTATAACTATTGTTTCATTTAATGGTTTATCAACCATTTTGCATCTAGGATTCAAAGTATATAATGGTTTGTAATAAATTCTATAACAAACACATATAACTTCTGATCCTGGAGCATAATTGTAACCATTAGTTTTAACATTTAATGTTAAAGCATCTGTGATATTCACATCAGTTAAAGATAATTGTAAATTTGGATAAACATTAAAATAGACTGGACCATGTGCCAGACTAGATTGAACAATACCTATTAAGGATTGTTTCCAATCTAAATTTCTTCCATCTCTTAGAACAGCTATAAAGCTTTCTGGAAGACCTTCTAATGTTAATGGTTTAAAGGCAATTTGCACTAAACCAATATGAATGAATTTATATTCATTATTCTTATATCTTATTATTTCTCTGTTATTTAAGAGTTTCATTATCATATCCTCTTTATTAAGAGAAATTGTTGATTCAGTAGTTCTAACTACTTGTTTAAAACTTAATTTTTCCATATAACCATATTTATAAATTTGGTTATAATTAATTTTTGGAATTGTCCATTGATTTAATAAATCAAGATTGTGAGGAATATCATATTCTTCCTCAATACTATTTTTAATTGTATCTTTATTTTTAATAATATTCATAAACAAACTTAAAGTGTTGATTCCCCAAAGACACTAATTATTCACCATGGCTCTGATACCATATTTACAGGATCAGAGACCGGGTAACTTTCAATCTCTTATTAATAATCCATTAAAAATTAAAAATTAAAAATTTTTCTTGATTTTCTAAAATATATATGAATAGGCCATATGGATGTTTTACCCATACTTAACTGTCATCATTGAATAGTATATGGTCAGTACAGGCCACGCCCTAAAAACGCCTTCAATCATCAAAACGGCTAAAACGGGCTACCATAATTCGACCACTACACATATTCACATGCCTGTTTAGTATGGAACCAGCCCAGAAACAATCATACATATTTCAAAAATTTCAGACTTTTTTTTTTTTTTTTTTTTTTTTTTTTTTATGAGACATGGATTATAACTAGGTCATGGTGTGAATCAACACTTTAGGAGTTTAGCCTTGCATTAGGCTAAAACTATAAAAATAAAATAGCTAGGAAGTAAAGAATTGTACCTGAAATATGAAGGACTTTAAAACTTCAAAGATTTTTATTATCGAAGAAAATATTTTACAAGTGAAAGAGAGGGTTTTTGATCAGTGGTTTTCTGATCTCTGCCTCTAAACAAAACCCTACTACTCCTTTTATAATGGGAGTTCTAAAAAACAAACAAAAGAACAATAGTAAAAGTAATAATTATACATCAATTATCTGGACAATTGTGTCCAAAAGAGATTCCATTTGTCTGGGCAGCTGGCTTTAATTATTGTACCACTACCCAACTTTTTGAATTATTGATTCTCCTTTAATCAGACGCATGTGATCTGGGACCCATAATTTCGTCCTCATCGTCAATTGATTCAATTATTTTCTTCTTTAACTTTTCCAATTTTGTTTTGGCCTTTATTGTGACCTCATCCATGACATCATCTTCTGGATTTTGAGAATAACCTGCTAACATTGTATCGTCTTCTTCTTCTTGATTAGAAGATGGATTTGAAGAGTATTGTGATGAAGATTGCCCTGGTTGGAAGTTTTTTATTAAATCTTCTTCCATGGCTGCAAAGTATTTTTCCAGTAAATCTTTTCTGGAAAGATCCTTTCCTTCTTTAATTGATATTTTCCTAGCAATTTGTTGAAATGGGCTAGGAGATTCTCTTTGAGATTGAACCTGAATTTGTTTTTGGTACAGGTCCAGAGTTGATTCGATTTGATCAATGGTCTCTTGACCTTCTATGACTCCTTCTTTATTTTTTGAAGTCAATTTTTTCCAAAATTTTGTATAGAAAATTCTTCTTAAACATGGAATATTTTGAGTGGTATGACCAACTTCTGAAGATCATCTCCATATCCATGGAATTCCAAATTCCATAAAGAAAAATAGAGAAGGCATTCCTTCAATTAACTCATTATTATGAGTAGCTTCGATTATTCTGGGAGATAATTCAACCCATTTATTATAGTATCCTTTAAAGGATTCTGGTAAAATTTTTACAGATGTTCCATAGGAAATCCACCATTTTAAAAACCAATTAGGTATATCCTGGTTATAAACCTGAGGACATATCTTGAAGAACCAAGAATGTTTCTTCATTGGATTTTGATATAGAAAAGCTTTATTGAAAGCTTCAATATAATCCCAATAATTAAATTTGATAAGAGCACCAGATTCTGGATGACTCATCTCTTTTTCTTTTAATGGAGAATTTCCCCAATCTTCTAAGGATATTATCCTTTTAATAATTATTTTGCTATAGGTAAAAACCTTAGCATTTCCAGAATTATGATGGAAAATTTGAGCAGATTCGGTTGCTCTTAAAATTGATTCATAAACGAATCTTGATTTATAAATTCCAGCTGGATATGATCCAGTATCGAAAAACCTTTCCATTAAGGTCCATGGATTATCTTTCCATTTAAGCTGTTTATTATCAAGGAGTAAAATTATCTCCTTATAAGGATTTTGATCATAAGAACTTTCATCAGATTCTTCTGATTGAGTAACAATTGAATAGGAAGTATTGCTTCCTTTTTCCTTAGCTGCTTTGAAAGCTAGGAATTCCTGGTATTCAGGATCATTAAATCGATTTTTTCCAGTATTACTGGATGAATTTGCTATATTAGCAATATTGGAAGCTATTAGCCTCTTTTGGCCAAATTGACCAATAATTATTTCAGAATTATTATGAGAATTTCTGCCTCTTCCTCTATTGGAGGATTGACTCTTCTTTCCTCCTCGCCATGGAGGATCCATTCCTGCAAATAAAATTAAGCACAAGAGATTATTATCTCTTTTTCTTGAAGAATCTTTATTCGATTCTTAAAAATATAGTATTGATTCCATTCATTTGCTATAAGAAAATTTTTTTCTTGAGGATGTAAAGAATAGTCCATATTATATTCTGCTATTCTTAAAGCATGTCTCATCCTCATCCTATATTCAAAGTCAATTTGTCTTCGAATATTTCCCATTGCAATTTTCAATGGTCCTTTAATTCCCATTAATTCTGCAAAATAGAATCGAGAAATTCTCTCGTCAAGAAATCTGGTAAACTATTATCAGATCCTTTTTTATAGATTATTTCAAAATCAAAAGGGGCTAAATGAGCTTGCCACCTTGCAAACATTTGTTTAGAAACATTATGTTTAAAATCTTTGTCAAACATAAATTTAGCTGCCTGACAATCAGTTTTTATTATAAATTTTTGATTATATAAATCATCTTGAAATTTTAAAACACATTTTACTATTGCTAAAACTTCTTTTGCAATAGTTGCGTAATTTTTTTGACTATTATTCCATTTTCCAGAATGGAATCTAACCAGATATTCTTGTTTATTGTTTGGAGAAACTTGTTTAAGAATTCCTCCATAACCAATGTTACTAGCATCAGTTTCAACTATTTTTTCCCAATTTGGGTTAGCAAGATTCAAACATGGAAGATTTTGAACCTTATGTTTAATTTTTTGTATTGCCTTAGTATGATCGTTTGACCAATACCTAGGATTCTTTTTTAATCTATCATACAAGATAGCTGTATCCTTTGCAAGATTTTCATAATAAGGAGAAATATAATTTAAACTCCCAAGAAACCTTTGTAATTGAGTTTTATCTAAAATTTCATCAGGAAATTTAGAAGCAAATTCAATACTTCTATGTATTGGAATTATAACTCCTTTATCAATATTATGACCAAGGAATCTAACATTAGTTTGAAAAAGCATCATTTTAGGTCTAGAAATTACTAAACCATTCTTTATAATAATATTTTTAAAGATTTCTAAATGCTGAAAATGCATTTCTATATTTTTTGAAAATATTAATATATCATCGATATATACAATGATAAAATTTGAATAAGGAATGAATATATCATTCATTATATTTTGAAATTCACTGGGTGCATTTTTTAACCCAAAAGGCATTACATTCCATTCATAATGTCCAAATGGAACTGTAAATGCTGTCTTATATCTGTCAGATTCATTAATTTGAACCTGCCAGTATCCAGATTTTAGATCAAATTTAGAAAATATAACTGCATCATGCAGTCTATCCAATAAATCCTTTTTATTAGGTATTGGATATCTAATCCATTTTAACACTTTATTAAGTAGTTTATAATTTATAACCAATCTAGGAACTCCTCTTTCCTGCTCAGCATGTTTATTAACATAAAACGCTGTACATGACCAAGGAGACTTAGATTTTCTAATTAATCCTTTATTTATTAAGGATTCTATTTCCTTTTTACATAATTCTAAATATTCAGAATTCATTTGGCAAGGTCTAGCCTTGGTAGGAATTTGTCTTTCATTAAAATCTTCCTCATAAGGAAGTGAAACAATATGTTTCTTTCTATCCCAAAAAGCATTTGGGTGATCATTGCATATCTGTAAAGAAAACTTATTTTGAATCAATTTTATTTTATCCTTTAATTTAGGATTTTTTAAATTTTCTGAAATAGTTAATTCATTTATTTCTTGTTTTAAAAATTCTATTTGGTTTATTTTTGCTTTAATTAAATCATCAATCATATTATTGATGATTCTAGTGATTGGTTCAGAAACAAATTCAAAGGATATTTCTTCACCTTGAAATGTTCCTTTTATAATTTTTTCATCCACTTTTGTTAAAGGAAATATTTTCTTAAAAAATGGTGATCCAAGTATTACTTGACTTGTTAAATCTTTAACAAGAATAAAACTATTAGGAATACATTTATTATTATTACAGATATAAGCATTGGGAAGCTTATAACTTATCTGTAATGGTTTTCCACCAGCAGACCCTAATTTCTGGGTGGTTTTATGAAAATATCTTGAAGGGATTAATCCTTCTTGAATACAATTTAAATCTGCTCCACTATCTAAAAGAGCAGTAAATTCTTTGGAAAATTGTTTATCAATCATTAATTTGACTTTAATATGCCATTTCTGAGAAGTTATTTCTTCTATTTGTTTTAGATAATTTTCTAATTGAAGTTTTGGAAAATTTACATCATTAATTTCCAATCTTCTTTTTTCTAAATTAATAATTCTTTCTTCTAAATTATTATTATTATTTCTAAGATTATTAATTTCTATTTTAAGATTATTAATCTCAATTTTTAATTCTTCAATACCAACCTGTTTATTTAGTTGATTTCTTTTATTCAATTGATTCTTAACCTCAGCAAAAGTATAAGGTTGAAAATTTTTATTAGATGAAGATGATTCACCTTTATCATTTCTTATTAAGTCTAAAATCATTTCTTTCTTAATTTTTTCATCTTGAATATTTTTTAATAAATCTAAAAATTCATTTGTTATAACATTTAATTCCATATTTTGGAATTGAGATATAATATCATAAATTGAATCATTATTTATCTCATTGTTACAACAATCTTCATGACAATCTCTATTATCATCTGAAGAAGATGAAATAAAGCTTTCATTATCTAAAATGTTTATATCTTCATATGAAGATTCTGCTTCTGATTCATCAGAAGTACTATTAGAATTTATGATAATCTTTTCTAAAGTTTCTCTAAGATTATCATCTTTTATTTCATTCAATTTTTTCTTTACCCAGCAAGTTGCTGCTTTATGACCTGGACGGCCACATTTTCTACAAATTATAAAAGATTTTTTATAAAATTTTTCAAAGGGTTTAATTTCCCTTTTCTTATCTCTTTCTATTTTTCTTTCTTCTCTTTTCCTTTTCCTTTTAAAATATTTTTTTGGTTTTTGAGAAGAAGAGTCTTTTCTTTTATTATTTTGGGGAGTAATTCTCTCCATGCCAAATTGATCACAAAATTGGCCTAACTGTCTTTTTTCCATTAAAGACTGTCTTTTAATTTGCTGATTTAGCTTTATTTCATTACATAAAGCTAATCCTTCATTTTTACATATACCTATTAAACTACCATAGGTGTATTCATCATAATTAATATTAATATTATCTTTTCTCAATTTCTGTTTAACTCTTTCTGAAAAGAAATGAGGTAAACCGTCTATAAATTTAGACTTCCAATGAGTACTATTACTCTCTGGTAATTCCATTACCCTGCATAAAAATGTATCTTTATACCATCTAAATGATGTAAGGGTTTTACATTTTAGATTTTGCAAAAGAGTTCTAATATTTTCAGAATTATCAGACCATCTGCCTGTAAAATGTTCCATTATATTGATAGCAAGAGTATACACACTATTCTCTTGACTGATATCATTTTCTTCTTTTACAGAAGAGTAAATTTGTTCTCTGTCTTGGAGGGTTAAATAATTATCCCACCATCCTTTTAATTGACCAGTAAATCCTGCTACTATCATTTTAGCAATAGATTTATCTGTATTTCCATTTGCTTTACATATCGTAGAATACATCATCATTCGATGTATAGTATTAGCTATTTGGGTGTCAGTTTGACCATCTATGTTCCATTCATAGATGTTCTTCCCACTATAAGAATTATTTACTATGTACTCCTGTTCTTCTATTAAGACATCTTGAGGAGTTGGTCTATCATAATAATATTTATTCATGCTAGGTTTATTAGCATATTTATTCTGTAACTTAGCAATTTCTAAGTTTATTTGTTCTTTATAATTTTCTTTATTTGTAGATTTAGAAAATTCTTTTGAAAGAGTATTTATATTTAAACCTTTCATTTTTTCTGAAATAAATTCTAATTTAGTATCTAATAATTTAGATATTTCAGAATTAGATTTTAATTTAAAATCTCTTATTTCAGGAGGGGGTTGAATAGCTGGAACTGCTATAACTTCTCCTGTTTCAAAAACTTTTTTATTTTTTACTAAAGAGGTTATTTCCTCAATTTTTTCTTGGATAGAACCTAATTGTTCTCCTAATATAATTAAACATAAATTTGTATAATTTATATGTTTAAATAATTTATTTAGGTGGAAAATTGTTACTGGTAAAGCATCACCTTCCAGTAATTTTTGAAAAGCTTGGTAATACATTGTTACCTTTTCTTTTTCAATTTTAAAACCTGTTTGGGGAGGGAAAATAGATTTTATTTTCTTTTCTCCTAAATCATATTCTCTGTAAATAGTAGAAATTATACTATTCACATACTTATTAAAGAACCATGGAACAAAATAAATAATACAATTTTGTTCTTCTAATTCTTTATAAAATTCATCTCGAAAATATAGTAATTGTTTTATTTCAAAATTTTTTAAGTACCATTTTCTAAATTCCTCCCATTTAGGATCTTGGAATTCAGAATTTATTTTATCTCTTACCAGGGAACCTGGTCTAAAATCAATTTTTTCTATATTATTCATGATATAGAGAAATCCATTTCTGACTCGGTTAATTCCGGGTCCTGTTGAGGTCTATTAATTCCTCTAACTATATTATCAGAATTAATTCTTAACTCATTAATTCTATGGTTATTTTCAGGATATTTTTTTCTTATTTGAGAAGTTGAAGCTCTAGAAGGACTTCTAACAGTATATCCTAAAGGAGATATATGAAAATTTGATGAAGATAAAGACCTAGTTATTCTAGGTGTAACTTTTTCAAATTGTATTTGAACATTTCCTTCAGTTGTTTGTAAAATTTCTAAAGGATTGTTATCAATATAAGATTGAGATGGGGTATTTTCTTTTAATACCCAATTATCAGGAAAATTTATTTCTTCCCATCTAATTTTTCTTCTAGTGGTAATATTTGACTTACCAAAATTAGTTTCTATAACTATTGTTTCATTTAATGGTTTATCAACCATTTTGCATCTAGGATTCAAAGTATATAATGGTTTGTAATAAATTCTATAACAAACACATATAACTTCTGATCCTGGAGCATAATTGTAACCATTAGTTTTAACATTTAATGTTAAAGCATCTGTGATATTCACATCAGTTAAAGATAATTGTAAATTTGGATAAACATTAAAATAGACTGGACCATGTGCCAGACTAGATTGAACAATACCTATTAAGGATTGTTTCCAATCTAAATTTCTTCCATCTCTTAGAACAGCTATAAAGCTTTCTGGAAGACCTTCTAATGTTAATGGTTTAAAGGCAATTTGCACTAAACCAATATGAATGAATTTATATTCATTATTCTTATATCTTATTATTTCTCTGTTATTTAAGAGTTTCATTATCATATCCTCTTTATTAAGAGAAATTGTTGATTCAGTAGTTCTAACTACTTGTTTAAAACTTAATTTTTCCATATAACCATATTTATAAATTTGGTTATAATTAATTTTTGGAATTGTCCATTGATTTAATAAATCAAGATTGTGAGGAATATCATATTCTTCCTCAATACTATTTTTAATTGTATCTTTATTTTTAATAATATTCATAAACAAACTTAAAGTGTTGATTCCCCAAAGACACTAATTATTCACCATGGCTCTGATACCATATTTACAGGATCAGAGACCGGGTAACTTTCAATCTCTTATTAATAATCCATTAAAAATTAAAAATTAAAAATTTTTCTTGATTTTCTAAAATATATATGAATAGGCCATATGGATGTTTTACCCATACTTAACTGTCATCATTGAATAGTATATGGTCAGTACAGGCCACGCCCTAAAAACGCCTTCAATCATCAAAACGGCTAAAACGGGCTACCATAATTCGACCACTACACATATTCACATGCCTGTTTAGTATGGAACCAGCCCAGAAACAATCATACATATTTCAAAAATTTCAGACTTTTTTTTTTTTTTTTTTTTTTTTTTTTTTATGAGACATGGATTATAACTAGGTCATGGTGTGAATCAACACTTTAGGAGTTTAGCCTTGCATTAGGCTAAAACTATAAAAATAAAATAGCTAGGAAGTAAAGAATTGTACCTGAAATATGAAGGACTTTAAAACTTCAAAGATTTTTATTATCGAAGAAAATATTTTACAAGTATAATCTTATAATTATATTTAGTTTTGTTAATAAATTATGCATTGCGGGCTTGGAGGGGGGCGACATTATAATTAAATTTACACTATTAAAATTAATTTGGATAAGGTAAAAAGACTTTTCTGTCTTAGCATATTAATCACATGTCATGACATTTTATTTTACTTTTTAGTTATTTTATTTTTTACAATAATATCTGTTTTAGAAGCCGGCCTGATTAGAAAACCACTAGAACAACCGATTCTGTTTTCAAATTTTAGTTAAAGGGCGTTTGATATTTTTTTCATATTTTTTCTCATTGACTGAAATAGATTAACTTGACAAGACTATTGCTCTTCTTCCACTAGTAAGTAGAATTTTTGTTGAAAGCAAGGGGAATTTTTGTACGCATTTATTGAGGCAAGGGGAATTTTTGTTTCAAGGGTGTAATGGTTTTGTAGCCCTGTTGTATCGTAAGTTGTAACACCGTCTTTTTTTTTATTTTTCTTTTTATAATTAAATTAAACAAATAAAAACTCATTAAATTAAATAAATTAAAATTCATTAAATTAATTAAATAGAAGAATACATTAAAATAAAAATAAAAAAACACCAAAAAAAATAATAAAAAAATACATTTAAAATACTAATTTAAGACTCATCTTCGCTTTCGGCGTATTGTTGACCGTCTTCGTCTTGGTCCTCGTCTTCGTTCTCGTCCTCGTCTTCGTCTTCGTCTTCAACGGGACGACTATTCCAAACGTGTTGAACCAAATCCGCCTTAAGTTGGTTATGTATCTCGCTTGATGTGAGCTCGTGATTATTTCATGTTCATTGTTCTTCGGTTGATTCAGGAAATTGTTCTGAAACGCTCCCTGGTATATAGTGTTGGCATATTGCTCTGACATTGTCTTCTAAAATCATATTATGTAATATGATACACGTATACATGACATCACTCGTTTTTGCCAACAATCATACACGACAGGGGTTTTCACATAATGCCAACGTTTTTTAGGAACCCCGAACACCTCTCAATATCCTTTCGCGTGGACTCTTGCTTCTTCTTAAAATATTCTCTTTTTTTCTTCGATCGGATCTTGAAACAATTTGACGATGATAGAGTACTCTGGATATATCCCATCTCCTAGATAGTATCCATGACGGTAGTAGGTACCGTTGGCATAAAACGGTAAGACCAGTATGCTACGGTTGATGTAATACTCTAGCACGGGCGACGAGTTGAGAACGTTTATGTCGTTGTTGGACCCGGCTGAGCCAAAGTAGGCCGACCAAACTCAAAGGTCCTGTGAAAAAATGGCTTGAGGACTAACCGTTGGTACTCCATGGTCACCATGAGTGTATTGACCTAACCATGCGGTTGGACAGTTGTCCCACTCCTAATGCATGAAATTTATACTCCTGATCATGCCGGAAAAAGAATGTTTTCTTTCGTATACACCGTATATGCGAGTTAGGCCGTTTGAAGTTGGAATTCTCAGATAGCGACCACCGTATAATTGTATTATTCCTATATAAATAAATGATTAAAACAATTTAAATTAAAAACAAATAGGTTAAAAAATAATTAATTTAAACAATTTAAAATAATTAATTAAAATAAGTAGGTTCAAAAATAATCAATTTAAACAACTTGAATATTACTGATGCAAAAATTCTCTAACGAGTCTCGCGTCTTTTTCTCCGCCATCTTTAAATACTTGTCATTGATGCCGGTCGTGTTTCCGTATGCGAGGATGTGTACCGTCAAAGTACACTTTTGGATGGCATTGAATCCTAAATATCCTCTTGCGTCGTGTTTTTGTTGAAAATACAGATAGTCCCAAATCTTTCGCAATGCGCAAAAATAAAAGTCTAGACATCCGAAAACGACGTTCAAACCTAACGTCGTTGTATGTAGGCGAGTCATTGAAGTAGTTTTTCATCAATGATTGTTCGCTTCCACAAGGGCTCGAATGATATCAGATCGCCTATGGCGCAGCCGAGAACTAGTAAAGGCAAAAGCTATCTTATTTGCTAAGGCCCGAAATGCACTTATGACCTTAGCTTCCTCCTCCGTCGTCCTTTGCATGATCTGAGTCATCTTCTTCTTATTCTTAAATAAATTATTCAATCATGTCAGGAAGTATTTGTTGAATCCATTTTGGTAAAGAAAGTTGATGAAAATGGTTTTTGAAGGTTAAGTTGGTATATGAAATGATAAAAATGGTTGAATTAGTTGGTTATTTATATTGATTTTGTAAATTAGTTTTTTTTTATAAGTTTTTGACTGTTCAACAGTCAAAATATTAAAATAAAAGTTGAAGGACAATGAATTCCACCCCTTGTCGCCCAACATACCACTCCACTACGCATACACTAATAACAGTTACCGTTTGAGAGTCAACCTTCACCCACCAAATCTGTAGCAGTCGACGCCATCAGCCCAGCGGACTCTTGAACCAATTCATCACCTAGGCTAGATCCATGGGATTGCCCCACTTTGGTATTCCTGATGTTAAAAGGTTTTGTTTTAAAACTAAAGCAGTCCAAATCAAGGGACGAAAAGCGTAATTTACGGAAGGGAAGGATATATTGTCCCATTGTGTGAGAAACAAATAAAATCATCGTGCCACATGGCAAATATTTAGTGGGCTGGGTTCTTGTAGAAAGCCACGTCAGCAGACTTATTATTCCCTCGCCACGAACAAATCGGCGGACGGTCTCTCTCTCTGCGCACACGAAACTGGAAGGAATCTGAATCTTCTTCTTCTTCTTCTTCTTCTTCTTCCCCAACTAAACTTAAATATCACCATCACCACCTATACATACATACATACATACATACATACATATCTAAAACAACAGATCTACTTTTTTGCAATCTAATCTAGGGTTTATCACTCCACTCTTCCAATCGCCATTGGATTCTGCTTCATCGTCACCTTCGATTGAGATTGATTATTTTGAGTTCCACTGCCAAAATTAGGTAACGATCGCTGTCCTTTCATTCATACAAACAATTCTTTTCAACTTCTCTCGTAGGAGCATTTACTTATTATTCTTCAACACGATATAAACATTTTTTAAACCTTATATGCTAGCATTATTATTATTATTATCTGTCACTCTGTCTCATGCTCACACTAAATTTATTTATTCTATTCTAGGTGATATACATATTTCTCTTCCGAAAGGACAGGTTTAAAGCTTATCTACTTACTTCCAGATTATATTATTAGTAAATGCACATGATTTGGAATACTAGAATCTAGAGCATGGATGACTACACCCCTCCTGAGATTTGGCCCACAGCATGGATCAACAAGAATCCATCTGAATTTTCAGAATCACGCATCTTCATCTTCTCTTGCTTTGTTGCCGGCATTATTGGTATATTAACTATTGTCTATACTGCTTTCCAATGGAGAAGAAACACCAGTCTCACTTTAATGAAAGCCACTGCAAGAAAAAAGAAGGACCCTAAGTCAAAAAGCAAGCTTCCTTTAGCCGTTCATACGTGGTATCTGGAATCTGGTTCACGCGGTAAAAACTTAAATTGTTGTGTCTGCTTGAAATCAGTATCATCTTCCCAGACTCTTGGGCCCATGGTGGCTTCAGATAGTTTTATCCACCGTTGTAGAATATGTGGGGCTGCAGCACATCTCAGTTGCTCGAAAAAGGCTCACAGAGATTGTAAATGTGTCGCTATGGTTGGTGCTACACATGTCCTGCACTTATGGGCGATCTGGTGGACCGAGGTGGTTGACCAACCTGATGAAATCTCGTTTTGCAGCCATTGCGAAGAGCCGTGCAGTGCTTCCTTTATTGGTGGTTCACCTATATGGTGTTGTTTATGGTGTCAACGGTTGGTTCATGTTGACTGTCATAGTGGTCTTTATAGTGACACGGGTGATGTTTGTGATTTGGGTCCGTTTAGAAGGCTGATTGTGTCACCTCTTCATGTTAAGGAGTTGAGTTCATCGGGTGGAATCTTGAGTTCCATTACACATGGAGCCAATGAGATTGCATCTTCTGTGCGCGCAAGTATTAGAAGTCAAAGTAAGAAAACTAAGAAGGGAAATGAAGTCTCTGTTGAAAGTGTTAATGGTGGTGTAGGGGAATCTTCTACAGAAAGCACAGCAGACAGTAGTTTTGCAAATGGTGCTTCACACACAACACAAGAAAACCAAAATGGGAACGCAAACACGAACGGAACAAGTTCACTTCAAGACGGTGATGTGGTCAAGAAGGTTGGTAGAAAGTTGAGTTTTAAAAGAAGTTTATCAGACAGTCAGACAGATGAGTCGTGCGTGGCAAGAATGAAGCAGAAATATGAGTTGACAGATTTGGGTCCAGATGCTAGACCTCTTTTAGTCTTTATTAACAAGAAGAGTGGTGCTCAACGAGGAGATTCACTCAGGCTTCGGATGAATATACTCTTAAACCCTGTTCAGGTCAGTTCATCATAAGTAATTAAGTACAGGTAGGCCTGTAAACGAACAGAATGCTCCATGAAGAGCTAGTCAACCGTCCGGCAGGAAGTTTGTTTATTAATCAACGAACAAACATGAACAAAATTGTTAGTTAAACGAATGGACATAAACACATGTTTTGCTCATTTATTTATGTTCATTTATGTTAATAAAATTCGTTTGTTTACATTTATTCGCGTTCGTAAGTTTACATTTGTTTAAATTCATTCGTTAATATCTATTTAAATTATCAGGTGCGGTCGATTTACTCTAGTTTTAATAACTTTTTAGGTCCATCACATTGTTGTTCACATGTACTTTAATTGGTTTTAGCTCAGTAAGGTTTGGTCGTTTACATACACGAATTGTTTGTTTCTATTGTCAACAGAGGAACATAAACAAACACGAGCATGCTCTGTTCGTGTTCATTCGGGTCACTTACAAGCCTAAGTACAGGTGGCTAGATGGGTGGCCCGGGTGGTTGCATCTATTTCTGAAAAAAAAAAAAAAAACTCATGCTGTAATTGTTTTCTAGGTTTTTGAGTTGAGCTCAGCAGAGGGCCCGGAAGTTGGTCTTTATCTATTTAGAAAAGTACCCAATTTTAGAGTTTTTGTATGTGGTGGGGACGGGACGGTTGGATGGGTCTTGGATGCTATTGAAAAGCAAAATTTTGTTTCTCCGCCACCTGTCGCCGTTCTGCCAGCTGGCACTGGAAACGACCTGGCAAGAGTTTTAGGTTGGGGAGGTGGTTTGGGATCAGTCGAGAGACAAGGAGGCCTTTGCACAATGCTGCAAGACATAGAACATGCTGCTGTAACCATTTTTGACCGTTGGAAAGTTTCTATAACAAACCAAAAGGGGAAACAGCTTCGTGCCCCTAAATTTATGAATAATTATCTTGGTATCTGAAATATGATTTCTTTTAAATTATAGCAAATTCTTTTTTTTTCTTAATCTGTCTTGAAACATGTTACTGCAGGGGTAGGATGTGATGCAAAGGTTGCTCTAGAAATTCACAATTTGAGGGAGGAAAATCCAGAGAAATTTTACAACCAGGTGTGCTACTGCTTGGAATATATCAACTGTTTTCTGTATTATTTCATTTTCATACACATCCAAGTAGGCCTATAAATGAACTGAACGTTCAGTGAACCGTTCGGCAGGAAGTTTTATGTTTATTTATTTAATAAACAAACTAACATGAACAAATTGTTTTGCTCATTTAATTAAACAAAGGAACACGAACACATGTCCCGTTCGCTCATTTACGTTTTTTCGTTTACGTTCATTTATATTCTTTTGTTTACATATTCACTAATATTTGTTAGGCGCATTGCAAACCATCAATTACAATTTAGGTTAATTATATTAACCTTTTTAGGTCTAACATATTGATGTTCTTCATCCATGTTAAGTTATGTTCATTTACGTTTGCGAACCGTAAACGAACACAAACACACTCATCTGTTAATGAACAAACACGAACAAGAATCCCTGTTCGTTTAATTCTTCATGTTAGATCGTTTGTTCAGATAAAGTTAAACGAACGAACACAAACATGCACCGTTCATGTTCGTTTAGTTCATTTGAAGAATTAAAGGCCTTGATGCAAGTGAATAACTTTGTCGTTGTATATTGTATTCACTTGTAACTAGATGTGGCTAAAATGACCATTGGCCAATGATGTATATTCATTAAGTTGCGGTCACATTATGATACCTGTGATCAAATCATCTTCACTTGCTGAAAGTAACTTATTTGTGATTGCAGTTTATGAACAAAGTTTTGTATGCTAGAGAAGGTGCTAGGACTATTATGGATAGAACATTTGCAGATTACCCTTGGCAAGTTAAAGTGGAGGTAGATGGCGTTGATGTTGAGGTCCCTGAGGTTAGTTCAAAATGTTTTATTATTCTTCCAAGATAATGTTGGCTATTTATTACTTGTACCGAAATTGATCATTTTTATGGTTCAACTTTTAAGGATGCCGAGGGTGTTCTTGTTGCCAATATTGGAAGCTATATGGGTGGTGTTGACTTGTGGCATAATGAAGATGATAATTATGATAATTTTGATCCCCAGTCTATGCATGATAGGAGACTTGAAGTTGTCAGCATATCAGGGACCTGGCATCTTGGGAAGCTGCAGGTAACATCACTCTGATTTCTTGAACTATGGTAATTATCTAAGAGCGAGCTGGGGGTCTCTCTGGAAGCAACCTCTCTGTTCTTTGGGATAGAGGTACGGTTTGCCTACATCCCACCCTTCCCAGACCCTGCTAATAGCTTTTCGATTAATGGGATTTTTACTGGGTATGATTGATTGATTGATCTAAGAGACTTTGTTTTCGCCTTTCTCATCTGAAAAAAGTCAACATGGTCAACAGTTACCAATAGATCACATAACCTTAGATCATTTTTTTTAAGTTGGTTACCTTTTTATGCAATTTGTCGGTTTGGAAATTATAATCTTTGTTTCTAGTTTTCGTCCATTTTAATCATACATAATGAAAATCAAGATTTCTTATTTCCAGTTTAAATTTAAGGAGTATGCTAAATAATTTCCAGGTAGGACTTTCGAGAGCCCGGAGACTTGCGCAAGGGAAGACCATTAAAATTCAGCTTCTTGCTCAATTACCGGTTCAAATAGACGGTGAACCGTGGATGCAGTCAGCATGCACATTAACCATTTCACATCATGGCCAGGTTCTCTCTCTATGTATATATATGTGTGTGTGTGTGTGTGTGTGTGTGTGTGTGTAATAAATAATTAACTGATTGCTTCACATATCAAAATTGTGTGAGCCCCATATTCTTTTCCCCACCTTTTTTTATTGCACCCCTTCATATTTATAATTATAGTAATAAAACATATGTCAGACATTTGACTTCAAATATATCAAGTTATTAGTTAGTTACTTATACGTAGTTTCAAGCATATCTCATCTCAAAATGTCGTTTTATAATTCCTAAATCTTCATTACTAACTATTTAATATTTCCTTTATTCAACCCGTGTAACACACTGATTTCTAACCTAGTATATGCATATATAAATATGTATATACTAAAAAGGCTTCCAAGTCCTACAACATGTGGAAAGCGACTAGGAGAGGGCACTTGTCCTGGGTTGAGGGGTAAACACGCCCAAATTTTTAGCATTTTTTCCCAGAAAATAAAAGTTATAGTCAAAGAATTTACAAAGCATAAAGCACCGTTATATTATATAAGCGCATTGTTTTCTGGGTGGTCACAAAGTCCTGACACAACGTTGTAAGCACCCAGTTCAACACGCTATAAAAAGAACTATGCTTTTTTGTTATTTATTTATTTAGCATTATGCTTAAATCAAAGATAAAAAATACTTGATGTTATAGACTTATAGTGTAGTGTTTCTTTCCTTCTTTTTTTATTTCTTATTTTTTATGTAAGTCATATAAAAGTTATTTGTGTTATAATTATAAAAATATAATTTGTTGTTGGTTAGGCTTTCATGCTGAAAAAATCTTCAGAGGAGCCTCTTGGACATGCAGCAGCCATAGTAGCTGATGTGCTGGCACATGCGGAAACAAATCATGTGATAAATGCTACACAGAAACGAGCTCTTCTCCAGGAAATGGCACTCAAAACTATCCTAGAACACGCACTACATATATTTATATTTCATAGTTTTCATCTATTGTCATGTGTTTCTTTAACGTGTGTATACAAAAATGTAATAAATATAAAATGAAGGAAAGTGTTTGACCCGTTTAGCCAGAAGTAAATGTAGATTCCTTGCAAATGTGACGATGAAACTACAAATTGATTTGGCTTTCCATAGTCAATATTCTCTAATTTGGTTCATGTATTTTGCGTCATAATGTTAAATTACAATCGATGCATTTAGATGGGGGACTTTAGGATGCGGAAAGTTGGCTAAACAATCAATTTTAATCAAGATATCTTTGTCTGGCCATTCAGATGCAAAATGTCAATAAATAAAGAGGTCAAGCTCAAGAAGCAAAAATAAAATCCCTATGAGTGCTAATTATAAGCAAGTATGGTGTCAGAAATCAAACAAGAACAAAAAGCAGAGGTTGCTATGTCTTTGATGATGCTTTCAAGAAAATTTGGGGTAATGGGGCAATGAATTTGAATCCTCTAATTGCTATAACTCCTCCGCTTTGGTAAATTTGATGGTAAAGACTTGATTAAAAATGGTCTAGGATGAAGAAATTTGCAGAAACTGAAATTGGCTCTTTTTTCTTTTTCCTTTTTTTTTGGAAGATCTAAGTTGAGTTAGACTAAAATTGACGAATTCGGTTATGGTTTTGGTGAACTTGTGGGCTCGAGCAAAGATAACAAGCAGTTGGGGGCGTAAGGCAGTCAAAAGAGACCAAGGAGATATTGATTCAAAGAAATCCAAAATGTAAACACAAACTCATGTTAGATCATGAACTTAGGGTGTGATTCAAAAACATCTAATGATGATCAAGTTTGAATCTTGATCTTGGCTCTTTAATGGAAAATTTAGTGGCGTTGGGAATACATTCTTGGTGATTTTAGTAAAAATATTGAGAAAATAATATATTTTGATACAAGTTAGGAGGTGTGAAGTACACGCTTGTTCAAGACTACTGTGAACTACTATACAACCCAAACATATTTGTAATTAATGGGAGATATTTCAAAAATTGTAAATAAATAATCTTAACTTTTATGTATTGGCCGATAATAATCCCAACTTTAAAAATCACTACCATCGGTCCCAATTTTCAACTATTTTTGTCTCAATGGACCTCCGTTAAAAAACACTTAGCGCCGTTACGTTTTCTCCCGAGTTTCAAAGCGATATTTTAGGCTTTTGGTCAAAAGAACGATACGAGTCGAACGATGTAAAACTTATCTCGAAACGGTGATTCAAGCGACGAAACAATGTTTCAATTCGGGTGTTTGAATTTCCAATTAACAAAAATCAAGTCATTTGAAATATCGTTTTGAGATACGTTTTACATAAGTCGAATCGTGTCGTTCTTCCGATCAAAAGCCCTAAAACATCGGTTTGAAACTCGAGAAAAATCGTAACGGCGTTAAGTATTTTTTTAACAGGGGTCCATTGAGACAAAAATAATCAAAAGTTGGGACCGCTGTTAGTGATTTTTAAAGTTATGATTATTATCGGCCAATACATAAAAGTTAGGATTATTTATTTCTAATTTGCCTTTAAAAAAATATATATACAGTTCACCAAATATGGCCAAACCATTTGCTCCTACAACCTAGTTTACCCACTTCCATCATGGCAACTTGTCATTCAAGTATTGGTTCACATTTTAATTTATTTTTCCTTTTCTTTTCATACTAATTAATTTTAACACTAAAAATGTTTTTCTTTAATAACTTTTAATAAATAAGTTTTAAAAAAATTTGAAAACACAGTATTGTTTAGTTTTTTTTTTATTTGAACACGCGGGTATAAATTTTATTAAAAAACAAAAGATTGCAAACAAAATATATTTTTATAATAAATTAAATATTAATCAATACTGATATACATTATTCGACACTTGTTAACTCCGTATTGGTTCACAAGATTTTTCGGATAAAACTTATTATCTACGATTGTAATTTTGTTTTCTACTTTATTAAGTGTGTTCGGTGAATATAAATATTTTAAATTAAATATATATTGGTTATTTTTAAATAAAGAAATTATTTTTTATATTTATAAACACTTTTAATAAAAAAACAATTACAAATTATATTTATTTAATAAAAAATATTGAAGTTTGGGAAAAGTTTGGGTTTGATTGGGTTAGGTATGTGAAAAAACAAGAAATTAATTGTATAATAAAGTTTGGGTTAGAGTGGTTTGTTAACGCTAATGATCACTTTTTATCCCAAAGTGTAAGTAAAAGAAAAGAGATGAAAAGTGAGGGAGAAAATGTTAGGATGAAATAATTCCATTCCATTTGGAGTCGTAACCCTAACTCATACTGCGTCTTCCATCCGCACATGTAATTACTAAATAACTTGTTGTCTTTCTTTTTATTTCGATTTGCAGTATCAATTGAGATGTATGTTTTAAGATTAAAGTTGTAAATTGTCAACAATATATAGCAGCACTTGTAAGATAATAATATCAACTATTCTCTGCACTGCCTTCTTTTCTTTTTCCAGTAATTGTAACTTACTGTATATATATATATTAGCAATGCCTAACTAATAAGACTCCTGATTTATTCATATGTGAAATGACATTATTATTTATTTCTTTATATTGTTCAAATGTAACTGCTTTCAAGCTAGCGGAGCTATGAGTGAGACTACAAACAATGTATTAGTAACACCACCAACGCAGCTTCAAGAGATTCGGCCCTTTAAATGTGACCTGTGTAATATTACTTGTAATAATAAAGATCTGCTCGACAAACATAAACTCGGGAGAAAACACCTCAAAAACCTACAAAAGTCAACCGGATCGTCCGCCAATGCACCAAAAGTGGTCCCATCACCTGCTGCAAGTGAAACTTTAGTTGCAGAATTGGGTAATAAGAAGGCTGGCTCGGTATGTTGTGATCTTTGCAAAGTGGTATGCAATAATCAAGAAATATATCAGAAGCATGTTGTTGGAAAAAAGCATTCTGCTAAGGTCAATTGAATAAATAAAGTTATAGTCTTTTGTTTTAAAATACCTGACCTTTTTTAATTATATTTTTATGTAGGTGATCATCCAGCTAGCAACTGCAAGTGGCTTTCTTAACGCCACGTCATATGCTGTTAAGAAACCGAGCATTTTCCAGTGTGAGCTTTGCGAAATCACGTGCACCAGCAATGAACTACTGAACATGCACCTAGCGGGAAAGAAGCATCTCAGAAAACTTAAAGAATCTGGGCAAATACCGAATACGCCCTTGACCCCTATTGCTTCTCTGGATACTAGATTTGCCAAGCCTATGGTAACTCCAGAGTCGGACGAGGGCAAAACGGTCAATTTGGATGGAAATAACATCAATGGGAAGAGAGTGGGAAGTTACGAGAATGTGGAATCAAAGAGGCAGAAGATTTTGCAAGGAGGGGCAGCGTTGAATGCTATAAGGGCTTGTACTTTGTGCAATGTTGTTTGTAACAGCTCCACTGTGTTTGATGCTCATCTTCGTGGTCAGAAGCATGCTGCTGCCATGGCTGCGAAACAAGTAGAAACTTCAACGGATGAAAAATCTTGAATTCTAGTTCTCGTTTGGTGCTTTTAAGTTAAATCAAATTGATATGATTATTAACTTTTATGAATTTGAGACAAATTATCTCACATTGTAATAGATGAATATTACAACATAAAGGGTCAAACCCTTGACCTTCAAACCATGAGGGGTCCAAGACAAATTGTTTTCAAAATGGGGGTTCCTGCCATTTAGTCTGGCAAGAATTCACAATTTTTAGGTACCGTAGTGATCAAGCAATGCCAAGTGCGAGGTTTGTTATTGCCATTTGAATTGGCGAGAAGCTGACTCATCTTGTCGCATCACCTGTGCACATGCTCCTTGATGACTCGCTTTTCTCGCATTTCATTTGGCGGGAAGGTTAAAACTTGAACACAAAATGTTTTCGCCAACTGACGTGGCGATAACTTTGAGCGTGACAACTTTTCTATAATGGGCAGCTTTACCAAAATTAAATTTGCCATCAAGTAAAGAAATTTATTATTGGCCAATGCATGGATCAAAATTGAAAGTTTGGCAGTAATACATTACTGCATGATGAGGTATCAGATTTAATTGTTACTTTTGGTCATGCAATATTGGACGGACTGTTGTGAATTTTAAATTTTGATAGATGACAAAATAATAAATTTAATTTTGGCAGATGGCAAGTTTAAAGAAAAGTTGTTGCCATTTCAATTGGCGAAAACATTTATGCTATTTCATGAATTCTGCAAAAGCATAGCGTGTAAGTTCAAGTCTTAAACCTTGTTAGCCAAACGAAATGGCAAGAGCGAGTCATCAAGATGGATCATCTCCTTGCCAATTCAGATGACGGCAACAAACCTCGTACTGACAGCATTTCCCAATCCAAATAGCGACGAACTCATGGCTCAGACCCCCTTGTGACGAAGAAATGATGGGCAACGCCATTTCTGAAAAGCATTATCTACTTTGGGCGATCTTCCTTTTATTAGGGAGGACCGAATAAGCTACTTAAATAGCGTGCGTACCATGATTAAGCATGTGAGTTGTTCCAACATAACATTATAGTGTAGGTATTGTAATTCCTTCAAATTTAAATGAAACATGATGTTAAAGTGGAAGATAGAAAAATATAACAGGACAAAATTAATATATCTATAATTCATGTGGTGTATGTATTTTATCAAAAATTAAATAGCATTTACCAATTCCTCAACTAGCCAACTTCCAAGTTTGAAGTTTCTAATCTTACAAATGCAAATATCATACAGTCATATGTTTTTGTTGTTAATTGCAAAGGATTTATAACAAATTGAGGAGTATTGTAGCAAGATCAAAAGGATATATATATAGAACCTAACACGAATGAATGCCTTTAGGCCTTGTGAATTTAGAAAGCACTATTACACCCATGTCTTTGATCCTTTTGCTTTAATCTTTTCTACAACTTTTGGTTGGAATAGATGACAAATTTAAAATTGGATACAAACCTTTTGGTTTGAATCCTTGTTCTTTTCATGTTAGTTTTATTGAATCAAGTAACTTTGTATTTCATATACGGGTTTGAGATTGTATAAGAGGTATAGTGTTTTGTTCTGGGTCTTGATTACTCAAACAAGTTACATGTTTAATTATGGACGAGCATGAAGATGATATAAAAGTCCAGGATGTCTAGATCAACGATCACGGCTTTACTCCTACAAATAATGTTACTATTCATAAACCTGGTTTAAAGAACAAAACCACATTTCCTTACGAAACCATAAGAGAAACATTCACTAAAAGCATTTATGCAGCTCGCACACTTGTGAAGTCTCCATTACAATCAAATCAAACAACCACGAAGATCTCAACTTTCAGCCACAATATATATCTCAGCCATTATGAAGATCTCAGTTGCCTAATGAAATAGGTTTTCCATGAAAATGTGATATGTATCCAAATATCCCTCAAGAAACGGAAATAGAATATGAGATATATCTTGGTTTTAACCGAAAAATTGAATTTGTTTCATACCTAAGTCAAAATTCATTGGATTTGAGTGCGATCAGTCAGATTAGAAGGTGACAACAGCTTGAGAATATTGATCTCTTGTGAATCATTTCTAAACACAAATAAGATTTTGTGGTTTTGGTGGAAATTCTCATAGGCAGTATGGGAAATTTCATAAGGCTCATATAAGGTGGAAGGAAGATTGCCATACATGCTAAACCATACTAGACATTATTTCACTTACATGTCGCACGTGTTTTTGTAAAATACACGTTATTGTTCTAGGTCATACTAACCCTGTATATATGGCTCTTTGGAAGAATATAAAAGTTGCTTTATTAAATGCAACTCTTAAGAGAGTAGAACCTAAATAGTTTTACGTCTAGCAAAATATAGTTACAATGCCATTCTTACTTTGATAGGATGGTAAGGTGGTTAAGGTGTGACATAGAAAAACATAGGTTCAAAAATCCTATGGGGTGCCAAAATTGTAGTCAGTTCAAAAAACAATTTAATTACAATAAACATTCAAAAGGGGGATTCAAAACTTTGTGTGTGTTACTATCTTATTGGTTTGACTCGATGGACGGATAAAGCCTTAAAATGTGAGACACTAAGTCGTAAATGTCTAGTAAAGACGAGTTTGTGTTAATACTTTCAAACAAGATACATCTATTAAAATGCTTTCAAATGTTGCATCTTCAGTCGTATATTGGATGCGTACATATAAACAAGCATTCGAGTACACTAATAACTCGTACCCCAACACCAATATCTTCAACCACCCTCCCTGCAATCGTCTTCACAAAACCCTAACTCAACTCAAATCTTTTATTAAGGGAAAAGGGGTGATTATTAATTTTTTATTTAAATATAATGGCAGAGAATGTCACAAAAATTAAAACATATATTTCGTCTAAATTTAACATCTTTTAAAATAAATAAAAATTAACAAAGAAAGTAATAGAAAACTAGGTAACCATTATTAACTTTTAACTTAAAAAGAAAAACATGAAAAACATGCAGAATAAAGAAATTGATTAGCATTCCAGAAAACTAAAATTCCAAAAGCAAAACAAATCTTTAATGAAAACAAGTAGTTACTAACAGAAATAATTTATACTCAATAAAAGAGTTATTATCATAACATTTGAAAAATTAGCAAATGACAAATTAATTTTGTTGCGTATAATCGAAACAATGTGGGAACAGGTTTTGTATCTGAACCTATTCTACTTTTGTGGTTCATAGCATACAACTGCTCCCAGGCTTACACCAAACAGATCATACAAATGAACCTTTCTACTAAACCCACCCTTTCAAATGCCAAACCTCACAAAAGTGTAACTTATATGAGTATGAAGTTACATACTAGAGTTAAGAGAAGAATGGAAGTTAAGATCTCACATCTTCTGAAGCCTTGTTTGTTGTAGTATGATAAGCACTTCCCGGGACATAAACAAGAAGTTCGCAGTCAATCATTCTTTCATAATGGTCCTGAAAATACCTTTCATTGTAAATATAAACAACCACTAAAAACTCTTTCAAGTATGCAAAAAAAACATTATTTTTAAAACCTTTTGGTTGTCCTGAACGGATTTAAGGTTGGCAAGCAAGCGGTTAAGTTGTTTCTTAGCCTTGGCTCGTTCTAAGCGTCTTTCAGCACATTGAGCTGCTGTTACCTCTGCATGACATGCAATACATAGTGTCCTCATGTTTTCTAGCCTACATTCACCTGCAACATGGATCATATTGATAAAAGTTAATAACATAAGACGACAAAATATGTAGGGTAGGGTAACCTTAAAGCAAGAATGGAGTCATGGACCATTCATAAGTAAACAAGGTCAAGATGCTTGCATTAATTTAAATCCATATAAAATACAACAGTACAATATTATACTAAATTAAGAATTAAAAATTAAAAGGAGACCTCCCCCACGATATACTGGTACAATGTGATCTGCATGCCACGCATTGCCCTCTGTTGGATCACTGATGAGCTTTTCAAGTCTAGAGAAATCAAGAAAAAAGAATTATCAATAATATTATTAGATTTAAACCATAAGGCAAAATATAAGCAGACATGAGACTTGATGTAAAACTCACAAATTTTTACGTGCTACCAACTTTGGGGCTTCTTTAATAACAAATTCTCTACGCTTCTCAAGTGATAAAGGTTTTATATTTTTCACAAGTTTTCGACAATCAAGATGACAATTTGTGCATATGCCATGTTCAATTTGAGCAAGCCCCTGCAAAACCTATGTTAAATCTCAAAACTAATAACAAATATAATCCTACCAAAAAGAATATAATCATATACACACACACACACACAATATTAAATCACTGACCGTGCGTAGGTATCTATTACTAGTTCTTAAGCGATATTCTTCATAACACTCCAAATCACAAAATAAATCCTCAAAGAATTCAGGCTCCTTGGCGCTATTTTTCCTGAGATTATGAAAAAGTTTACTTAGAAACTGCCAAAAAGGTTAAAAACAGATTTGTATTTTAATAATATTAAAATTAAAAGTAACAAAAAATTACTTCAGGCCAAATGCGACGAGTTCTGACCCGTCTTATTAAATTACCCATTTTCACCCGAACCCATTTCAACCCACCCATTTTGCCACCTATATATGTTAACTTCACTCGACTTACGTGCAATTCTTTTGACACAGTTTACAAAGTGGTTGACCAGTCAAAGACCAACCCTGCATGTATTGTCTTTCTTTTTTACCATGAAAGATGGAAACATTCTTCCATACAGCATCTGAAGGGAGGGGGTGGCTTATATCATCTAGTGATGTATCACGCTTCTTACTTCCACCTTTTAGCAAGCCCTGTTTAATAATAAATTGTTAGCGGGTCCCATCTTGCCGTGTCAAAAAGAATGACAAAGTCTGAGACATACATCTTTATCATGGTTTTGGCTTTCATTCAGACACAGCTCCACAGCCAAAGGAAGTTGAAGAGGCTTGTTGTATAGTTTATTTTGCTCAACGGGCCTCAGACTGTTCCATTCTTTAACGAAACTTAAAAGAGCGGGCCTGTATATAGAATCATCATTGATAGATTTAGAGGCAAATTTTTTGTCATCAATTGATGGATCTTTTGTCTCGAGTTCTTCGGGCCGGAAATTTTTGAACAATGGGGTAGGCCTTGTTTCCACTCCATGTATACATGAATACAAGTGGATTCTACCTGTGTATTTGCTGACCTGAAAAAATAGTCCAAATTGGCAAACAATCAAATGTGATGAACAATATGTTGCACAGGTTTGAGTGTAGTGGGCCCGATTGTTTCAAGAATAACTGCAATAACATTTGTGCACACCCGCCACACCAACATGATTGTAACCGTAGAAAAGAAGGTTAATAATGGTGTAAAATCCAACCAACTTTCAACATTTTAGCAGTTTAACCTTGCACTTTTTTTAACGATTTAGTCTCTTAAACCAATTTTCTGACTTATCCAAACCTATACACAAATATGCACACAACACACACACACACACATATATATATACCAATAATATGTTGAGAAGTGTGAGAACCATATCAACTCTTGTACTATTTATTATATATTTATTATATAAACAGACTAAAATAGTAAAAAAAGAGTTAATAATGGTGTAAAATCCAACTAACTTCAACATTTTGGCAGTTTAACCTTGAACTTTTTTTAACAGTTTGGCCTCTTAACCAATTTTCTGACTTATCCAAACATATACGCACATATGCACATGCACATGCACATGCACATGCACATGGACACACACACACACACACATATACCAATAATATGTTGAGAACTGTGAGAACCATATCAACTCTTGTACTGTTTATTATATAAACAGACTAAAATAGTAAAATGCATGCAGATTTCAATATTTCTCAGGTTTATGTTAACTAAACTGATAGTATTTTATCCATCTATCTATATCTCTATATACACACACATACATTATATGCATATGTGCACAATTTTTATAAAAAAGATATTCAGGAGAGAAGATAAGATCTAAGAGTGAAGAGAGATAAACAAAAAATTATTGTCCCTTTTACATTTTTCATTGAAGCGAAATGCAAATGTCTTGTGCGGTTCTCGTGGTTCTCAACATACTACTGGTTTTGAAAAGAGCGCGCCACTATGTGCATGTGTGTGTGTGTGTGTGAATATATATGCGCAGGGTTTATGTTGAGTTTAACCAACCATCTTTCACCATTTTATCAATTAAGTCCCTTAATCATTTTGTAGGTGTCATCCTAAACCTTTTTTTTAGGTTGTTTCATCCTTAAAAAGATTGATTGAATTCCGATAGTTAAACTTTCTTTAGAACCACTGATAAATTTTACCACTATTATCCCATCCTAGAAAAAAAACACCTAAGACATACATGTAAATGTGTATTAAAACATACCTCAAACCGGAGAGAATTTGCTGGGATACAATCTGAGTCAGCTTCAACTGGATTAATAGGTTCTGGATCACTTGGGATTTCAATGACATTCAACTTGTCAACATCAACTGAAGTGCTTGAAATTATTATATTATTCCTCTTAGTTTCATGAGTATATACTTCCATTGTCCCATTGGATGTCATATTTTCTTCATTATGTACTTTTGGAACTATACTAGCCTGTCAATCAGCAAAAACATTGATGCATTCAGATCAAAGTAATCACATAAAAACATCAAAAAGAAGTTTGAAGTTCGTACGGTTTTCTTGTAGCGGTACTTAAGAAATGGACCAAATGCTTCATCTTCACTTTTTGAAGTAGTGGTCTCATTAACTACTGGCTGCATCTCTTCACCAGATGCATATTGAGAACATACCACGGGCTCGGTTTCAGAACATTCATTTTCACTTCCCTCCTCAAATGTTAAGTTCTCTTCTTTATCTTTTTCTTCAATGGTTTTAAGTAAAGAAACATCTTCAACCTGCAAATATTAAGTTTATTGCACTTATATCCCTTGGACAGATCTAAAACAAACCTTAAACGAAAATTAAGGTAAATTAAATGATATATCATTAAAAAAAAAGTAAACTACAAAAAGCTGATAAAGATATATACCATAATCTCTTTCAACGAGTCATACTTCCCATCTACAGTTGATGAAGTGCGATGCAAACTTCTATTCAATCTTTTCCAGTGTGATTCATCCGAGGTATCCTGGAAACAAATCATCAAAAGTCATGACAGCTAAAAAAAGAAAGAAAATCATACATGGGCCAGAATTGTATAGCAGATGAGTTAGCAATATGCATACCTTGGCACAAAATATATAAACGTTTACTGAGTTAGTTTGACCACGTCTATGAGCTCGGCTTTCAGCCTACAATGTTCACAAAAAGCATCAAGCAACCACACCATCAATAATCATATATATTGTATGGTAAATTGGTAATATCACGGCTAAAAAGCTAACTTAATGCATTAAAGTCCAAGAAAGCAATACCCTTTATTTTTTTGGACACTAAAGAAGGAACATAAGGGACTTTAAGATAATAATCTTAAAACCATAGTTACCAAATACGCTACAGAAGGTGCGATTACCATATTGTATCGGAGTGTGCCGAAACGCAATTGGATCGATTGTTTAGTGTTCCGATCGATTAGGATAATGGAATTATTTAATTAAATAAATATTATATAAATTGGAATTATTTAACTGGAAAATAAATATTATATAAATAATGGAATTAGTTAATTATGGAATTATGTATGATAATATAAGTTTATAATCTGTTATGGAATTATGGATAATCTCTTTTGGATAATATGTTATGGAATTTTAGTTTTGGATATGGCATTTGATTATCTGTTATGGAATTAATGTTTTGGTAATTATGTTTTTGCCTTTTTGGTAATTTTTGTTTTAACTTGGGTGCACCGAACCAGATTCTATGGTACACCGTACCGGTTAGTACCGAAATGCAAGGTTTAAAATTACAGAAACGAGCTTCGAGGCGAAACAAGGTGTAAGACCGAGGCGGAATTAGAAAAATAAATATAAAAATTATATATCTTACAAAAACTGAAAAAGTTCATAGATTCAATAGTCATAAAACCAAACACAAAGTCTAATTCATCAAACACATAAAAACATACAAAGTTTGTAATCAAAGTACTTGATGTTCTACCCCATACTTCCAAGCTGGATCTTTCCTTGCATTTTTACTAGACATCCCCTAAAACTAATTGAAATAGCAAACATTCAACAGCAAACATTAAACTAATTGAAACGACAAACAATCAAAAACTAAAACAGCAACAATAAAGTGGCAAACAGCAAACAGCAAACTGATCAAACTGAAACTGAAAACTGAAAACCGATCATACAGCAAACTGAAACAGCTAAACAAAAATAAGCATAAAAATTATATCAAATTAAGCTTATAAACAGCAACAAAAAATTATAAACAGGTAAAACAGCAACAAAAAGACAGTTATAAACAGGCAAACAGCAACAAAAACAGTTTATAAACAGGCGTGCGCCTCGGTCCTCCGTACCGCCTCGATGGTGAGGCGTCCGCCTCACATAAACGAGGCGTGCGTGTCAAATAAGGTGCAGAGGCGGCGCCTCATACACGTTTTTCCTCCAAACCGCCTCGAGGCGTGCGTCTCGAACGTTTTTTCAAAACCATGCCGAAATGAACCTAACCCCCTTCGTACCGAATACGCCACCTTGAGCGAATTGCGTACCCGTATTTCGTTCCCGTACCGAAGCGAACCGCGATTTAGGTAACTATGCTTAAAACATGTGTTAATAACATAAGACCCAGCAAGATAAAACCTGTTGAAAGTCGGATATTTTCTCAGGTAATTCTAAAAAAACCACATTTTGTGCAGCTGACAAGTCAAGTCCACTGCTCCCAGCAAGTATCCCAACTAATGCAATTTTAACCTGACAATACAAAAATTATGTAGGAAACTTAATGAAGTTACAACAGTCAGCTAGATGCTGAAATCTATTATAAGGATATTCAAGTAGTGTACTGAGAAAGCACTTAGCATGCCTCTTTTGAATGTTGGAAAGAATTGATTGAGTGTTGTCTATCTCTGGCAGATGCATCACGCCCATCAATGCGTACAAACTTTATCCCCTTTTCACATCGGAACTCCTGTTGAATTATATGGCATTATGAAAAGTGCATAACAAATTGATTCATATTTTACTGCAAACGTACAAAAAAACAGGTAAAGAGGATGGCGCTAGAATCAAGTTTGATTGGTCTGAAAGATGCCAATATGTTGTTTCTTACTAATATGCAAATGGTGAATGAAACAGCAAAAGGAGAACTTCATTACCTGTAATCTATCAGTAACCTTATGATAATGAACAAAAATTATCATTTTATGAGAACTTTGACTCGAGTCAAACTTTTCATCATCATCATACTCAGCCATCATTGGATGCATAAGTAGCCACTCTTTGAATCCTGCTAGTTTTGCCAGACCGATAACTTGATTGGATGGCCTTGAAGAGCTGCACGCATCATCACCTAAAAGCAAGAAAAATAACAGAATAAGTAGGAATTAGATATTGCAAGAGATTTGCATGCGCTCAGGAAATATTTAGAAGGAACCCTTCTGTAAATATGTAATAAAAAACAGGATTTCACCCACACGTCTATTCAATATTAATGCTTGTTAGCAGTGTAGAGGCAAGAATTTTGGCTCGATTGAAGCCGTAAAATTATCAATGGAGCCAATATTTTGAAGCAACCTTTTAGAGTCCAAGCAGTTTACAAGTTGAGCAAGTTCTAATATGAAAACATGGACAGAATGATGAAAATCTGTTTACTGTATACATACACAAGCAAATGGAATGCTGAAATCTTACTTTTTTCATCATGTTGATTAAGATCATCTGATGAACCATCTTCAGCCTCATTTGCTGCAGAAGGATCATCGTTTGCCATACTGCAAATTGCTACTGCAGAATCAAGATCTGATTTCTTGAGAACCAAGCTGATAATTTGCCTTCGTATGGGTGGTAATTGCTTCAAAACATGATCCTTCAATCGTCTTATCTATATGATATAAATTCAAGATATTAACTAAAAAGGATGATAAGCAAACAATAATATTCATGAATCAAGCCCATTTTATATACTATTCCCTCCATCCCAAAAGTACCACTTCATATTCCTTCTAAAAAAAAGCTTCTCTGCGACGATTTACCCTTAAATTTGATGTCATAATATATTCAGCTTCTTCCCAAGTTTTTCTGTAATTCTGTCCCAGAAAAGACTTATCTTTCAAGGTATAACCTTAAACAAATGGATGTCATAAAATACTTACTTTCCCAAAAAGTAGATAGACAATCATCTTCCATATTTTTTATCACGTTTAGAATGTTAGACCTAGACACCTAGTCCTTGCAGATTTATATTGAACATTTTTTGGGGTAGAGCATGGTTTATGGAAAAGGAGTATTCCAACAATATAAGTTATAAGTCAAACAAACGATAAAGAAATACACAGGCATCAAGAACTAACCATAACAGTCTGCTTCAGTAACACATTCAGTTCCTCCAATCGAATGCCCTTTGAGAAATCCTAAAGGAATGAAACAATACCAAGAATATAGAAGATATGAGTTCTGTTCAACACATCATAAAATGTGCGTATAATATATCATATACTTGTCTAAGCACGCACATATGTTTATGCGCGCACATATTTAGGATAAACAAATGCTACCTGATAGACAATCCCTTGATAAGTGCGGACGGTGCTCATAGAACAGTAGGTTTTTGCAAATGCAAGCTTATCTTTTCCAAGCAGACCAGGCCTACAAAAGCAGCATTTATCAAGAAAATTGCAAATGTGATGTGATTACTAACAAAATAGAAAGCAGGAAACAAAATTTACCATAATATGTTTATTTGGTGAAAAATGTCATACGGCCTATTAGCACCTAGGAGAAATACGAGACCAAAAAAATTAGGGCACATGCATTATGGCATTACATGGCAGTAAATTCCAAGAAATGTAACATTTTCTTTGCCACAACCTTGACAAAGAAGGAGTCCCTGAGAGTAAGATTACATGATTGATCTTTGGGGAAACATCAAGTACAGCTTGTGTCTGTAAATAAAAGGAATGAACATAAGGAAATCAAAAGAATAATAATGAAAGCTAACTTGGATTGACCATTCAAACCTAATTACCTAAAGCATGTCAAGAAATTCAACAGATAAGAGGATGTAAAATTAATACGATGATTGCATGCAATCTAGCAGGCAGCTTGGTGCAAGATGAAAAGCACAGTCCAATACTAGATGTAATAGTATTGCATTCAAAAACTAGTTTTTGAGTTGTTGCAAGTCACACTAACCCTACTACTTTATGTAGAGAAAAATCCATACTCTAAAAAAGAGATTAAGAAAAGACAAAACGTTGGCAGAACACTTGAGTTTCATGAATCATGAACATTACAGCAAGTAATAGCCACAAAGTAAACTGTGTGCTATTGTGACAGTGTAGATTAGAATTTTGATATCAGATATGCTAAGTGGTTAGTGGCCACAAAAAACAAATAGGAAATATTGTACTTGGTTAATGCACATATTGTTATTATTTTTTTCATTTCTAACCAACTAATGCACAAACTTCAAACAGTGCTTCATATTCAAGATGGTATATTCTATTGGACAATATGATAATTACAATACATAGAGACGAACCGAGCCCATTCTCTTGGTTCGTTCCTGCTTCTTTTTATTATTTTTGTTTCTTATTTCTTATTTTAACGGTGTTTTAGTCGCACCTAGGACCACGGTCCACACACCGATCTCAAACTACAGTTTGATTATTTCTTTTAAGATCTACGGATCTCATCTCTTGATCTACGGATCTAAGAGACGCCGTTTGACCACAGTCCCCGGCCATGCTTTTGTTTTTTTCTTTTTTTGTTCTGTTCTTTTTTTTTCTTTTTTAGATCTATCCAATGGCTGCTAGCCTCGACACACCGCCACACGACTACGTTCGCCGGTTGTCGAGTTACCTTACCTCTAGCAATGGTCTAAATCATTCTGGGAACTATGAACCAATGAACTACAGTCACGTAACTCCAACAATTTTGATGATATTTTTTTTAAAAAGATCAATAGTGTTACAAGCTGGCCGTGTCAGATTCAGCCCCTCAATCGCGCGTGTTCGATTCTCTACCATTTTGACTGGGCGAGTATCGGATAATATAGTATTGTTATACTATTTAGTGTTTATTAGTATCGGGCCATGAGCCCGGTTCATCTCTATATATTGTAATTACTATTGAATGGAATGATCAACCAGTTTTGCCATCTAATATATTCGGGCTATAGAAATTAAAAAGCAAAAAATATGCATTATTAAGAATAAAACAGTGCTTCAAATTTAAGGATTAGACAAATATGCAGCTCAGACGTCAAATAGGGAGTCAACAAGTATACAAATATATTAAAAAAATTAAGGTTAAGTGAATTGCCAATATAATTACACACTATACCTCTCCTGCTTCAGATGATTTTCGTTTCGTACAGCGCACGTGATGTGATTCATCAACAATCAATACAGCCCACTTTTGCTTTAAAATGCTCTTCTTCAAATGATGCAGCATTGTATAAGATATGACAACGACTTTTGGAGACCTTGCTAAGTTTTCAGGATTATTTACATGACCAAAAACTGGAAGACAATGCAATTACAGAAACAAAGCATCAGCTATTATAAGTTGCTCAAAAAGATATAGTTCTTACATTTACCAATTGTAATTTATGCCAATGATACTATTTGAAACAAGCTGAGATGACAAATAAAATGTGTATTTGCATCAGGTAAAACATGCACATGCTGAAGAGATAGTATTACCCTAAACTCCTAAAGAACAGACACTTACATTAAGACAAGAAAAACCAACCAACAAAATCATCATCAATATACAATCCAAAAACTAGTTATATACCCTATTTCCATATATTATTTGTCACTTTCTTAGATCATCAAGACTCAGGTACTATTATACATAGTGTAAGGAGGAGCAAGTACACTTCGAACCAGTTGCGCCTCTCATGATGCATTCCTCGATACCGAACATCACGGTTAACTTTAAAAAAAAAACAGCTCACAGTCGAATTTAAAATATTTCATCATCTGTATGCTAGTTTCAACTGCAACGCTATTAATTAAAATAAAATAACAGGATAACCCCTAGTTGAGAAAGATACCTAGATGAATATCAGAAGGCAAACAAGATGGAAGCCAATGCTCCAACTCTTCTGCCCATGTATATCTCAAAATAGCCGGGCACACGACTAGAATTGGGCCTTCATTCATGAAACAGCTTGCAATTGCAATGGCCTAAAATCAAGCAAACAACTAAGTCAATGTATACTAGTTATCATCTGATTACAATTATTATTACCTGAAGTGTTTTTCCGAGGCCCATTTCATCAGCAATGAGACACCTACCGCCCCTACGCAATCCAAACTTGACACCTTCAATTTGGAAGGGAAGCATCACCTCCAAGAGAGACTTTGAAAGTCCTCCCATTAACTCGTCTACTTTCTGTTCGGACAAGTGTTCAGGCCTGCAGGGCTCCCATCTTCCCTCAACATAAGCACGTGATAATACGCTTACAGCTCTGCGCGTCACGTAAGGGATATCTTCATACTCAATGCGCTCAGTCTTTAACGCTTTGACAACAGCGTCATAATCTTTCAAATGGAACACGCATGCCTCTCCACCGACATGAGTTTGTGTGTAATGCGATGGAACCACCTGGTGAATTAGGGCAATAATAATCAATAGAATAGAATGTAAGGAGGATTAATTAATAAATAATAAAACATACAATAGGGAGGCAGTGGGTTAACTTCTGGAAGCAATCGGCTTCACCGGGAAACGAGTAGCCGTCGACGGGCAATGGCTTGACGGAGAAGGAGTCCGGCGAGGAAATCTCGAGGCGGACGATGAATTTGTGAGTGGGTTTTTGGCACTTGGTTAGGTTCCAGGGTTCTTCGTGGTGTCCTGGTGACTTGCGCTTAGGAGGACGTGGAGGTTCCATTTTGATTATCCCGTTTCTCTTCTCCTTAGGGTTTTTAAGTAACTGTAGAACCGGATTTCAAAAACAATGGTCCGCTTTGGTTCCATTTTAGGCTGCATGATTTATTTATTTATTTAAGGGTTTGAAAAAGAAAAAATAATAAAACTTTTTTTCTTTGAGCTTTTTTATTAAAATAAAAGAAAAAAAAATAGAAAGAAAAGTTAGGGTTTTTTTCTTTCAAAATTTTTTAGCCAAATCTGGCTTGATTCTGAAAAAAAGTATATAGTCATGTACAATATTACTAATTTTTCCTATTTTTTCCTTCCAGTATAACTCAATAATGAGAATATGATTGTAAAGTTACAATTTTTTTCCTATCTAACTCAAGAATGTAATTAACGCTTTCTTTTATATTCTTTTATTTAACTCGAGAATGTCTTTTAAATAGATAATTTCTTTTCCTTACTTCCCCTATCCAATCTTATCAATGCTTTTCCTTGTATTTTAAACCCGAGAATGCAGTGTTAAGATCCTCCCATTTGTGACCATTTTGGATCTTCACACACCATCTTTTTTTCTATACGGCTCGGGCTCGTATAAGGCTATACGGTCGTATAGCACCTGAATCATGTCAGTTTGTGTCGGAGCTTGTCGGTCATTGTTTGTAGTGCCTCATATCGGGCGTATAGACAATTTTTTGGACACAATTTTAAATATTAGTACGTTAATATGGCCGTATAGATCTATACGCGCATATAAATAAGTTTTTGGACATGATTTTAAATATTAATACGTTAATATCTTACATTTTAATGTATTAAGTACATAACATACTTGGCTAAATATGATATTTTTGAATAGAATAAATTGTATATAACATACTCGGCTAAATGATTTATAGTTGTACCCCGAGAACATTCGTTTAAGATTATATTATATTCCATTTTATAATAGTCTATACACGATAATCAATCAATGATTAACCAAACAAGAAAACATTTGGTCAAAACATACCGATAAACATCTGGTCCACATACATGAAAATAAAAGTGCACCCCAAACATTTGGCAAAATTTTTCTATACGACCGTAATGAACAACCAAACAAAGGAATCTATAACACAATGCATTGAAAAACCCAATTAAAAATCATAATGAATAACCAATAACACAATATAAAAAACCCACTAATTTTTGTTTTTATTTTTATATAACAATATGATATTCATATTAAAAATAAAAAAAACGTTTGTTATTATGGTGAATTTTTTTAAAAAAATAATGTTGCATGAAAAAGTTATTGATGTTTTAAAACGATGGGGGAATTGACACGTGTCTTGCATGTGGAAAGAGAAAGTCAACAAAAGTTTGTTATTACCCTTATGCCTTTCTCATCAATTTATTTTCTTAAATTAATCTTCACCATTCAAATTTAAGATCAATTGATTAGATTTCTTCTCACCTTTCTCATTTTTGTTGTCATTTGTTGTAACACCCCAACCCGGAACGGGCTAACGTGTCACCTTTACAGATATCAAAACATAACTTATAAAAGCCTAAGTCGAATTTGATTCCATCAAATAACCAAAAAAAAAAACATTTATAGTCTTCTAAAATCTTGAACTTTATTACTCTCTCTCACCACTAATTCCCCTGATTTCCCATATCACCTGTTAACAAATAAGAAAAACACAAAAAAGAAAATACGGCAGAACCAAAAATTTGCCCAGTAACGGAAAGAACAATAGTAAATGTAAAGACGGACATACAGAAAACACCACATATACTGAACTGAAGAAAGGACTGAATTGACACCAAAACGAACACAAACTCGAAATCCACACCGAAACAGAAACAAATGATTTACATCATCAAAACCATAATCCGACACATGGTCATAACGTAATCAGATGCATATATATAAACATATTAAAACATATCAGAAACAGAGCATATATAGATACTAAACTACACGACCGTGATGTAATAATAATAAAATAGGTCGTGTCACACAGAAGCACCCAGAACCAGAAACAAAGGGGCACACAGCTAGCTAGTCCATGCACCTATGAGATGGTACGTGTGGCGTACACGCATTGTTCTATCTCTCAGAAGTCAGATCTCAGGAGTCGGAGCTAAGATCGATCTATACGCCTCTAGGGGCCAGAGTGCTATACAAGCACAAGCTAGAGACGCCGTGAACTTTGATTACGCACTGTCACGATAAGTGCCATGTCGATGACGCCCCAACGACAAGTTAGAAATGCTCGGATAACAGAGTACTGAAGCTAAATTCATATAACTAAATTCGAACAGGAACATGCAACAATGAATACAAAATATATATAACCTATTGCATGTTAAAAACTTAATATTAAACATATCATACGGATAAACTGAACTCAATCTGAAACTGAAAAATAACAAAAATCCGCACTACGAAGTGACGGACATAGAATATAATATAGAACCAGTACCATGAGTGAAGAAAACTAAAATCCGTACTACAAAGTAACGGAATATAATTAATATTAACAGGAAACAAAAACAGAATCCGTACTGCGAAGTAACGGAATATAATTAATACTATGAGTGAAAGAAACCAGAAACCGTACTACGAAGTAACGGAATAGAGTTAATATACTATGACTAAAAGTAAACAGAAACCGTACCTTAATCAAAAGAAGCGAAGCAAATGAAAGGCCATCCATAACACGTATAATAGCCAGATATCCAAGCAAAATCGAACGCATCAGAGGCTAAATTGTCGGACAATTGAAGAGTGAGATAGCAACTGTAGTTCGCCCTCACGGTTTCGCAACGGGGCTAGTATCACCGAACGACAAAAGGAACGGATAGCGGCAGTTTAATAACATGGTTGCGGAGCCAACTACTGTGCTGTAGCGTGACGTGATGATGGTGGCACCCAGCGATCCGAACTGGCTGTCAAAGCGGCGGCGGTGGTTGTCTCCGGCGACAAATACGTCGGTGGTGGCGGTTCTTCAACGATTCCGGCAGCGGTTGTTATAGCAGTGACGGCGGAGTAGGAACGACCATTAATAGAGGGCTGATTTTAATGGTTGCAATGTGGTGCGATGGTGGTTTGGTGACTACAATATTTTCCCGTAGAACATTAACTCGCAACATTTTTTTATTAGGCTAATAGATAAGATCTAAGCTTGAATAATAAATATCTTCCAATCCCTTTTCTTGCGGTGGAATTGGTTGAAACAATTTTGGAAACTATATCATGGAAACTTTTGAGTCAAAATATTGAAATGAATTTGGAGATCACGTTGTACAGCGGCAATTTCGGAAGTAAAACATGGCTATCCAAAGTTTGTATATATATTCTTTCTAAACTTTCATTTGTTTGCTAAATTACATATAACTTTTCCATTTTAACTTACTTTAAATGAAACCTCATACTTGCATGCATGACTAACTTAAATTCTTAGGAAATACCCTTTTCAACAATTTTTAATAACTCAATTGTGACATCCCTCGATTTCGGGTCAAATTGTATTTATTTTGTATTTGTTTTTATGTTGTAAACCAACCCGATTTATATCCCGAACATTTCAAATATATAAAATATTGGATTTTATGTTACTAAAACATTCCCGCTTGTCTAATTTGAAAAACCCCTTTTACGGATTCGAAAACGGACTTAAAACGCTCAAGATACATCAAAAACGAACTTCCGGACGCGAACCGACGTGCAGATCAGCAGCAGACCAACAGCCCTATCTTTTTTTTGTTTTTTGTTTTGTGACTTGTCTTGACCCCTCTTGCATGCAAACCTTGATATCACACCCCATGCTTGACCCTTTCAACCCACCCTATATATACACCACTATCCCCTTCATTAATCCCTGCTCATTCATCTCTTTCTCTTTCAATTTTCAAGCATTCAAAGGTGTTCTTCATATTTTTTGGCAGTTTGATTTTCCAAAGTCAAACTGACCATAGTCTTACATTATAATCAACTTGTTAACACTTATTTATACTTGAAGATTGTTATACAACATATATATAATAGCACCCTTTGTACCTTCGGTGGGCATTTCTCCGGTCTCGGTCGGTTAAGTGTCCGGCCCATAAGACAAAGCTACATGGAGGACTCGTAGTAGTCCTTCATTATATATATTTTCCGCATCTAACCATCAAACTTGTTATACTTGTTTAACTTCTGCTCATCTTAGTTCTATTTTACATTTTGAGTTCCATGGTTATGGGTTTGTAGAGACTAGCCTCGGTTATTCCGTAAATAGCTTCAAACCGGAAGCCGAACTCTTGTTTACTAGTTTGTTTAAATAGTTGTATAAACATGTTTTATGTAAGATTTGAGTTTCTAAAAACCATTTTAATTAGTTCCATGGTTATGGGTTTGTAGAATCTAACCTCGGTCTTATCCCGAAACAAGATCCGAACCGGAAACCGAACTTTCGTTTAAAGACTTTGTTGTTGACTTTTTGTATGTAAGACTTTGGTATTATTATTTATAAATTATTTTACAAGTTCTATGATGTTTGGACATGTGGTAACCATTCTTGGCCTTATTCCAAGATAAAAACAGAACCAAACCGAACTAAACCAAGTTTACTCGCTTAAGACACACAAGTGTGTTTTTAACCATTAAAGCTTATATACTTCTTTAAAAATACTTTATAAACTGATTTTAATTATTTTCACAAAGTACTCGGAATGTTGAATCCAACTTGATCTTATAACAAAGTTTGGACCGATTAAACCGAACACTCGCTTAACGGACGTTGTTAATTCTAAAACAATAGAACTACATACTTGGTTAAGTCTCTTTAAGATTTATTGAGTTATCTCATACATTTATTATTTTGGAAAGTTGACTTTGGGTTTGGTCAAGTCACCAAGACCCGAACTGACCACCCGAACACTCGTTAAAACCCGTTTTAGTATCTATATTATAAAGGAACTTGCTTTCTTGCATTTTTACCCACCTTATTACTTAACATAGGTTGAGTAAAATTAAGGGCTAGATACTTTAACCCGGTTTCGATCAAACTTACATTTTTAAAGGTCTATTATTATAATTTCTTAAATATTTACATTTTAAACCTTAAACTTTAAATTGTTTACATTTCTTATCATTTATTTTCATTTAAAGACTTCCAAGACAACTTTTCTAATACAAGACTTCTTCTCCTTTAGGCTTCGTTCGTTAAACTCATCATTCCGGTTAATCTCCAAATCATCAAATTTTTCAAGTTTATTACTTGACCGTGAGTACTTTCATCCCCCGTTTTCACTATTTTATATTTTGTGGGTGACATTGCAAACTTATTCAAATCCAAATGATTTATACTTGAGTCTTAAACCACAAACTTTATTGTATACTTTACTTAAATAAATGCTCGATTTGGTGTTATATGCTTATATGCTTAAGTGCTAATGTGTTTACCGCTTTTGGATGGTTGATTCATAAATCCGAGTATATCTGGCATCCCCTTATAGAAAGGTGTCGTTAATGTATTCTTATTAACGATTTCATACAAAATCCGAGTATATTTGGCATCCCCTTATAGAAAGGTGTCATTAATGTATTTTTATTAACGATTTCATTTATCTAAATTGTTGCTATTATTTATTGTTTTGTATACAAGTTGTGGAATTTCATATTATATATCTATTGTTCAAAAACTATGAAATTGCTCACCAACCTTTGTGTTGACAAAATCTATTTATGCAATGTTACAGGTTTGACTTTAGGTTGACTCGAGGACTTGAAGAAAAAACGTTATCAAGACTATTAGGATATTAGCAAAACGAACAATATATTATTTACTATGATTTGAATTCGGTTATTATATGAACAAGTTATGTGACTCTTTGTGTTTTTATGAATTTAAATGAGTTGATTAAATATTGTCACTTAATGGTATCGTGTGCGATGAACAATCGGTTGCGCCCCGACGTTTCCGTCATGGTCAGGGTGTGACATCAATAGATCATGGCACAACAGTATTTAACGTTCATTGTGTTTACCATTATTGTTATTATTATTACTAAAAATTACTTAGAATTGATGGCATTGAAATCCCATTACGGAATGACGATTTCACTAGCAGAAAATCAGGAAGTTGACTTCCAATTTCAAGTTTCAAATTGCATCCTAGGATATAAATTATTTAAACATATTAAATCTTTTAATATGTTTCGATAAACCCATGCTTTAAAAATCATAATAAACAATCCTTGTTTACAATATTTATCTAAATCAAATTTAATTCCATCACATGTCTTATACTTTAATTGCTTTTAATTCCATCACATGTCTTATAATTTAATTGCTTTTAAGACGTATTAACTTGTTTAAATTCTAGCACAATAATTTGATATTTAAAATTTTAAGGTTTTTAAATTTCGAGTATTACATTTGTATTTTAACTTTACCTAATTTTTCAATTAGACTATTAGTATGTTTGAGCTATTTTTTATGAGATGTTTTCACTTGAATGGGTTTCCATAATTCGGTACCGAACCGTTACTAAATCGGTACCAAACCCATAGTAAAACGGGTGTTGCCGGGACCGAAATGAACATTTTCGTTACTAATACAGATACCAACGTTTAAAAAATGCGACGATACTGAGCTCATCCCTATACTAGACAACGTATCCTACATTGTTCATTGTTAATTTTATCTTTACTGTTGCACAGATGACTTTTGCTTAATAAGCAAAAATATTTTGTTGGTTCTTTGCAGGAAACATATGGGAGTTATCTAGATCTTCATGAATTACACAGTCACATCTTTTATTGCGGTATATGAAGCTTCTAATAAATCTAGGGTGTCAATTTTGTTAGGTTAGGGGGGTTGATAGGCTGGCGGGTGACTTATGGAACTCGTACACGACCCATATTTTTATTAGTGTCAAATATTTCAACCGTAACTTCGGGTTAACTCGAACACGAACTGTTTAACCCCGTATCCAAACGTTTCATTCAAACCCAAGATAAATTACCCACTAAATTTTAATATTAACAAATGAGGATTGGATTTTTTTTTCAACACTTTTATTTCTATTTTAGTCAAAAATATGTGCACGGTTAACATCAATCCTATCATGACCCATTTATAAACACTTCTATCATGTACTACCCGTTTTTAAACGGGTAAACCGAACACGACCCATTTAAAAAAAACCGGGTTATACTTGCCAACCCAATGTTCTGTGTCGTGTGCGGGTTGTATTTTCTTAAATCTAACTAACGCATGGAATTAAATATGAACCATACAATGTATAGTTTTAGGCTACGAAGACCATGCATTCCGTTGTGACATAAGCATGTCAAAACCCATGGTTCTGCATTACGTTGGCCCAAATTGTGGGCCCACAAAGGTTAATGGTGCAGACATAAGCCTACATTCCCTCAGAATTGCTAATCTCAGACGGACTACAACCACACAACAAATTGGGACTAATATTGGTGGTTTCGAGCTACGTTGCACCGAAACGCCAAAGGAGGTGGAGTCCCCGTCCCGGGGACGGAAACGCCGGCAAAACGTTTCCCGGTCGTTTCCGAAAATTGGGGACGGGATGTGATACGTATCTGGGCTTTGGGTACGGCGTGTTCGAAGTTTCCGAAACAGAGATTCCGGCGAGATTCCAACGCCAGAGCAGTAGGAAGAAGAAAGAAGAAGATGCAGGTTGAATGTGGCGGCTGTTAAGTATTTTTAGGTTAAACGTTTAGGTTTTTTTAACATTTAACCCCTTTATCATGCATCTAATCTCTAAAACTTTTAAACTTTTACATAAAAAGATGTTTTTCTTTAATCTAGTCTCTCTAAGTTTGTATATTTCATTTGTAATCCTAGATTTTAACTATCTTATCCTATATCTATCTATATATTTGTATTTTTTTTATATTTTTTTAATATATTTGTATATTTTTTATATTTTTTTTGCCTTACCGTTGTCGTACCTGTATCTTGGATTTTTGATTTTTGTCGTGTCCCGTCCCCATATCCTGGTCCCGTACCCGTTTCCGTGCTACTTAGGTTGCGAGTCCTACGGTATATTGGAGTGCATCTTATGGCGTTTCCATGTAGGTGAACCCGACCCACTTTTATTTTGCTAATAGTGAAAAAGCAATGCGTTAGTGGTAGCAGTAGTTTTTTTTTTTTGGGGGGGGGGGGGGGGGAGTTATAATTGTTTTGTTAGCATGGACTATGGTTATATTGTTGGACACAATTTTGTTAAGGCCATATGTGCATTGTTTGAGAATTATTCAAGAGTTAAGTTTCTTGCAGCTTGGCATAATGAGAAACTAGGATATATAAAAAATTCTTTAGACTCTGGTGAATGACCAAATGAACATGTCGAACATAACATGACACTAACTCAGTCCGCAGCAACGCGCGGATACGATTCCTAGTTTTATATTAACTAGAGTTATACCCGGCGCGTTGCGCCGGGCAGGTTGGTAGCGATGGTTACATCCAGGCGTTGTCGATTCCATGTCCAAGTGTTGAGGCGGTAAGACGCGAATTCGATCGGCTTCGGTTTCGTGCATTATTGTACCAGAACTAAAACAAAATATAAAACAAAAATATAAAAATTGAGGCGCACCATGGGCAGGCATCAGAACGCGGAGAAGCAACTTTTCTTTATTAAGCAAAAAGAGTACCTAAAAAACCTTTAATTATTCGGATTAAAGCTTGTACCAAATGATCGACACCTACAGACAACTCAACCTACAAACTATAGTGGCTAATCTAGCACCACTACAAATGGCTTCCAAAATCAAAGTCTATATCAAAAGAGGTCTTGAATAACCCAATATAGCCTGGGATTAACCAGAAAAACAAACTAACTTCTTAAAAAAAGGTAATCCAAACTCTACCGGGTTAAAAATATCGTGTTTTAATGGGTCAAAAATAACCCGATATGGGTCAAAGTAATGTGTTTTTTACTTTAGAATTGACAAAATTGACCTGGTAACCTCAAAATGGTTTATTTTTTACCTGGTCAAGTAATTCTGCAAATTTCTGTAACTGCCTCTGGGACCAGTTTGTGATTAAGAAACATTCTTTCCTCACATGTGATCTAACAAAGAAGGATATACTGAAACTCGTCAAAAAATTAGATAAAAGAAAACCGTTAATGGCTCAACCCAAAACAGCCTGTTTCGACATGATACCCAACATCCCGTTACCCAATCTTACCCAACCCATTTAACAATCAAATTCTTTTATAGCTTTCAACCCTTTTGATATTATACTTTAGCAAAAATGTTTCTGAGTTGAATGCTCCTCATTATTTATAAATAAAAAAATTAGTTCTGTTTCTTTATCTCAAATATAGACCAGAATCCAATTTCAGGCATTTGATAATATTAACGAAATTAGAATTCATTATTATTTATAAAAGTAGCAAAAAGATTACAAAAAGAAAGCATCACACATTAAAAAGCCTTGCTAACACTGCTTGCAATTCACCAAATATATGACCCGTTTAACAACTAAGGTTTTTCGAGCTGCAACGGTTGGACCATTTATTGTGGGCTGCATCAAATCCTCAATTTACTAAAAACTTGCATATTCACAAACGGATATGTGAACCATAATACCCTTAACAGAAGTACTCTTAAACCGTGAAACATACCAGCAAAGCAATCTGCACAGTAGTTGTAAACTGCAATGACCAACATGCCTGTCGGTCTCCTAAAATTAAGATTCAAAAACATAGAGAATGAATAGTTAGATTATTACATGTTGGTTTAAGAACCTTCACAAACCATGCTGCATAATTATAAACTAATGCATTGATCATTTTGTAATGTTAAAGAAAACCAATGCATTGACCATTCTTTAATGTTTGAGACGGTTCTGTTTCTGTTATATTGTACATTGAAATTGGACAAAAATGCCTTGTCGTTCATCAATGACTTTGTTACCTTTCAGATTTTACGAATGAATCCCTTTTTTTTAGTCCTTTTCAACTTCCCGCTTCCAAGTTACAAATAAGCAGTTTAAAAGATGACCCATTTGACAAACCATTAAGTTTTAGAGAAATTTGAAAGAACGGATAAAAGGGTTTACACTTTACAGCTCAACACGACCCGACCTATCCAATCTGGATTAATATATAACCCATTTTGGTCGAACCCGTTTTGACTTGTTATCGACCCACAAATTACTCCACCTCTGCTAAAATGTGTTTCATTTTTTTAATGTTACTATCACTATGAGACCAAAATTAGAAGTCGGTGACCCGCTAAATAGGTAAATTCAGTGTTAATCCAATCGGTCCGGGTTGAAGCAAACTACATACACTTTCTATAATTCAAAATTTGAACTTCAGACATTACGAACGCGTTACAGAAGCTCCAAAAAGCTATGCTTTTATTTAAGCCTAGAAAAATGGGCGGGTTGGATTGGCTGTCGGGTCAAAACGTGTTCAAGTGAACATGTGTTGGGTCAAAACAGGTTGCAATAAAAAAGTATCACTATGGTTCGGGTCAGAATGGGTTCAAATGAAAATGTCCTCTGGTCAAAATAGACCGCTTAGAAAAGTATTACTATGAGTGGGGTCAGAATGGACACTGGTCTGAAAGGGTTCGAGCCAAACAGGTTGAAGTGAAAATGTACTTAGATCAAAACGATCCGCTTAAAATTTTTTTATCATAATAGAAATTGAAACTTACCCACTCGGTGAGGCATTGCTGGCCCTTGGGTCGCTTAAGATCAACTGCTTTTCTTCCCGACACAAGTTCCACCAAAACAACCCCGAAGGAATATACGTCAGCTTTTTCAGTGATCTGGCCACTTTCTGCATATTCTGGAGCTAAATATCTAAACCAGTTTAAAGATATAGATTATTTTATTTACAATATAATGGAGACAGTGCGAAGGGTTATAATAGTAAATGCGTTAAAGAATTACCCAAATGTTCCAATTACTCGGGTTGATTCCCCTGTATCTCCATTGGGCCGCCATCTTGCTAGCCCGAAGTCCCCAACCTTGCAAAAATAAAGAAAATACAAATAATAATAATAATAATAATAATAATAATAATAATAATAATAATGCTTTTTTAAGTAAAGAAACATGAAAATAAATGATATGCTAAATATGATTAGAAAAAATTCATCTATGCAGTGGTAATATATACCTGTGATTTTTGGCCCCGCATTAGAAGAATTTACAATAATCAGCAAGTTATATGATCGTTAAACAAAATTAAAATGGTTTCAACCCTATAGAATATAGATCTGGTGGTGCAATAAATTAAGAAACCTTCATTTCATTGTTGCAGATACATTCAAAGAATTTTCCTCCATAATTTCAAATTCCCATTCTACCCTTCAACCATCAAACTGCCATTCCGCCACAATCAAGATCGTTAAAAAATCAAATTAAATCCATATTAAAAATCAAATTAAATCAAACTGCCATTCCGCCATCAAACTGCCAATGCCATCAAACCATTATTAACCAAATTAAATCATCAAGATGCATTAAAAAATCAAAATCCCCACAATCGAGATCGGTGACAGTTATGGAAGTTGGGCACCTGGATTAGGAAGATCTGGAACCTTAAAAAACACCACTCTTTACAGTCCGCGTTATGACCCAGTTTATGATAACAGTTGGATTTTTTTTTATTGAAAAAAAAAAAACAATAAAATTGATGAAGAATTTGAAGAAGCGTACCTACCGATGAGAGAGAGAAAGAGACTCCGATGCGATGAGGATACTTCGATTTAGAGATGATTCAGAGGTGATAGATTTAGAATGAGCCTCTGATAGATTTAGAATGAGGGTGGTGGAAGAGCTAGGGTTTCAAAGGATATAGTTTGACCCGATCTAAACCCATTTAAAGACCTAAGACCCGCGAATTTTAAAGCTTAAATGGGTTAAAAACGGGCTAAAATTAAAATACAAATATGCATATATAAACATTAAAAACGAATAATGTACAACAACCCTTGTAAAAAATCTATATATATGATATATATGGATATAGAGTAGGGAACAGGCTGGGAATGCTCTAATAATGAAACTTAAAGACAAACCAGTCGTGTGATTTAACCCTTAGGGCACGTTCGTTTCACGAACTTTTTTTAAAGGATTTGGAATTGGAATTGGAATTGGAATTGGAATGGAATGGAATGTTCGAGAATCCCTATCATGTGTTTGGTTGGTTAATATGTATTGGAATTGGAATTGGTTTCGAGCTGACACGAGTTTTCGCACTGGACGGGGTGGGTTTCGATTTCCTTTGTTTCTTTTTGGTAGGTTTCGGAGCACGGGACAGGTTGGGTTTTGGTTTCTTCTATTTGTTTTTGGTCGGTTACAGATTCGTTTTCGGCCTTTTGTTTCATTGTGGTCGGTTTTTTCAGTTTCATTTCTGTTCGGTTTCAACTTTTTTGTTTCGCTTTGATCGATTTTTTCGGTTTCCATCAATTCAGTTCAGTTTTGGTTTGTGTTTTGTTTTCGTCGATTTTCGGTTTCGGTTCATTTCTCGTTTTTTTTAAGAACGAGGGCAACGACGGAAACATTTTAGTTTTTTTTACATTTTTTGTTTTTTATTTATATTTTGAGTTATGATTTTTTTATTAATTTTTTTGAACTTTTTTTTGGAGGGGTTTTATTGTTAATAAGAAAATCCTTAACAATCCTTTAAAATAGGTGGGATTTTAAAATCCCATAAAATGTGGGATTTGATGGAATTTAGTCTCCATTCCCATTCTTTCATTTAATGAAACGAACATATCAATTCATGGGATTTAAAATCCCATTCCTTAAAATTGCTTCCAAATTCTTGAAACGAACAGGATCTTAGTTCTAACTACCCATTCTCCAACACTCTTCTACCCTTACATCAAGTCAAATACATAAAACCAAGTTTGCTAATTGAATTCTACATATAAGTTAATTGACACCAATTATAAAAAGGTAATTAGTTGTTTAAATTATTACCAAATCACTACGTTTTACTCATTACCAAATGAATATTAGATGGGTCGACCTCAACACAAAACGACTTTAAACGGATATGCCATTATGGCACGGATAAATATATGAGTCGCGTTCGGATTGAACAATCCAACCACTCAACCGACACGATGACACCCCTAGCCCTTATTGGGTTTCTGCTATATTACTTTTTCACCCCTAGCCCTTATTGGGTTTCTGCTATATTACTTTTTCACCCGTGTATAGGTTAGTGCTATTTTACATTTTCGCCTGTGTATAGACTACGCATTATACAATCAACTCAAAACAAATTCGAGCAATATTGATTAATATGTTTATATTATAAACGTTTGATAGGGATATTAACTATACCGAACACAAACATAAAGAACCAAACGCCCATAAAATGCCATCCAAACATTCAAGTGCAGACTGCATATTCCAATCTATATAAATAAAATGGGTCACAAATTACAATAAGCAATTGCAGCATGCAACCCTAATTAATGATCTCCCTAACCAGCCAATCAAGACTCGGGTACGCAAAATACAAAACAAGAAAAGACGGAACCGCAAACAGGATCGTAACAAGAATATACACAACTAAGATGATCACACTCGTGGGTATGGCATATAAAACAATAAGAAGAAATATAAACACGAATGGGAACTTAGCCGTCAAGTGGACAACATAGATCAATGACTTACTAAGAAACGAGTGCCATCTATTTATGTTAGAATCAGTAGCAGTTGAATCTTGACCATGATCTGGTTCACGGGTGGTGCACGGGCTAATTGTGGTGTTAGCCTGGGCAGTCTGGTTAGTGGGCCAACTGCGGTTCCATGACCAAGAAGACATGGGTGCATGATCTGCACAAGATGAATGAGACTTGATCCGATCACCATTCTTACTCTCAAACCATCCAAAGAAGAAAGTAATTCTTTTTGGGAAACATAAGATTCCCTTTGTAAACGAGGCGAAACGATAACATGTTACACTAAGGGCACGATATGAAAAACGGGAGTTGAATCGGAAGAGTGGGTAGTTTGACCACAGCCCACGGGACGTGAGTACACAGTTCTTACAGAGGGTGTGCCCACACCATAACACGTAAGGCACGTTTTCTACAATATTAAAAGATTCCCAGCACTTAAAAGCTTCATCTCCATTGTTAGTTTCAGAGGTTTCATCATCTGAAGAGTCAAAAGAAGCTTGATTGGATCCTGCAGAGTCAACTTTTGGTCCAGAGGGACTCATAATGGCATTTGAAGTATATCTCCACATGTTGAATACCTAATGCTTTATTCTTGAAACTGCGAGATCATCAAATCAATGCCTGCAAATTAGAAGACCTTACACTTAACTTCATGACATGAAAGTATCCAACTTTAAGTAGAAAACACTGAGGAAGGCATAACTACAAAAGTACAGATACATATTGTTTTAACTCTGACTGGGGGGTGTAAACGAGCCGAGCCGAGCCGAGCCAAGCCAAGCCAATCCCGATCTCAGCTGGTTTTGATTTAAGAGGGCTTGAGCTTGGGTTCGGCTCATTTATTATTTATTAATTAATTTACTTATATAACTATATTATTTAATTAATCTTATCATATGTTATACGATAATAGTTGTTATTATAAACATATTAAATAAAATTATAAAAAAGAAAAGGCTCATTTAGGGTGACTCGAGCTCGATATGTATAGCTCGGGCTCAATAAGTTAGCAACATAACATAGGATCAGATGATGCTCAACAAATTCTTCTGTCAATCATATTAATAATAATTAATATTGTGATCCAGGGATCAATTGAAAGTAAATAGTAGAAACAGTGACTGGTGTTAACAATTAAACATGAAACCCTAATTATTAATGGTAAGAAGAATCAAAATTGGAGCTAATTCTGTGTGACCAAATGAAGAACCCTAATAATTTTGGTTAAAATGGAAGCAATTACAATTAGATTAGATACAAGGTTTACTAAATCAAAAAAACCATCTATTGTGTGTGTGTGTGTGTACCTGATTGATAATTACAATATTAAGATCAACATCGATGAGATGGACCAAGGCAGGGGATCCATTTTTACACACTTTCTCTCCCTACAAAAGAAAAGAAACAAGTCACGGGAAACATACAACGGTTACGGGACGGGGGCTAAGTGCTTAACCATAAGTCGTAACCGACCTTTGGTTATAAAATATTATTGTAGTCATAATTGAATGATCGGTTAATCATGGATTATGAGGTCGGTTTTGATTATTATTATTATTTCTTTGTTAAAGTTAAAAGGTTGTTAGGTTATGAAGTTTGGTTAAAAGGTCAGTTTTGATTATTATGGTGTTTCATGTTCAATTATGAAGTTTTGAATATGAAATATGTCGGTTCCAAGTCATGTTATAAACATTTTAGCATCAATTTAAATGCTTTAATCTAGAAAATAAAATGAATATAGAGGTATAAATTTTAAAAAAACACAAATATAAAAGGTTTCGTTCAATTTTGGTTAATGAAGACACGTTATATGTAACCAACCATAAGCGAATGATTGGTTAATTAGATTCACTTAACCACAGCTTATGGTTAATTTTTCGGTTAACGGGTAGGCTTTCAGTTGTGGTTCTATTTTTGTTTACCTCTAAGTGTGATGATCAAAATGATTTGGTGAATGTAGGTTCACTATGGTTACCAAACGGTCTTGCCCAAATGGTAAGTATGGGTTAGGCTTTAAAAGTAACTGCTAAACTTGTGGGATTAATCATATGCGGTACGATGGGAACGTGACGGGAAGTTGATTGGTATTAGTTTCTTTCGTCACGAGACTGGTAGTACTGTTACTCGTTACAGAAATCATAAGAGAAAACGCAAAAAGTAATATAGTAACATGTTCAAAAGTATCTCGACACATGCTCGATTTGTAGGTTTTATTACTATTTAAATATAACTAAAATTATATAAAAAAATCATTTGAAATTATTAAAAGTCAAACGGTTAGATTTGACTTAAATGATAAAAAAGAAATAAGTTGTTTATATTCGGAAACCATATATCTTCCCTAAAATATCGTTTATCCCACGTAAAAAAATCACACCACAGCGCAACAAATTTAAATAGGTGTACATTAAGCATAAAATACTAGTATTTATTTACGATCTTATATCATAAATGGAAAACAAATCTCTAACTTAAGATTATGATTATTTTCATTAATTAAATTCCGAATTTTTCGTTTTCTTTCCTTCATACGCAAGTCTATTCACCACCTTATAAGTACATGTACACCATCCACGATAATCACAATAATATTATCCAAACACCAGAAATCAAACCCTAGTTTCTAAATCGTAAAGTGAAGCAAACATCATGGCTGATACGGCTCTGATGAGAACATGCAGCCGAAGATCAACGGCCGAAGACAACGATTATCTCCGAAAGATCCACGAACTCGCGAATGGCATGTTGAAATACTTTCGTGACAAGGAGTTAGGCCTAAAGACAAACACTTACGAGGCTCCTCGGCCGCCAAGGTCGTTGGCTAAGAAGAGAAAGTTATGCGAGGAAGGTGGTAAGAAGAACAGAAAGGTAACAAAACAGGCGGTCCGTTCGCCCGTGTTGGTTAACGACGTAACCGAGCGGTTGAAGGAGTTTGTGGTGAATGGGTTGAAGGGTACCGAGTTGACACTCGTGATTCAGAAAGTATTGTTCACGTCCGATACGAAGAAAGTGTTAAACAGGTTGAATATGCCGATTATTCAACTCGAGACCGATAAGTTCTTGACGGAAGGTGAGAAACGGGTTCTTGATAGAAGCGAAGGCGAGATTAAGGTTCGGGTGTTGGGGCCGACGTTGGAGATGTACGAAAACCAGATGAAGTTAAGGAAGTGGCGCATGTCGAGTACTGAGAACTACGTGTTGACGACAAACTGGTATAGGTTTCGGTCGAAGAATAAGTTGTTTTTGAAGAGAAAATCGAAGATTCAAGTGTGGTCGTTTCGTGGAGTGGATCAGCAGCTGTGGTTTGCGGTTGCGTGTGTGGAGGAGCCGGAAGTTGAAGACTACGATTCTGATTCTTGAAGATGCATCATGGCTTTATGTTTAGTTTTCATATGTTATATTTGAATCATTAGATCATGTTTAACATTAGTTCATTAAGTTTTCTGATATCACATTAGGTTCTGTTATTAACTTCCCTTTTTTAATACCTTTTATTTTTCGTTAACGTTACACTTTCATATTTGGTACAAACATTATTAAATAGTGCTATGATTGACTTGAGAGTAAACCCGCACACAAAACCGGATCCAGACCTGAAATCGATCTCAAAACCGGTTTGGGTGAAACCAGTTTTGAAACAATCCAATCCGATGGTTTAACAAAACCGTTTACCGCGTGCATGCAAACGATCTTACAATAGCGCAATAAACAGTTGTACATTAGGCAGTAAATGTATATTTATGATCAAATGCACAAGAGTCAAGATTAATAATATAAATGTTATAATTATACCATATATAAAAGAAAACCTATAACTACAACAACAAGAATGTTGTTCAATCAGTGGCTGCCACATTTCTTTCCTTTTTTTTTTTTTTTTTTTTTCAAATCTATTTTATAATTTATTGATTTTAAACTAAGTGAAGTAACAAAAACAGAAGTTAGTGGGGTGGTTTTGTTGTGTAGTACCGACATATAGGTCGCGAGTTTGAGCTTCTTGGAGGCATATATATATATCTATAATATATATAAACGAAAACCCAAAAATCCTATGTGTCACGATGTGGTTGCTTCCCCTCTTTATGGAAGCCACCAAATTGCTTGATTTCTGAATGGAGAGTTCTAATGCGTTTGAACCGGTTTCTACCCATTTACCTTATGAATCTCGCAAGTTTTGTGGGTCACCAAACCCTGACACCTTTACCCGTTTTCTTCACAAGCAGCATTCATTCAAATACCCTCATCTCAAAACTTTCTCCCCTGCTCGCATATCTCATCTATGAAAACCCTAGGTCTTGATTACAACCTTAATTGGACTCCAAAACACAATAGCGGTGGTTACATCTGTATCGGTGGTTACTCCTTCAAGATGGTTGCCGATTGAATGCTTTGATTGATGTATTACGCTGCTCATTCAGTCGATGTATCGGATATCTATTCTATCGTCGAGAGCAGGGAGACCAATACACAGGTAAATCCCTTTGCAGTTCAAGTTTTACTGAAACCCTAATTCGATTAAAGTTATGGATCCCATTATCAACAACACAATAATATTATTGGAATTCGCTAAGGCTGGTATTATTCTTTTCAAATTTAGGATTCAAGCAGATGTTAACTTTTTAGGGCTTTGTTTGTGATTAGGTTGTATAAAGCATCATAGGTGACTGGTTGATCAAAATTTGGTAATTTGTTAGAAATATTAGCTGCAGAGTATTAAATTGCTTATAGGTGTTATTCAAACATAGATTTTTTCTTACTAATTTATCTTTGTTTTGATAACTAGATACCTTTGACAATAGGTGTGTGTAATAATATAAATTTTGCTGTCAAATCATCGCCACCAAGAACTACTGTAAAATGCTGCAAAAGAGACTGGTGTATTTCTTTCATCAAATGAGGTTTTGGCTGCAAGATCACAACGCTTGAATTAATATTACTTATTTAATTATTAAACATTGAAATGAATAAACAAAATCATATAACTAAATTCATCTACCTCCATTGTTGGTGGTCTAATAATCAAATCATCAGGTAAAACTAAAAGCTTTCGGTGTACAAGACAATGAAGACGTGGAACCTAAAAATAGATTTATACCTTTAAGTGTAATAGAAAATAAAAATCATATATATTTTTAAACATAGAGATGGGTGTTGACCTTGCTAGGAGGCAGGTTGACTAATTCCTCTTGGTCAAAACAATGTTCCAGTTCATGTTCACCATTTTTATCATTTTTAACATCAGTGTCAAATGTGAGGGCACCAATAAACTCAAAGACATCATTTAGCTTTAAGTCAGACTCTGGTGTGTCATATATCTACATAATTAACACTTATTTAAGCATTCTGATTTATAACTTTATATAACATATGAATTCTTTACTTTCAATTGTATGAATGTAAAATCTTGATATATTTTTGTTGCACGTTTATAGTTTTGGGCAACAAGGTTGATGTAGATGGTGGAAACAGCTATTTTGAAACGTCTGCAAAGGAGGGAATTAATGTTGAAAAAGCTTTTCAAGTCATTGCTAAGAATGCCTTGAAGAATGGTCAAGAGGAAGAAATGTAAGTCAAACGGGCTGACCTTCTAAAATATATAATTCTTATTCTAATTTTAAACATGTGAACACGACCTGTTCTTAAACGACTTAGATATTTTTACCGAAAACCTGGTTATCTTCGTGTCTAAATTATGTCATGTCAACAAAAAGAGCATTATTTTGTAGTAATGAGTTTTGACTAACATGTCTGATATTGTTGTGTGACTTTTGAAGATACTTGCCTGGAAGAATTTTGGAGATTTTGCAAGGTGTTGAGAAGCTATAGTATACTAAAACAGTGTACACGATTAAAGTTTTAGTTAACATGGTAAAATCAATGATCTTTCAAGGTACCCTAAATGAACCCCAAATTAAAGTTCATACTTGGTTTGATTGTTTATTTTTGATTTGTGGTTTGATTGATTTAGTGCAATCGAGACTAAAGTGCCTGCCAGGGGTAAAGCACTGGTTGCAACGGATTTAAGCATTGCAGTACCCAAAGGAACTTATGCTCGAATTGGTAATCTTTTTTTTAATCATTTTCTGTTCCATTTAGGTAGAGTTTTGAACTTTTGTGAATTATAATTTGTAATAATGTCTGGTCTGGCATGGAAGCACTCGATTGATGTTGGTGCGGGTGTGATTGATGCCGATTACAGGGGACCGATTGGGGTGATACTGTTTAACTATTTTGATGTTGATTTTGAAGTGAAAGTTGGTGATCGAATTGCGCAGTTGATTACTAAGAAGATTATTAATCCTCAAGTTGTTGAGTAACATATAAAAATTTTTATATGTGAAAGCAACATATAAAAATCATTTTGATATAAACAGATTTTTGGCCCCCATGTTAAGGGGGTTATAAACACTTAATTCTCACTAATATCAAAGAAAAAGTTATTTTTTTTTTTAATTTTGGCATGAATGAAGAAGCTGGAAGGAATATTGCAAACAGCTGGTGAGTGATGATACAAAGATTTCCCGCAATGTATATATTTTTGTGAAATAAAAGTTATATTTTTGTTTGTAGGAACAACACCGATTGGAGGCTACAATGCAAAGCAAAATTCGTGTCTATGAAAGTGGGAGGATTGAACAGGTATGCAATTGGTATGCACTAATGTTAAAGTTTGATAATTTGAGACCTTAGGATGTTGGGTGTGCGTGAAACCAAAATAACCGATCCGTAATTGAAAGAGACAACATAACCAAACTGAAATAACCTAACCCGACCCAACCAACGTTTTGGTTTTATGTCTTTATCAAGAACCAAATTCGTGTTCCATTTCTGTTTTGAATGCATCAAAAACAGAAAAACTCAAACCAAATCGTAAAAACCTAACCAAACTCGACGGAAAAACCAAGTTTTGTTATTAAATTAATGGATTATAATCTTTATTTTACAAAAGTTATGTAATTTATAAAAACATAATAAATGGTGTGGCCGAAAAATTTTAGGCCCATATGTCTTTTATTCATGTTTCATTGTGCGCTTATTTTTTTCTCTGGCCTTTGCTCTTTTTGCGCCTTACGCCTAGCGTATTTGATAACTATGCATATGTGTAATAATCACTTGCAGACTTACTCATTAACTAAGAAAAGAATAAGGTCCAATTTCATTACTTTATGTTAGTTTTTTTTCTTTTTGGACCTAAAATTTAAAGACCAAATGGCAAAACCGAACTTAACTCATTGTGAAAGCTGAAAACCACAAAAACTGAACCGAACGATTTTTGAAACATCAAAACCTGAATTTTCAGTTTTTGGTTTGGTTTAAGCCCAAAGCGACCCATGCACACAGGATGTAACAAATGTTTGTGAAAGAAATGTCGGAAGTCAAACTAGTTACTATTTTCTTAAAAATACAGCCAACTAGAATGGTATGCAAATTTATAATATGTTGGTAATGTTATTCTTTATAATGAATTTTTTAATCATATGCATCAGTTTCAGGCATATCTTCTTCACCGTGATGTTATTTGTATATGGTCGGATTCTTAGTCAACGGCTGGTCAACCGGTTACTACATACAGGTTTTGGTAGAAATTTGTGGGAACTTTGACTAAATATCAGATGGCCACATGTTATTTCTTGTGTATAACAAGTTTGTCATTTCTGCAATTGTAATGTTTTAGTACTTTTTTAAATTTTATGATCGAACTTTAAACTTTGTTTTACATTGTTTTCGTTCTACAGGCTACATCGGCAAAGTATGGTTTCTAATTAATCTGCTATTAGTTTCCTATAATATGAGAGCGATAGAGCTGTGTAGAAATTATTTATATTGGTTTATGGTGCAATTAATCATAGTTTAATTACTCACTGATATGACCCTCATGAAACCATTTCTTAACATTTTAACTATATGTGGTGGGAGTTGTACTTTGGGTGTAGGTTAGTAAGTTGATCTCTTTAGTTAGTTGATAAACACCAAGACAACCCAATTAGCATAACCATTGATTGGAATGAGATCATAAACTTTCAAATACAAAGGAAAAGTCCATGTTTTTTTTACTTTAACAAAAACTCAAAATTGTTAAGAGATTTAACTTTATGCAAACATAAGGAAGATGATTGTAGTTAGAACAGGGTCACAAATGGGGTTATATATGAACAACTATTCACATAATACTACCACCTGCTAATATCATTAGTCATTACATAATCTAATAATATACCCCCGCAAACTAAAGACGAGGGATCGACCTGCACCTTAGAGCGTAAGAATGTTAACTTCAACTCAATATGTCAACTCAGTAAGGTCTTACATATCACTAATACAAATAACTGGTTGATAGTTTTTGGATCATGTAATATCATATTTACTTATTTAGATGTAACATATTGTATTTTTGCTTGCAAGCAGTTAACGTTTTGATGTTAAAGAAAGATCCTTTGAATTTCCTTCTTGCTAACAAGTTTCAGTAACTTTATCACAGTATGATAATCAGATTAGGGGTGTTTGTTGTTTAGATTGAAACTGACTAATTAATCGAACTGAAACCGATTAACAACGAGCCAAATTATTAATCTACTTTACAAAATCTAAATGCGGTTCAAACCAAATCGCCCGAATGAACCAAAAAACCAATAGAATAACAAATAATGGTATTTAAGTTTTGTAATTAATTTAGCAATTCCAATTACAATTTGTAAGGCCCCGAACCCGGTGACCCTACTTTAGCGTCGGATTTACTCATAAACACAGTTCTTCAAATCAGAGTTTATTAAAACTTTTCGCGGAATATAAAACATCAATCATTTGTTACAAAACATTACATCTTTTCTTTGATACCATAACACAAAACTTTATTTTTAAAACATCTTTACTTCTTTCTTCAGATGCCAGCCGTTCAATCCATGCCGTGTGTCATCCTCATGCTAACTCTATAATCAGCTCACCTGCGTGCATACTAAAAGTCAGCTACGCTGAGTGAGTTCTAGTTAATCATACAATATCATACAATACCTTCTTACATACATACGTACTTAACCTCATAACTTTCTTTCATACACACATAAGTACTCATACCTTCATTCTTACTTACATACTTTCTTTCTTACTTACATACTTTCTTTCTTACTTACATACTTTCTTTACATTCATAATCATACGTTTTAAAGAGCCTTTCGCCCTATAACCTCACAGATATTATAAGGGTCTGGTCCCTAGTTTTCGAATATTAGAAGGGTTCGATTCCCTAACATCACAGATATTATAAGGGTCTGGTCCCTATCATCACAGATATTATAAGGGTCTGGTCCCTAACATCACAGATATTATAAGGGTCTGGTCCCTAACATCACAGATATTATAAGGGTCTGGTCCCTAACATCACAGATATTATAAGGGTCTGGTCCCTAACATCACAGATATTATAAGGGTCTGGTCCCTAACATCACAGATATTATAAGGGTCTGGTCCCTTGTTTTCGAATATTAGTAGGGTTCGATTCCCTCTTCGTTACCATACAACCATATATCATACCTTGAGTATTATTAGGGCTCGGTACCCTTTTCGTAACCATACAACCATACAACCGTCATTTCCTTCTTTTATTAACTTTATTACGTTCATACAAATAAACATACATATCATACTTACCATATTTATAACGTTACAACCTGACAGTACGTGCAATATCCGAAGATCGTTCACGTACCATCAAGCAATCATTCATACATATCACATATATCACATACCATTCGTGTACCTATACACACATACTTACATTATAACATAAGAACACTCTAGGCATTCTTTACCTCATTCATTTAACAACCATACCCCTTGTCGTTACGTGCAATATCCGAAGATCGTTCACGCCCCGACAAGTATTCATTTGAATATTCATACATCTACGATATATAATATTCATACCTTTATTTTTAACCTGACAGTACGCGCAATATCCGAAGATCGTTCGCGTACCGACAAACAATCATTCATATCTATCACACATATCACATATGACATACACTTATCACTTAGTATAAATGTATTAACAACACATCGAGTATGCACACAGCCCCGAAAACATAACAAGGAATGGGGCTAGAAACTCACCTGAACACGGTTACGTTCTCCGTTGATCGTAATCCCTTTCTTCAGTTGTGCACGGCTGACTGTATAACAAGTATACATATCAATTTAACTATCACTATTTATAACATCTTTCTAGTCTTAATTACTACCCACAACGAAAGGGGGTCCGGGGGCAGCGCCCATGGCAGCGGGGTCTAGGGGCGGCAGCCCCTAGCAGGGTCCAAGGGGCAGAGCCCCTGGCTGGGGTCGAGCTGCCAGGTCAGCTTGGAAAAATTTTATTTCCATTAACTGTCTTAACACATTTTCCATTAGGTTTTTAATTTATTTTCTAAACGAACTTCACTTTAGGCTAAGTTAAACCTCGGGCGAACTTGGCTTCAGGCGAAGTTAAACCTTAGGCGAACTTGGCTTCAGGCGAAGTTAAACCTTAGGCGAACTTGGCTTCAGGCGAAGTTAAACCTTAGGCGAACTTGGCCGTAGGCGAAGTTAAACCTTAGGCGAACTTGGCTTCAGGCGAAGTTAAACCTTAGGCGAACTTGGCTTCAGGCGAAGTTAAACCTTAGGCGAACTTGGCCGTAGGCGAAGTTAAACCTTAGGCGAACTTGGCCGTAGGCGAAGTTAAACCTTAGGCGAACTTGGCTTAAGGCGAAGTTAAACCTTAGGCGAACTTGGCTTCAGGCGAAGTTAAACCTTAGGCGAACTTGGCCGTAGGCGAAGTTAAACCTTAGGCGAACTTGGCTTCAGGCGAAGTTAAACCTTAGGCGAACTTGGCTTCAGGCGAAGTTAAACCTTAGGCGAAGTTACGCTTGAAGGCGAAGTTACGCTTGAAGGCGAAGTTCATCAGGCGAACTTAATCTTGCAGGCGAAGTTATCGCGCTGCAGATCTGTTTGCCCATAAATCCTTCGTTTCTTAGCCAAATAACTCGATTTTGGTACCCACGGAATCGTATGATCGGCGCCTACAAATCCCAACCATCAAATCGGCCTAAAATCGACGTTTTAGGAGTCCGATTTGGGCAGTTTGGGTTTCGGGTCCGGTTAACCCATCCAATCCTAACCATTTTCAGTAATATTAGCTTTGTTGGATTTGTTCTTACCTTACCAACTCAGATCTATCAACAAAATCTCGGGTCTCGGCTTCGAATCTTGATCGGTTAGAATGCGTGTGTTTTGAGGAGTGTGTGGAGTGTGTGTGGAGTTTGGTGACAAAATGAGATATTTTGGGATTTTGGGGGTATTTATATCCCTGAAATCCCATTCTCATTTAACCTATCACAATTAACCCAAGTCCACAACCCACATCCATTACCCAGCACTAGCCCGACTCATACCAACTCCTATTCAGTTATTTATTTCCTGATAACCCGAGTAACCTTTCCATCTATTAATAAGTAATATAATTAATATTACCTTTGAAATTTCGGGATGTTACAAGTCTTCCCTCCTTAAAGAGGTTTCGTCCCCGAAACCTAACTTATTCCCTAAAAAGGAAAACTTCTTATATTTACACGCTTTATTGAATCGCCTTCGCTTTCTGAGTTATCCTTCTTACTTCCGACTTTGCAGTCATCGAATGGTGGTCTTGTGTTTTAGCTATTTAAGGTAGCTTGTCCATGAGACCTTCGATGTACCACAACTCATCTCATACCTCCAAGGGCTTTGATTAGTACTTTTAACACTATTGTCTAAAACAACCTTTCATCATCACATAATAATCATTCATAACCAAACTCAATATATATATTACACGTCACTGATAACCATAAGTTTTAAACCTTAACACACAACAAGTCCTTAAGCAAAAACAACTTAATAAAACCATTGCATGAGCAATTATTCCTTCATCAAGCGTTCCTCTCTGCAGTTTCCCCAAGTCTTCATCTTTTCGCACCTTCCACCCCTGATTCCTTGCAATCCCTAGCCATGTGGTCAGCTTTTCCGCATTTGAAGCACTTTGGACGATCAGGGCATTCTCGAGAATAATGCCCACTCTTTCCACACCGATAGCACCTGTCTGTCCCAGTCTTACATTCTCCCAGGTGCACTCGCCCACATGTCTTACACGCATCCTTGTTCCCAACCTTGGCCTTCCTCTCATCAGTTGCTGTCACCATCTCGCCAGACCGCTTAGCAGAGGTAGCCCATTTCTTCTCCTTCTTTTCTCCTTCATGTCCTTCCTTTGGCTTCTTGCAATCCCTTGCTAGGTGCCCACGTCCTCCACAGTTGTGACACCTATGGTAATCATCACATTCCCCAGAGGAATGTCCTGCTCTTCCACACCTGTAGCAAACACCTAATCCCTTTCTGCACTCTCCGGGGTGTCGCTTCCCACATTTTTCACAAGCAGTGAACCCCTCTTGCCTTGCCTTCTTTTTGCGTGGATCCACCTCATTGGCTTCCTCTGGTTCTGGGGTTGGGTTCTTTTTCTTCTTTTCCCCCACCGTTCTTGCTCCCCCACAATCCCTAGCTAAGTGACCCGACTTACCACACTTATAACATTTCTGGTCCTCGGTGCAATCACGAGTTATGTGTCCCTTCTTCCCACATCGGTAGCACTGATTTGGACCAGCCTTGCATTCTCCTAGGTGCATCTTCCCGCACACTTTGCATGTTTCCCTTCCCGCGACCTTTGGTATCTTCTTCCCCGCATACTCCACGACACCTACAGATCCTTTGGTTCCTTTCGCTCCTCCCTTATCATCATCACCCTTCTTCCCGTCTCCTCCTGCCTTCTCAGTGGCCCTCGCATGGTTTTCGGCAGACTTGTCAGTACGAAATTTCTTCTCTGCAGCAGCTACAGCGTAAGAAATGGCAAATTGAGTAACAGGATCCAGCTGATACCCTTCATTGCTGCTTGGTCCTTGCAAAGTTCCACTTTTATCCTTTTTCGTGGTAGTAACTAGTTCTTCAGAAGGTTCTCGGACAACGCGTATTCCAAGAGGACGTCCAGTGTGACCTCCCTTACCAACAAACCTTTTTGCTCCAGCCATTAGTATTCTAAGGGAAAACACAAACATCATCACTCAAGGAACTATCTAGTACAAGGATAGCAAGGCTAACAGGTAATAACAGTGGCCAGCTGTGACTAGCTGATCACATTGCTTTCCGTGTCCTATACACTTCCCTTTATGAGTCTATTTGTGCTGGTTCTACTTAAGCAGTTAGTCAAATCAAACAATCAATTATTCCTATCCCTATCGTTCACATATCCTTTCTTTCTCATTAACATATATCATTTAATCATACACTTTACCTTTACTGATCTTGCTTGAGCGACACATGGCATTCTTGAACTGGCATCTTCTTTCTTTTCTTACATAAATCCCGTTCTCTGTTCGAGTCTAAGCATGTAGGATGCTTAAATCTCTCGAACTTATGCTCTGATACCAACTTGTAAGGCCCCGAACCCGGTGACCCTACTTTAGCGTCGGATTTACTCATAAACACAGTTCTTCAAATCAGAGTTTATTAAAACTTTTCGTGGAATATAAAACATCAATCATTTGTTACAAAACATTACATCTTTTCTTTGATACCATAACACAAAACTTTATTTTTAAAACATCTTTACTTCTTTCTTCAGATGCCAGCCGTTCAATCCATGCCGTGTGTCATCCTCATGCTAACTCTATAATCAGCTCACCTGCGTGCATACTAAAAGTCAGCTACGCTGAGTGAGTTCTAGTTAATCATACAATATCATACAATACCTTCTTACATACATACGTACTTAACCTCATAACTTTCTTTCATACACACATAAGTACTCATACCTTCATTCTTACTTACATACTTTCTTTCTTACTTACATACTTTCTTTACATTCATAATCATACGTTTTAAAGAGCCTTTCGCCCTATAACCTCACAGATATTATAAGGGTCTGGTCCCTAGTTTTCGAATATTAGAAGGGTTCGATTCCCTAACATCACAGATATTATAAGGGTCTGGTCCCTATCATCACAGATATTATAAGGGTCTGGTCCCTAACATCACAGATATTATAAGGGTCTGGTCCCTAACATCACAGATATTATAAGGGTCTGGTCCCTAACATCACAGATATTATAAGGGTCTGGTCCCTAACATCACAGATATTAGAAGGGTCTGGTCCCTAACATCACAGATATTATAAGGGTCTGGTCCCTTGTTTTCGAATATTAGTAGGGTTCGATTCCCTCTTCGTTACCATACAACCATATATCATACCTCGAGTATTATTAGGGCTCGGTACCCTTTTCGTAACCATACAACCATACAACCGTCATTTCCTTCTTTTATTAACTTTATTACGTTCATACACATAAACATACATATCATACTTACCATATTTATAACGTTACAACCTGACAGTACGTGCAATATCCGAAGATCGTTCACGTACCATCAAGCAATCATTCATACATATCACATATATCACATACCATTCGTGTACCTATACACACATACTTACATTATAACATAAGAACACTCTAGGCATTCTTTACCTCATTCATTTAACAACCATACCCCTTGTCGTTACGTGCAATATCCGAAGATCGTTCACGCCCCGACAAGTATTCATTTGAATATTCATACATCTACGATATATAATATTCGTACCTTTATTTTTAACCTGACAGTACGCGCAATATCCGAAGATCGTTCGCGTACCGACAAACAATCATTCATATCTATCACACATATCACATATGACATACACTTATCACTTAGTATAAATGTATTAACAACACATCGAGTATGCACACAGCCCCGAAAACATAACAAGGAATGGGGCTAGAAACTCACCTGAACACGGTTACGTTCTCCGTTGATCGTAATCCCTTTCTTCAGATGTGCACGGCTGACTGTAAAACAAGTATACATATCAATTTAACTATCACTACTTATAACATCTTTCTAGTCTTAATTACTACCCACAACGAAAGGGGGTCCGGGGGCAGCGCCCATGGCAGCGGGGTCTAGGGGCGGCAGCCCCTAGCAGGGTCCAAGGGGCAGAGCCCCTGGCTGGGGTCGAGCTGCCAGGTCAGCTTGGAAAAATTTTATTTCCATTAACTGTCTTAACACATTTTCCATTAGGTTTTTAATTTATTTTCTAAACGAACTTCACTTTAGGCGAAGTTAAACCTCGGGCGAACTTGGCTTCAGGCGAAGTTAAACCTTAGGCGAACTTGGCTTCAGGCGAAGTTAAACCTTAGGCGAACTTGGCTTCAGGCGAAGTTAAACCTTAGGCGAACTTGGCCGTAGGCGAAGTTAAACCTTAGGCGAACTTGGCTTCAGGCGAAGTTAAACCTTAGGCGAACTTGGCCGTAGGCGAAGTTAAACCTTAGGTGAACTTGGCCGTAGGCGAAGTTAAACCTTAGGCGAACTTGGCTTCAGGCGAAGTTAAACCTTAGGCGAACTTGGCCGTAGGCGAAGTTAAACCTTAGGCGAACTTGGCTTCAGGCGAAGTTAAACCTTAGGCGAACTTGGCTTCAGGCGAAGTTAAACCTTAGGCGAAGTTACGCTTGAAGGCGAAGTTACGCTTGAAGGCGAAGTTCATCAGGCGAACTTAATCTTGCAGGCGAAGTTATCGCGCTGCAGATCTGTTTGCCCATAAATCCTTCGTTTCTTAGCCAAATAACTCGATTTTGGTACCCACGGAATCGTATGATCGGCGCCTACAAATACCAACCATCAAATCGGCCTAAAATCGACGTTTTAGGAGTCCGATTTGGGCAGTTTGGGTTTCGGGTCCGGTTAACCCATCCAATCCTAACCATTTTCAGTAATATTAGCTTTGTTGGATTTGTTCTTACCTTACCAACTCAGATCTATCAACAAAATCTCGGGTCTCGGCTTCGAATCTTGATCGGTTAGAATGCGTGTGTTTTGAGGAGTGTGAGGAGTGTGTGTGGAGTTTGGTGACAAAATGAGATATTTTGGGATTTTGGGGGTATTTATATCCCTGAAATCCCATTCTCATTTAACCTATCACAATTAACCCAAGTCCACAACCCACATCCATTACCCAGCACTAGCCCGACTCATACCAACTCCTATTCAGTTATTTATTTCCAGATAACCCAAGTAACCTTTCCATCTATTAATAAGTAATATAATTAATATTACCTTTGAAATTTCGGGATGTTACACAATTTTAGTTTAATCTCATTTATACCCAACTCAATACAATAAATTATAACGGTTACTTTCAAAAAATATTTTAAAAAAATTATTTGTTTATTCCATTATAACCGAAAACCAAACCGACCTAGAGTTCAGAATTAACCTTTCTGAAGATAATTCATTTCGGATTTCAGTTATAAACGAATAAAATTACATACCGAATAATTCAAATCAAAAGTGGAAAATCGAATAACCCAAAAACCAAACCAGCAGACATTTCAATTACCCTAATAATATATTTGAAAAGAAACGATCTGCAAACCACACTTGCTAATTCAGAAAGGAAGCAGACAACAAATAGTAAAGGCATCTTTATGTTCTTCATACTTTTGGAATGAATGTGGCCGTGTCCTTAGATTAACAAGAAACATAAGGTTAAAAATTGGTTAGCCATCTTCTGATATAGAGGAAACAAAAAAGTTTGCACAATGGTTGATAGACATCGAAGAAGGTAAAGTCGGTGGGCCTAATGACGGTACAACAAAAATAGAGATACCAACTGATTTATTGATTGAAAAATGTAATGACCCTATCACAAAGCTAATTCAATTTGTGTTCCAAACATTTTAAACAACAAGGAAGACCCTAATTACTTTCAACAAAGAGCATTACTTGCACCAACAAATGAGGTCATACATGAAATAAATGACCGTCTGATCGAAAGCTTCCCTGGTGAACTGGTTGAATACTTAAGCTCGGATTCTGTGTCGAAATCTGATTATATAGACAGGAATGTTGATCCAACTTTATACTCTACCGAGCTATTAAACAGTCTAAAAATAGCGGGCCTACCAAACCATAGCCATGCACTAAAAGTGGAGTGCCGGTTCTAAGAAATATTGATCAAAAGAAAGGCTTATGAAACGACACTAGGCTTCAGGTTATTTCTTTACGTACCCGTGTAATTGAAGTGAAAATTCTTTCAAGAACTAATACTGGTGAAAGAATATCTATTCCTATAATCTCTTTAACACCTTCTGACAAAAACTTTTGGCTTTGTTTTCCCGCTCACTCCTAAATCCCTTTTATTAAAAAAAAAAAGCAAAACAAAAGAAACCATATCTTTTATAAAATTTCAAAATACGCTCAAACCCCAACAGCCGCACAGAAGAAACTGCCTCACAGACTCCACCCCTGCAACTAAGGGGATTCCACGGGGAATTTGTGGATCTTCCCCTGGCGACCAACGATCCATCACCGTCTATTTGTTACGTCATCGTTTCGGTGAGATAACGCTTTATTCATCGGAAAATTAAGCCTTTTTGATTAGCATTAAATCGTAACCGATATGTTGATTTGTTCAATTTTGGAGCAGGTAGCACTTGGTGCCTTCGTCGATTTCAGGTATTCAAAGATAAGTTATGTTCCAACTTAAAATTAGTTTTCTTAATTTTGTAAGTTATTAGGTTACCGGATATTGATGTTTGGTGAGATTCAATTAGGTAATTTTGTTTGTTTGGTGAGGCTCGATTATATTCAGGTATTGCTTTTGGTTGGGTGTCAATATCTTGTACAAAAATCTAATCATGAGTTTATAATTTAGCAAATAGCAAATTTGGGTAACCATACTGCCTCTTGCTCATGTATAGATTTAAATTACCAAGTGGTAACTTTATTATTGTCTCTTTTAGGAAGTTTATGTGTAAATATGTAGCTATAAGTGCTGATTACTCCTATCTTAGTTCTTATTTTCTTTGCTTTATGTTAAATTTTTGCTATTAAAATAATTATGATGATGAAACTTAAAATTTATGGATGCCTGGATTATTCAGTTTGTTATTTTTTAGTAGTATTGAAACCTTCTTATGTTGGACTTTAGGAATAATCAACTTGAAATAAAAATAAAAATGAAGCTAAGCTTTCATTAATAAATATGAGCTTCATGCATTAAATAACTTTCATTTTTGTTTGAGATTTGGTGAATGTCATTAGAAAGAAAATAGGATTAAAAGTTAGTCTACAGACTTTTGATGTTTCTGAAACTGAGCATGTTTATGTAATGCTAGCCAATTGTTTGATAAAAATTTGACCTAAACACTTGAGCATGTTTTCTTGAATTCGGTTTTGGTTATAAATTTATAACTGATATCCAATTCGTAGACTTTGGTTCCCAAATTTTGTTTGGGCCCATCAATTAATTTCATCAACACTTTATTTATCCATTATTTTGAGTTTATAGATGTGGTCTAATTGCTAGAAAACAACAACCTGAAGGTAAGATAAGGTTTTGCATTAACGCTGCAGTTTTTAAAGAGACACACTATACATTTAAGATAAATGAATTCAGGTTAAAACAGGATGTGAGCAAATGCGATAGTGCCATTTAAAACAATATTAATTTTGGTTTGGGTTAAAATGGGATGATGGTAGCACGATCCCGGATTTTAAGGGAGCAACAGTTTTATGTTGATGACTACTAGACAATTGATTGTTTAACTATTTCATTTTAAGTGCAAGTTTTTTTTAGATGTGCAGCTAATAAATTGCTGAGTTTGCTTTGGTATATGACGAATTGATGATGGATTTATGTGAGAAAGTTGCATTTGTTGGCTTTGGAATTTCAAACAAAGTTATCAATAGAAGGTCATGTTAGCCATTTGGCCCATGCTAGGGTTTTTAAATTTAAAAAACGGGTTGCATGATTTTGGATCTATTGCTTATTTTTTTTTATCATACCAAATAGAGATTAACTTTAAGAACAAATACTTGTATCTGATTCTTCATTATATAGCCTTATTTGTTCAAGATTAAACATTCATTCTATTTTCTTGTGCATATTTTGTAGCAATGGTTGTTTTTTTTTTCAAAAAAACATTATATAGGAAAATTGATATTGCTGACTTAAAAGTTTGTTCGTATCGTACACAAAGCATGAAGTTGACTAATCACTAAAAAGGTGTTATGCATTTTTTAGGTTGATTTGGAGATGATATCTTCATAAAGTAATTTTCGAACTTCTCTGTATACCAGTAATAGTATAATTTAAGTGCAATCTTTTTGTACTTTGTCAAGATTTGATTAATCATTTGAATAAAATCAGATAATTCCTTGATTGTTATGTATATAAGTATTAGTCAAATATTAGAACTTTGCTTATCATATAAATTAATACTATATTACTATATATGATTGGATGCAAATCAACATAACAAAAAGCATATAGCATCTACAATAAATGTTAGTATTGAGATAGTAATAGTAACTTTGTTGGCTTAGTTCTCACTATCATTTGTTCCCGGTAAATAAGTTATTGTTTTCGCATATGTTGCATTATCTAGAGTAAAAATAGAGACGGACTAAAACTACTAATATTAGATAGAGATGGTAAAACTACATATAGAAATTTAAATCTTGTATACAAAAAGTTTTTCTTATAGAATTATGAATTGTAAATGTAAAATTCTGTTTATTATTACTTTTAATAACAATTATTATTATATGCAATATATTTTTCTACATATAATATGTATATGTTGCTTAGATTAATTATTATTTATATCATTTTCATTTGTTACAAACCGTGTATTACATGGGTTCTAAATATATATATATATATATATATATATTTATTGTTTTAGTAATAAAAGTAAGAAAAAGAGAAAGCTGCTGTTATAGCATTGTTTTGTTGTTGCAACTTACAAGTCCCGAGTTCGAATCTTCTTGAAGCCATTTTTTTTGTTTGATTTAAAATAGAAATATATTTTTTTATTTATAGATTTCATACGTAATTAACCAATGAAAAAGTAAGATGATGTGGTGCTTTGTTTTTTTAATTTGTTTTAATACGTTAGTTTAAGGAATTATTTTTTTGGTTTAGTTTTGATACCGTAAAGAACGTTGCCAATACTAATCTAATTCGCGTCAACTTACAGAAACGACGCCCGGGTGTAACCAACACAGAACTACCCAGCGCCCGGCGCAACACGCCGGGTAACAACCTAGTTATAACTTAAGATAAATATTGATAGGTGGTGCCGAATATGCTGTTTATTATGGTATTTAGGATATATCTATTTTAAGTATCTAAGTTTAGTTATTCGGAAAAGCATGTCTTTTGTATAAAACTAGGATTTAGGACCCGCGCTTTGCGACGTGACCGTTAAATCGAACAAAAACACATACGTAAAAAAGTTAAATTATACACTCGGTGATGAAGCGAAGTCATTCTGTATCAAGTTATGACATCGAAACTAAACAAAAGAAACAAAGCTGTCTATGCCAAAATACAACAAATTATAATTATATGTAGAACAAAAAAAAAACCAGCGCGTTACAGCTGCGAACCAACACAAATTCGGTTACTATCAGCGTTACCAACACAAATTCGTAAACATAAATTAGTAAGCCAAAAAAAGGTATTTTAAAGGTGAGGTGTCAAACGTTGAAACGCGGATATAAAACCATGCCACGATGGGATATTTTTAAATCATGAAAAAATTTTCGGTCATTGTAAAGACATACTATAAAAAATAAGAAAGCAAAGTTTAAGAAAACTATTTAACTGAAAAATAAAACATGTAAAGCAGATACTCGCTCAAGTTTAGTGTTTAAAAATATGGTTTAAGTATTTTATTTAGTTTAAATAAAAATAAAATAAAGAAAACAAATCCATCATTTTAATTGTGAAATTATGGATAATGATTTAGTAGCTATAGTTAATAAAATACTAAAATAGTGAATAGTAAAAGGAATGGTAATTTTGTGAGAGGAGAAAAATCCTCTATTTAATATATATATATATATATATATATATATATATATATATATATATATAAATCCCCCTGCACTTCGTCTTCTTCAAAATTTCCGTTGAACTCAATTTTGTGTCACTTTTCTTTGTTTACTTTAACAACTAGATGATTTAAATACTCTAGATGATTTAAATACTCTAAGCTAGCGATATCAAGGGTTAAAATACACAGATCTAGTAAATGGATGATATCTCGTGTAAGTAATACTTGAGAGGAGAAAAATCCTCTATTTAATATATATATATATATATATATATATATATATATATATTAAATAGAGGATTTTTCTCCTCTCACAAAATTACCATTCCTTTTACTAGTGACTGATATAGCCTTCAGAAATAAGCTGACTGTTCGAGAGAAGAAAGGTACACCGAGAATTCGATGGGGAAATTTGAAGGACGAAAATCTCCTTCTGTTTAAGGATAAACTCATACTGCATACGCGGGCTCGACTAAATGGGGACTCAACTCATATATGGGAAGCTATGGAGACAAAGATCATCCAAGTAGCAAAGGAGACTCTCGGGGTCACAACAGGAAAGTCAAGTGGGCATAAGGAGTCTTGGTGGTGGAATGACGCAGTGCAAGACAAGATAAGGGACAAACAAGGATGTTTTAGGGAGCTAATGAGGTGCACGAATGAGGAGGAGCGAGTGGATTTGAGGGACAACTACAAAACGGCCAAGATAGAGGCAAAGAAGGCAGTGGCGGAAGCAAAGAAGGCGGCCTTTAAACGGATGTATGAAAGTCTAGAAACAAAAGAGGGGGAACATGCTATGTTTAAGATTGCCAAAGCCAGGGAGCGTAGAAGGCAAGATCTAGGACCGGTGAAGTTCATAAAGGATACAGATGGGCATGTACTGGTCAAGGAGCAGGACATCAAGCTAAGATGGCAAACCTACTTCCACAATCTTTTTAACAATGGGAGAGCTTACCAAGAAGAACATGACAACACAAACTTTCATCGACAACAATCGAATAACTGCTACTGCCGACGGATCACACGAGAAGAGGTGAAGGACGCACTTAGGAGGATGGGAAGGTCTAAGGCGGTTGGCCCAGACAACATACCCATCGAGGTGTGGAAGTGTCTGGGGGAGGAAAGAGTCATGTGGTTAACTACTCTGTTCAATAGTATTCTCAAATCAGGTAAGATGCCAGACCAGTGGAGGAGCAGCGTTGTAGTTCCTATCTATAAGAACAAAGGAGACGCCCAATGTTGTGGTAACTACCGAGGAATCAAACTACTAAGTCATACTATGAAGCTATGGGAAATAGTGATTGAGGTTAGACTTAGACGAGAAACTCAGGTTACGGTCAACCAATTTGGCTTCATGCCGGGGCGTTCCACCACAGAGGCAATACACCTTATAAGAAGATTAATGGAAAAGTATAGGGAGAAGAAGCGTGATCTACATATGGTGTTTATTGACCTAGAAAAGGCCTACGACAGTGTGCCACGACAGGTGCTCTGGGAGTGCTTGGAGGGTAGAAGAGTGCCCAGGAAATACATAGAGATAATTATGGATATGTATACCAGGAGTGAAACAAGTGTCCGTACGCCAGTGGGGGATACTAATTTCTTTCCTGTAGAGGTAGGTCTTCACCAGGGGTCAGCGTTGAGCCCGTTTCTTTTTGCAGTAGTCTTGGATGAGTTGTCAAGGTCGATTCAGGGGACTCTCCCGTGGTGCATGATGTTCGAGACGATATTGTGTTACTTGCTGAGAAAAAACAAGATCTAAACATGAGGCTTGAGGAGTGGCGAACAACCTTAGAGACAAAAGGTTTAAAGATTAGCCGATCTAAGACGGAGTACCTACACTGTGATTTTGGTGAGATAAACGACATTGAAGACGCACACATCACAATTGAAGGGCAGGTGGTCCCGCAGGTAACGAAGTTCAAGTATATAGGATCATTTGTACAGAGCGATGGGGAATTAGACAGTGATGTGACCCACCGAGTTCAGGTAGGATGGTGTAGATGGAAAGCAGCCACAGGTATATTATGCGACAAGAGTTCCCGACTAATCTGAAGGGAAAATTCTATAGGGTGGCAGTTAGACCTGCAATGCTATATGGAACAGATTGTTGGGCCATCAAGAAGGCACAAGTGTGGAAGATGGAGGTAGCAGAAATGAGAATGCTACGTTGGATGTGTGGGCACACAAGGCTAGACAGAATAAGAAACGTTGTGCTTCGCGAGAGATTAGGGGTGGCGAACATAGCAGACAAGATAAGAGAGTGGAGATTGAGATGGTTTGGACATGTAAAGAGAAGACAGACGACGAATCCTGTTAGATCCGTAGAAAACATTACTATAGAGGGGAGGAGGGGTAGAGGACGACCGAAATTGACTTGGGATGAGAGGATTATGCATGATTTGATAGACCTAAATCTCTCTGAGGACATGGTTGAGGATATGAATTCGTGGAGAAGTAGAATTAAAGTTAAGGATTTTTAGAGAGAATTGAATACCTTAGGGCTTAGACTTAACTTATTTAGGTCACATACCATAATGGTATTTCCCTTACATATTTTATTATTATTATTATTAGCTTTTATATTGCGGTTAAACTGTGACCTTTTTATTAATATTATTATAATTAGTAGTAGTTTTTTATATAACTGTTAAACTTTGATTTCTTTTTTTTTTGCTTCATACACATGTTCTTAGAGCCGAGGGTCTCTCTGGAAGCCACCTCTTTATTCCTTTGGATAGAGGTACGGTGTGCCTACATCCCACCCTCCCCAGACCCTACCTATAGCTCTGCTGTCGGTGGGATTTTACTGGGTATGATTGATTGATTGATTGATTGATTGATATATATATATATATATATATATATATATATATATAATATTTGCAGGTCTTGTGTGTCGAATAGCAAGTCTTGAACAACAGTTTGACTTCTTGTATGTCAAACAGTAGTTCTTGAACAACTTCCATTTAAAAGGGCATTTTTGACATTTTAGATACCTTAATGAGGAAGTGGGTGGTTCCCCAGAACCACCTGAGTTTTGAAATAATAATAGTGTAGTTTTATTTAGAAAATATTATAGAAACCACCAAATAAATTAGGAAGGAACCATCTTAATTTCAACTACGAGTGCTAGGCTGTTGGTAGATACTTGGTTTTAAAAGTGGGAGGTCGCGAGTTCGATTCCGGCCTGACGCTTATTTTTGAACCTTTTTATTTTTTTTAATTAAGTCTTATGTTATCAATTTAGGGTTTAAGTTTTACCTCTCAAGAGTCACGCATACATACACAGCCCCACTGCCACCATACCAGTCCATCCCTTACCTTTTCCGACCACCGCCCACCGCCGCTCACGACCGCCCCCATCTTTTTCCGGCCAGCCACACATCCACGGTCCACTCCACACATCTCCTCCACTCCTTGCCTCCTTCCTTCAACCTTCTACTCTTCCTCAAAGCTTGAATCCTCCCACTTTGAAGGTATGTTTAGATTCACCTGTTAAATGTTAATTACTTGTTCTTGTTAATTGTTTTTTATGTTGTTAGTTGTTAAATTATTTGTTAAATTTAGTTTTTAATTTGTTAGTTTGTTAGGTTTTGTTAGTTTCTTACTTTTCAATTTGTTAGTTTGTAATTGTTGATTTGTAGGTATTATGAACATCACGAGATATTTCCAAAGGGAACCATCGAACCTTGGATCATCATCTTCAAGTAGTAGACCGTCAAAAATAAATTTGGATGATCTTTCATGGGATCCTTCCGAAAGGCAACCAATTTCATCTTATCACCCAAGTCAAAAAGATGAAATTAGACGGGCATATCTACTTAGAGATCCGTGTCAACCAACCGGGCATGATTTTCCTCTAACAAATTTTAGTGGTAAATTAAGGCATTTTAATGAGGAATGGTACACTAGTGAATATGGAAATTGGTTGGAATATAGTGTCAAAGCGGATAAAATGTATTGTTTACATTGTTACTTGTTTAAGGAAAGTGGACAAAATGATGCATTTCTAAGTGAAGGATTGCAATGTTGGAATAGGTGTCGGGAGATATTTAGCAATCATGTTGGTAAGTGCAATAGTTTTCACAACAAAGCGCGTAAAAAAAGGGGAAGACTTGCTTAACCACAAGCTCAATCTATACATGTGGCTATTGACAAAGGAACAGATTTACATAAAAAAAATATATAGAATCAGATTACATGCTTCGGCTAGACTTACCAAAGCATTATTGAATGGTTCGTTAGCTTTTCGTGGTCATGATGAGTCTGAAGAATCTCTCTACGGAGGAAATTTTATTGAGTTATTAAAAGTGTTTGGAGAACTAAATGAAGAAATTGGTAAGGTTATATTAGGTAATGCTCCCGGGAATAACCAAATAACGTCTCCATCAATCCAAAAAGAACTTTGTAATTGTTTTGCCGAAGAAGTATTAAAGAAGATATTTGAAGAACTTGGTGATGATGTTTTTCCATATTAGTTGATGAATCGAGAGATATTTCAAAAAAGGAACAAATGGCCGTGGTTTTAAGATATGTTGACAAATTAGGATTTGTGAAGGAGTGATTTATTGGCCTTGTTTATGTTATGGAAACAACCACGTTATCTCTTAAAGCTGCAATCGATAAATTATTTGCTCGCCACAGTTTGAGTATTGGTAGGGTTAGAGGCCAAGGATATGACGGTGCAAGCAATATGTCCGGTGAGTTTAATGGTTTGAAAGCTTTAATTTTGAAAGAAAATTCTTCAGCATATTATGTTCATTGTTTTGCTCACCAACTTCAACTTCTTGTTGTGGGCCTTGCAACCAAACATCATGAGATTTTCAATTTTTTTAAAGAATTATCAAATTTAATAAATGTTGTCGGTGCATCTTGTAAAAGAATAGATTTGATAAGAGAGAGTCAAAGAAAAAGATTGGGATTGAATCCGAAAGTGGAAAGAATCAAGAATTGTCATTTGCAAGAGCTAGGGATACACGTTGGAGTTCTCATGAAAAAAAAATTCTTCGTGTGCTTACTTTATATCCTAGTGTTATTGACGTGCTTGAATATATTGAAAATTCGGGAGAGTTTTCAGATCACAAAAGTGAAACATACGGACTTCAAGTATACATGAAAACTTTTAGTTTTGTATTTTATCTACATTTGATGAAATACATCTTGGGTGCTACTAACACATTGTGTCAAGCACTTCAAAGAAAAGATCAAGATATGTTGAATGCAGTTAAGTTAGTTAAGTTAACTGATGAAGCCCAAAAAGTTATCGACTTGAGGGTTTTGACTTGCTTTTGGAAGATGTCACATCCTTTTGTGATAAATATGATATTGAAGTGGTTGATATGGAAGCCGGGTATGTTGATTCGAAATATCGAAGAAAGAAAACTGGTATCACCAATCGTCACCATTATGTGGTTACTAATTTCAACACGGTTCTCGATATGCAAATTCAAGAGCTTGGAAACCGCTTTAATGAGGTAACCACTAAATTGCTTACTAGTATGAGTTCTTTGAGCCCGTCTTGTAATTTTAGTGCCTCTAGTAAAGTAAACTTGTTAATGTTGGCCGAGATGAATCCATGTGATTTTGATTTTGATGAAAAGGAGAGACTTATATATGAACTTGGCCACGACATTACTAATGTGAAAGAAGATAAGCGGTTTGCCAACCAGAGTGGGTTAGGTGATCTTGCCAAAATGATGGTGAAAACAAGATTACACGTTGATTATCCGTTAGTCTATCATTTAATAAAGTTATCATTAGTTTTGCCGGTTGCAACGGCAAGTATTGAAAGATGCTTTTCTTCAATGAAGAATGTGAAAACGGATTTGCGTAATAGGATGGGGGATGGATACATGAACGATTCTTGCATTTGTTACATTGAAAGGGAATTCCTCCAACAAGTGTCGGTTGAAGAAGTAATGCAACGATTTCAAAAGATGAAGACTCATAGGGAACAAGTGTTTGTTTTTGTTTTTTTTTTAATTCGTAAGACTACTGTATTTCTATTATGTGTTTTTTAATTTTTAATGACGGTGACTCTTTTATTATTTTATCGTATTTTTATTGTGTAATGAACTTTGCCCGAACCATATAACCGACCTGAACCTCAAACCGACCCGGAATTTTTTTTATGTCCGACTTTATGAAATTGAATCATCTATAAGTAGTGCACCACCTGAAAAAAATTCCTGGATCCGCCACTGTGGTTAAGACTACAATTTGGTTCGGGAACTTAAAAAAAACTGTTTCAGTTAAAAAAAGAATTAAGTTTTGTTTGCTTACAGGTAAAAAGGTTGTTTGCCCCTAATTAGTAATTATAGTTTTATTAAAAATTAATTAGAAAATGGATTTTCAGGTTTTGTCACATTTAATTTCTAGGTCAAATCAATCACATATTTTATGAAGTCCATCCTGATACAAATAAATCAAATTCAAAATGAAAACCGCCAAAGGTCATCCCGATACAAAATTCTTGTCTCATCTAAGTTTAATCCGATTAGTATTTGAAGAACCACCCAAAATTTTAATCTAAAAGTGCTATACAACTTTTGGATTATCTAAGTGTTTATCACTAACTTTCCCAACAATAACCTCATAATTGAAGTTTTGGGTCAAGTTAGCGATTAGAGGAAGCGCATAACTTATAAGAGGGCATACCAATGTAACTTCACGTCAAGGCTTGGGATCCATTGCTTTTTGTGTGTAGCTCACATAATGATGTTGAGGATGCCAAGATCTTAAGAAGTGTATGCGACAACTGTATCATTAAGGTTCTTGTAGGTAGTTGGATGGATCATGTGCCAGTGTCATGAAAATAAGGAGTTTTGGTTGGACTGGATAATAGATTGATTTAGATAAAGAGTGAAGAAAATAAGTTTAGAGGTATAACTTAATGTTTAGTTAGGTTATTCGGTTATTTGCTTTATTAAAATTGGTGTTATAATAGGTTTAGGTTTGGTTGTTTATATCGAGTCTTTGAATTTTGTTTGTAATTTTTTTTAAATGAGGGATCAATAGCCAAGTTCTTATGGGGAGGGTCTAACGTCTCCAAAAAGATTCATTGGATGGCATGGGATTGGGATACCACTCCTAAGGTGGTGTTTGTTTTTTGCCAGAAGATCTTCCTGGCCTCTTATGTCTGCGCCGCGCAGACCACGCGCAGACCTTTAGGCTTGAAGACTGTTTGTTTTTCTGAAGACATTTCATTAAACAACGTCTTCGCGCCCTCTTATCCTTGAAGACATGGAACAACTTCTTTTCACATCTTCTGCATTTTATTCCAAACCCAAACCCTAGCCTCCTCCTTTCATTCTAACTCCTTCTTCCCTTCATCTCCTCCCCTACCATCTCCCCTTCTTCTCCTCCTCTACCTCCACCACGCCGCTCCGCCACCACCGTCGCTGCTACACCACCGCCGCTGCTACACCACCGTCGCGCCACACGGAACCGCTGCTGCCGCACCGCCGCTCCTCCACCATCGAAATCTTTGTCAAGGTAAACTTGTATTAGATTTGTACATTGAAACAACTGTTGTGTTTTGGTTTGATTTCTTATATTAGATATATGTATTTTGAATATTTATTATGTTTTGGTTTGATTTCTTGTATTAGATTCGTTATATGTATTTTGAATATTTATTATGTTTTTTGTTTAATTTCTTGTAGTAGATTTGTACATTGAAACAATTATTGTTTTTTATCTTAGGATTAACTTATAAATCTTGTTAGATAGATACTTAGGTTTAGGTTTTGTTGTTTATTAATATTAATTGACCACTTGAATATTGATTATGTTTTGGTTTGATTTCTTGTATTAGATTTGTACATTAAAACAATTATTGTTTTCTATCTTAGGATTAACTTATGAATCTTGTTAGATAGTTAGTTAAGTTTAGGTTTGTTGTTGAATATTGATTATGTTTAGGTTTGGTTGTTGATTAATAGAAATGGGAGAGAAACAACAATGGTCAAATGAGCATCTAAAATGCTTATTGGAGACTTCTATTGAAGAGGTAAACAAGGTGGGTAGAAAAGGTTTGAGTTTGCAAAACGATTCACGGAACAACTTAGGACGTGTTCTTTAGGAAAAGTTTGGGTTGGAGTTGAATAAAAAACAAATGAAAAATACCTATGATAATCTTAAAGCCAAATACATAGGATGGGTGTATTTAAAAAACAAAACCGGCAACCTTTACAATGCTTAAACGAACACGTTCACCTTAACAAATGAGGAATGGGAGGAATTTAAGAAGGTATGTTCATATATTTTATTTTTTAATATCTAGTTATAAACAAAAACTTACGCCATTTTCTACTTTGGGTTTAGGGACATCCGAAGGCTGCATCATTAAAAACAACCCCATTGCCATTTTCAGATCTTTGTGCACGATTATTTGATGGTAATACTGCCACTGGAAATCGCAAGTGGACCTCAACCAAAACATCAGTGGTTGGTTCCACCTCTTCTTGTTGTCATTGGGTCCAACAACTTATGATTATGGACAACGTTTTTGTTGACACTGAAGATGATGATGCTGGCACTATTTCTAACCCGACTCCTAACCCTACTACTGAGCTTACTCATGAGCCTACACCTGAGCCTACAACCGAGCTAATCCAAATAAAAGGGCCAAAACCTCAAAGTCATCATCTGTCACTATTGGTGATTTAGTAGTTGATGTGCAAAAGGCCTTATAATATTTGGTTAAAGGCAAAGATGGGCCTACAGTTCGTGAATGTAAGGAGAAGTTAAGCTTGGTTGGGTTAGAAGAGTCGGACCCTCTATTTTTAGCCGCTTTTCGTATATTTGGAATGTTGGAGTTGAGAGAGGTATGGATGGAATTGCCAAATACTCCCGAAGTGTTAAAAGGGTGGATCAAGATGACGGGTATAGGTTTAGGAATACTAAAGGAGTGAAGAACTTGGTATTTTGGGGGTTTTAGATTTGTTTTTGCTATGTTGACATTGGATGCTTTTGGTTTATGTTGAATGATTGTTTGGTTTATGTTGACATTGTATGCATCGATGACATTGTATGCTTTTGGGTTTATTTGGTTTTATGTAGAATGGTTGTTTTGATGTTTATGTTAATTGTTGTTGTTGATGTTTAATGGATGTTTATTTTTAATGGTTGTCTATGTTTTATTATCATAGGATCATAATGGATCACGATAAGAAATTACTTCTAGTAATTCTTATATACTTGTATATCCGCTTTTTTTGGAGGAGAGGTTTGAAACGAAAGCGAGACAATGATTCGGTTATGACGGGGCATAAATACACGTTAGAGTTATTGCAAGGAAATCCCAAACAATGCAATGAATTGCAACGTATGTCTCATGAATCATTTGTCCGACTATGTGCACTTTTTAGGATAAATTATTCGTTAATGATAGTAAACATGTACCGGTCGAGGAGAAGATGGCTATGTTTTTTATGATAGTCGGTCATAATCAACGTTACGTAGTTATTAAGCGTAGATTTCAACACTCAAAGCAAACAATTCATAAATTTTTTATGAGGTGTTGGATAAAATGATGCTTTTCGCAAAAGATATGATAGTACCAACTTCTTTCAATCTGAATCCAAACATTCTGGGACATAATAAGAGGCTACGACGGGTTTTTAGAGGAGCGGTTGGTGCACTAGATGGAACCTTGATACATGCTGTTGTCCATACTAAGGAACAAGATTTATATAGAGGAAGGGGAAAAAGGGATTGTTATCAAAACGTATTAGCAATTTGTGCCTTCAACATGATTTTTATCTTCATCGTGGCTGGCTCGGAAGGGGTAGCACATGATTCTAGAATATTATCAAAGGCATAATCAGATCCACATGCGCCATTCCCATTTCCACCACTAGGTATGTTTATTGTTTATTAGTTATTTCTATCTTAGTTTAATAATCTAATTAACTTGTATATCTTTACAGAGAAATATTTTCTTTGTGATGTCGCGTATGCACACACGCGAGGATTTATGGCTCCATAACGTAATGTGAGGTATTGGCTTGGAGATTTTCGTCGGAGACGTGCATTGACAAATAAAGAAAAATTTAACCATGCACATGCAAAACTTCGAAACGTCATTGAGCGTTCTTTCGGTGTCCTAAAAGCACGATTCCCTATATTGAAGATGATGACACCATTTTCGTTGGAGATACAAAGGAACCTTCACAGTTGCATGTTTCGCGCTACATAATTTTATTAGGAAAGAAGGTTTGAGCGATGAGTTGTTTGAACAATACGATAAACCCGATGTGTCATTCAGAAATACTCATGTACACGTTGCTGATGAAGACTGTAACATCTCGGATTTTTCGAAACTGTATTCGTTGCGTATAACCCGACCCGGAAATATTTTGGATCACTATTATTAATCAAAAACCAAATAATTATAAATATTTAAGTTTCTAATAATTCACTTGAAGCCCTTGTACTTTAAATAGTGTTTAAATCTTATTTATATTATCAAAAGTTCATAAAAATGCTCAAAGACCAAAATACAGGGACTAAATGTGACAATGTGTGAAACTTATCTCCGATACCCTCCGGAACGCCGCGCGACGGCTAGCCTACTTGCTAGCCGCGCAGCGCGGTGGCCCCACTGTACCCAATCTTGGTTCGTCTTCGTTCGTTAACTCGTTTAAGGTATAAGATCGTTTATTTTAGGCATATTAGAGAGAATTAAGGACCAAGTAATCATAATATAACTAAAATACAACTCTTAATTCGTTTTCCCTTGTCCAATATCAGATTTTTATGAATCTTTTGGTGATTCTTTTCTTAAAAAGTATTTACTTGCTTAAACGGGCCAAAAAGCCCATAATTAGTTTGTTTTATGTTTTTCTATATAAACAACCATTAAACATCTGCTGTAAACCTTAACCTGACCCTAATACACCTCCTCCAGCCGTCACCTACCTCTGCTCATTCTCAAACCCTTCGGTTTTTGCATATTCGTTAAAGACACAAGCCTTGACGGTTGACTTTGCTTGCTTTATGTCACACCCTCAAAATCCACCAACAGAGTTTTACCGTCAGAGGGTGTGAACTAACAGGATCGGAATCATTAGTTATAATCAAACCATAAAACAAAGTTTCAAAACCATGAAAACATTTACGAGTAGTTAAATGCGGAAGCGTAAAACCATAGCAGACAATGTTACGTCACGCAGGACGACTTAAAACCCAATGATAACAGTTTAAAAATAAGTTTGCATAATTAAAATGTTTCAAGCAATGCATGTTCCTAAACCGCGCGCCCGCCTCGGCTACCTGAGAATAACATACTAAAAGTGTCAACACAAGGTTGGTGAGTTCACAGTTTATATAAAATAAAGCGTTTAGCGTTTGCGTTCAGCGTTTTGCGTTACAGCGTTTTGCGTTACCAGATAGTGTTATGTCAATTATATATCTATAGGTAGCTAGCCTATAAAACAAGTATCACTAAGTGTTTGACACCGAAGCTGACTGTTTATCATTTGCCTTGCCACCAGGTCATCCAGACCATGGTATGTGTTTAGCCAAGATTACACCCACTCGACCTCCAGTCGAGTTTAGCGTTGGGTGGGGTTTGTCAAACCCAGTAGTACTACTCAACAATGACTCGCTATTATCCAATATTAAACGGTTCGATGTGAATGAAGGACTTTAGTTATTGCGTTTGCCACTTAGTCTTTACAAGTGATATATAATCTATATTAACAAAATCTTAAATGCGTTTCGGAGTATGTTATCTCCCCCAAGTGAAAAGCGTTTAAAAAGTTTAAAAGGGGAAAGTGAAACTCACTGTTTGCGAAGTATTCCCAAAATAATTCACCAAGATGCGCGTCACAGAAAAACTCTCTCTAGCGTTCTAAAACAATAAAGAGATTTTTCTAAGTGTCTGAATATTATCGAGTCTCTAGACCCGGCACATAATACCTATGCACATAACATGTTTCGTGTTTCGTTTGTGAATTGTGTGTGCCTTTAACAAATGTATTTGTTGTACGTTACACGTGTAAGCAATTATTTACGTGTCATGTATTCATAAAGTACATCACTAGCAATTACTCCCCGTAAAGGGCAATTTGGTCAACACATAACAATTAACTAGCCATCATTCCCCATGAGGGCAATTTGGTCAAATCATGACAATCAATTAGCAATTATTCCCCGCAAGGGCAATTTGGTCAAAACATAACAACTATATAGCAAGTATCATGTTTCATGCATTTTCACAAAACTCAGCAGCTAGTTTCACCGAGACAGAAATTCTACTTGAAAGATTGTACTATTCCACCGATCATAGCATCTCAATTAATTTACCAAAAATCATCACAAAAGAATATATGTCTTAGGTTTCCAGAACATATTTTATTATATTTTTATTTCACATAGGTTTCTCACAATCATCAAATCATTACAGCAAACTCATAACAGTCAAATTCATGCGCAACAGAATGTTATTTGAAATTTCCGTTAAAGGAAAAATCCAATAAATGCAAGACCACTTGGGTTAGGTTCCTAACTCAATGAGTCAACTTCCAGAAGTGGAACCAACCCAATTGGTCTCGTAGTTTATGAGATATAACATTTACAAAACAACCTAACAGCAGGTCTAACAGCTCAGCTTTGCACAACGTTTTTGTAAAATCATAAAAGTTAACTTTTCCACGTCCAAAAATTGCAAATTTATATTCTTTAGAAACTAGACTCAACCTAGTTTACTGTAGTATCATCAATCTCAACCAATTTTCACATTTACACCTCGTTACAGTCAATTAAACATCAATAACACAATCTGTCCAGAAACTGTTTGCATCCAAACTCAACATATTAACTATCTATGGACCATCATGCATTCATATAACACTCTAGACTCCATAAACACTATCCATGCACATCAATTACACATTACATACATGATTAGGGTTTTTGTTTGAACTCAAATCTAAGACACAACAATTAACATGTAACAATATCAATTCTAGTTATCAAATCATCATCAATACATCATCAAATCAAACAAAATCATATGAACACACTAACATATAAAAATCGGCATCTAGGGTTTGTAATTAACCCAATAAAAGTCAAGATTAAGTATAAAGGATGCATAGGATAGTTGATTATACCTTCCTAGCACCTTAATCTTGAATCAAAAGCTTGAAATTTGTTGTATGTATGTGTGTGTATGTCGACGGCAGCCAAGGAGCCAAGGGGGAATTTCCGATCGGGATTGTGGGGGAAGAGAATAGTAAGTTAGGGTTTAGTATTATTATAATTTATAATAATACTATGTTACACTTTGGCCCCTCCACTTCTAAGTATTACTTAGCTAGCTTAACTAACTTGTTTACATCTTGAGTTAGTGTTTATAACGATGTTATCACACAACACATAAGTCTAACACATAATTAACACATAAGTACTGTTTTGACGTTTTTCGTTTATTCACCAATCGTTTGCGTCAACTCGTTTGCGTTTCGGTGCAATTCCCGAAAGACTACATATGTAGTAAGTGTTAAGCGTCATTTAAACCCTAGTTTAAATGTAATGAGGTGTGCGTTATAGATTCAATGATCTTAAGTTTGAATTGACGGAGTTGAGTTAACGGAGTTAACCTGAAATTGACGATTGTCACATCATTCCCTTGTTAAAGAATTTTCGTCCCGAAAATTTGAGTCAAGTCGTGATGAGTGTCTGAAAAAGTAAGAAAAATTTTCAGTTTGTCATATCATCCCCTAGTAGAAAGAAATTTCGTCCCGAAATTTAATTCATACCTCCGGTGATTTCTGACGGTTGGCCGGGTTTCGCGGTTTTCTGTGTTTGGTCAGCCCTTCAAAAAGGTGAGGATACTTTTTCATCATTTGATCCTCGCGTTCCCACGTGAACTCCGGTCCACGTCTCGAGTTCCAACGAACCTTAACGATTGGAATTTTGCTGTGCTTGAGCGTCTTGGTTTCCCAATCCAAAACCTCGACTGGTTCCTCAATGAAACGTAACTGTTCATCAAGTTGTAGTTCATCCAAAGGGACTACTTGAGTTTCATCGGATAAGCATTTCTTCAAATTGGATACGTGGAATACATTGTGTACGCCGCTGAGTTCCGTTGGTAGGTCCAGTCGGTACGCCACCGGACCAATGCGCTCAGTTATCCGGTAGGGACCAACATATCGTGGGTTGAGTTTGTTTTTGCTTACCAAAGTGAACCACACCTTTCCAAGATGAGACTTTGAGTAACACTCGATCGTTCACTTGAAATTCGAGAGGTTTTCGGCGCTTGTCGGCGTAACTCTTTTGGCGATCTCGTGCTGCTGCCATGCGATTTCGGATTTGAACAATCTTTTCCGAAGTTTCGAGTACCAGTTCTGGACCAGTGATTTGGCTGTCACCCACCTCTGCCCAGCAGAGTGGTGATCGACACTTCCGTCCGTACAGCGCTTCAAACGGCGCTGCTTTAATACTTGCGTGGTAGCTGTTATTATACGAAAACTCTACCAAAGGTAAGTGAGGTTCCCAACTTTTTCCGAAATCCAACACGCATGCACGCAACATATCTTCTAGGGTCTGAATAGTTCGTTCACTTTGCCCATCCATCTGTGGATGGTATGCTGTGCTCATATCAAGACGGGTGCCTAGTGCGCTTTGCAGCGACTTCCAAAAGTGCGAAGTGAAACGAGAATCTCGATCGGAAATGATTGAGACAGGCACTCCGTGCCTAGACACCACTTCTTTCATGTAAACACGAGTCAGTCTTTCTATTTTGTCTGATTCCTTAATCGCTAAGAAGTGTGCAGACTTAGTCAACCGGTCAACGATCACCCAGATGGTATCGCATCCCGTCGGTGTCTTAGGTAAACCCGTAATAAAATCCATTGAGATGTGTTCCCATTTCCACATTGGGAGTTCCGGTTGTTGAAGTAGACCAGATGGTTTCTGGTATTCTATTTTGACTCTGGCACAAGTCAAGCATTTGCTCACGTAGGTGGCAATTCCGGCTTTCATGTTCGGCCACCAGTAAAGTGCCTTTAAGTCATGGTACATTTTATCTGAGCCAGGGTGGATAGAATATCGGGACTTGTGTGCCTCGTCCATTACCAGAGTTCTCAACTCTCCGAACCGTGGAACCCAAATCCGGTTCTCAAAATATCGGACCTCGTCCGATCTGGTTTCAAGTTGCTTGTTCATGCCCCACATGAGTTCCGATGGAAGATTATCATCTTTCAAAGCTTCGATTTGCGCCTCGCGAATCTGGTCAGGTAAGTTGGCATGAATCGTGAGTTGCAATGCTCGCACTCGTCTGGGTTTATCTGTTTCTTTCCTGCTGAGGGCGTCGGCCACTACATTGGCCTTGCCAGGGTGATACTTGATGGCACAATCATAATCCTTAAGCAACTCGACCCAACGACGCTGTCGCATGTTCAGCTCCTTCTGATCGTAGATATGCTAGAGACTCTTGTGGTCGGTGTAAATGGTAAACTTGGTACCGTACAAGTAATGCCTCCATATCTTAAGGGCAAACACCACAGCTCCGAGTTCCAAATCATGGGTCGTGTAGTTCTTCTCGTGAACCCGTAGTTGTTGAGAGGCATAAGCTATAACCTTCTCGAGTTGCATCAGCACACAACCGAGACCTTGTATCGATGCGTCACAGTGTACCTCAAAATTTTTCGTTCCCTCGGGGAGGGCTAGAATAGGGGCGCTACAGAGTTTGGTTTTCAACAGTTGAAAAGCGGATTCTTGCGCGTCACCCCAATTGTACTTAGTGCCTTTGTGAGTCAAAGCGGTGAGGGGTTGAGCGATCTTTGAAAATCCCTCGATGAAACGTCAGTAGTAGCCGGCCAGTCCTAGGAATTGCCGCACCTCAGTCGGAGTCTTAGGTGCTTCCCAGTTTTTGATGGCCTCTACCTTACCGGGATCGACATGGATACCATTCTCGTTGATCACATGTCCTAAAAAGTGAACCTCGCGAAGCCAAAACTCACATTTCGAGAGTTTAGCATACAGTTGTTCCTTCTTCAATAACTCCAGGATTACCCTTAAGTGTTCTTCATGGTCAGCTTCGTTCTTGGAGTAGACGAGAATATCATCAATGAAAACAATCACAAACTTGTCTAGGTACGCCTTGCATACTCGATTCATGAGATCCATAAATACGGCTGGTGCGTTGGTTAGTCCAAAAGGCATAACCGAAAACTCGTAGTGACCATACCGTGTTCTGAATGCCTTCTTTGAGATATCTTCTTCGCGCACTCTTAGTTGGTGATAACCAGATCGCAGATCGATCTTCGAGTAGTAACTCGATCCTTGAAGCTGGTCAAACAGATCATCAATTCGGGGTAAAGGATAACGGTTCTTGACCGTCACCTTGTTCAACTCCCGGTAGTCGATACACATGCGGAAAGTCCCGTCCTTCTTTCGGACAAACAAGACAGGGACTCCCCATGGTGATGAGCTAAGTCGGATAAAACCCTTATCCAACAAATCTTGCAACTGAGTGGACAACTCCTGAAGCTCCGCCGGTGCGAGCCGATACGGGGCTCGTGCTATGGGTGCTGCACCGGGGGTCAACTCGATTTGGAATTCGACTTGTCGTATAGGAGGGAGTCCGGGCAAATCCTCCGGGAAAACTTCCGGAAAATCTCACACAACTGGTATATCTTCAATTCGCTTCTCCTCCGCGGGTTTCTCAACAATCTGCGCCAAAATTGCCGGATGACCCTTTCGTAGGTACTTCTGCGCCTTCATAAGGGTAATGACGCTGGTGGTCATGCCGCTTCTCTCACCTCGGATCGAAATGATCTCGCCGGAAGGGGTAGTAATGTGGACTATCTTGTCGTGACATATAATCTCCGCTCGGTTCTCGGATAACCAGTCCATGCCGACAACGACATCGAAACTACTAAGCGTAAAAGGAATAAGGTCGATATCAAAGACATGACCTGACAGTTTTAACTTACATCCCGCAAGTACATGCGTCGTTACTATAGTCTTACCGTCAGCTAATTCAACAGGAAACTTAGCATCTAACGGAGTTGGAGTTAAGTCTAAGAGTTGGTTAAAGGCTTTCGACACAAAACTCCTATCAGCTCCAGTGTCAAACAATACAGAAGCAAAACAATCGTTCACAGGGAACTTACCAGTCACCACGTACGGATCATTGCGGGCTTGACCCGACCCAATTACAAAAGCTCTCCCTTTGCCATTGCTTCCACCACTACTGCCACTTCCGTTACTTCCGTTGTTGTCGTTCTGTTTCAGCTTGGGACAATCTTTCCTGAAATGACCTTATTGTCCACATTCGAAACATCCCTTCGTCGTCATAGGTGGTTTAGGAGCACCCTTTGCCGCAAGGTCTCCTCTACATTCCTTCGCCTGGTGACCCATCTTTCCGCATCTCTGACACTTGACACGGTCACACGGGCCAACATGATGATAGTTGCACCTATTGCACTTCGGATATTTCCCAGCATATTCTCTCGAACCCTACCCGCTACCGTTGTTATTGTTGTTGTGGTTTTGATTGTTAAAGCTCCGAGTGAATTCGGGCTTACGGTAGTGTTGTTGCTGTGGGAGGTTCGAGGACGAGGATCTGGTGTTGTCAAACTTTCTCTTTCCGCTGCTCGGGTTGCTGTTGCTGTTGTTGTCATTACTCGGGTTGTCACGTGCTTTAGCGGTTGAACCCCTAGGTGGTAGCGCACCTTGGGTCACTGCTTGATCCGTCAGTTTGTGAGCTAAACGGATCGCTTGTTGAATCGTGGCTGGTCTGGAAGACGTCACCATGCCCTGAATTTGCGGTGCTAACCCATCAAGATACATTTCAATCCTCTTACTCGGCGGATCCACCATTCGCGGACACATCACAGCTAACTCGTGAGAACGGGTAGTGTAGGCTTCGATTTCTGAGCCCACCATCTTCAGTGACCAAAATTCTGACTCTAACTTTGAAATCTCTTCTCTCGGACAGTACTCTTCTCGCATCATGTTCTTGAACTCCTCCCAGTTCATAGCGTTAGCCAGTTCCAATCCAAGGATCTGCACGTTAGAATTCCACCAAGTGAGGGCAGAATCCTCCAGTGTTCCAGCAGCGAATTTGACCCTACTGGCAGGGGGACAATTACACATCTCAAATGCCGACTCGGCCTTCTCAGCCTAACGCAGGAAGCCTATAGCTCCCTCAGTGCCCTTAAACGAACTGGGCTTGCAGTCAAGGTAATTATTGAAAGTACACGTTCCACTTGGACCTCCAGCTTGATTCTGAACGTGTGCGGCTAGAGCGGCCGCTGCATGGTCGTTCAGCAGAGTTTGGAGTTCAGCTGCAGTCAAGTTGATGTTACCACGTCCGTGTCCAGCGTTTCTTCCAGCCATTTCCTAGAATCACAGTATAAAATGTTAAACATGAATTTTTCTTTCATATACAACACACCATACATGCAATAAAAAGATAGGTAAGAAAGACATAAAAAACGACATCACATCACAACCATATATTAATCTAAATAAAAATTCATGATTAAAACCATTGTATTCGTTACAAAGTATTTCCAATCAATCCTTAAAATCATAGAAAATAATAGTTCGGATGGAGACAACCCCTCCATCTAGGTGTCATCATCACTAGATGTCATCATCTGAGGACACCTCTGAGTGTGCCTCCTCCTCAGCCGGTTCTTCCTCCGGTTCTTCTTCAGGTTCCTCCTCGGGATCTTCCTCGGGAACTTCCTCAGGCTCCTCTTCGGGATCTTCTTCGGGTTCCTCTTCAGGCTCTGCCTCAGGCTCGGCCTCAGGCTCGGCTGCGTTCTGAGCAATTTGCATTTGTAACACATCGCAACGCTCTAAAGCCATCTCGGTTCGGGTCCTTGCTACTTGGAGTTGCTCTTGCAAGTCTATCATCTCGGCTTGCATCTTTCTCATAATTTTCATCTGTTGATCACTAGCCTCTTGCATTTCGTTCATTGCCGCTGCCATGCGGGCAATCTCCTCCTTAGTCTCGGTTCCGTCTTTTAATAGTCCGAAAACGTTCGCTCTCGTATAGCGCATGTAACCCACGTCACGCTCCAAGCAAGAAACGACAGCTGCGAGAACTCGCTCTACAGGTTCGGTTATGGGTGGTAGGGTGTTGGGGTAAGCAGGATGGTTCGGGTGGGGTAATGGGGGAACTTGTTCACGATAGACCATACGTCTGATCATATTAGGGTACCAATCCCAGCTAACTTCGTTTTCGTACATGCCTCCGGATAAGCGGACCGCTTCGGTGCGGGAGCTTCGAGTTCCGGGACTACTCGGGGTGGCGATGCGGTAGGTAACTGCGGTTCCTTCTCGTGAGCATGAGTCATCGGATCAGATGAGGATGAGGGTGGCGGCGTCGACATTCCTACAGGTAAGCCGTGTATGCGCGCGCGTATGAGTGAAAGAGGTAAAGAGATAAGATAACAAAGACTACACTAATCTATGCAGGCGTATCATTATAACTAATGGGTCGTCACGGTTATAGTCTAGTATGCATGCAGCTTCTAGTTCGCTATAACAAATGGCTCTGATACCAATCTGTCACACCCTCAAAATCCACTAACAGAGTTTTACCGTCAGAGGGTGTGAACTAACAGGATCGGAATCATTAGTTATAATCAAACCATAAAACAAAGTTTCAAAACCATGAAAACATTTACGAGTAGTTAAATGCGGAAGCGTAAAACCATAGCAGACAATGTTACGTCACGCAGGACGACTTAAAACCCAATGATAACAGTTTAAAAATAAGTTTGCATAATTAAAATGTTTCAAGCAATGCATGTTCCTAAACCGCGCGCCCGCCTCGGCTACCTGAGAATAACATACTAAAAGTGTCAACACAAGGTTGGTGAGTTCACAATTTATATAAAATAAAGCGTTTAGCGTTTGCGTTCAGCGTTTTGCGTTACAGCGTTTTGCGTTACAGCGTTTTGCGTTACCAGATAGTGTTATGTCAATTATATATCTATAGGTAGCTAGCCTATAAAACAAGTATCACTAAGTGTTTGACACCGAAGCTGACTGTTTATCATTTGCCTTGCCACCAGGTCATCCAGACCATGGTATGTGTTTAGCCAAGATTACACCCACTCGACCTCCAGTCGAGTTTAGCGTTGGGTGGGGTTTGTCAAACCCAGTAGTACTACTCAACAATGACTCGCTATTATCCAATATTAAACGGTTCGATGTGAATGAAGGACTTTAGTTATTGCGTTTGCCACTTAGTCTTTACAAGTGATATATAATCTATATTAACAAAATCTTAAATGCGTTTCGGAGTATGTTATCTCCCCCAAGTGAAAAGCGTTTAAAAAGTTTAAAAGGGGAAAGTGAAACTCACTGTTTGCGAAGTATTCCCAAAATAATTCACCAAGATGCGCGTCACAGAAAAACTCTCTCTAGCGTTCTAAAACAATAAAGAGATTTTTCTAAGTGTCGGAATATTATCGAGTCTCTAGACCCGGCACATAATACCTATGCACATAACATGTTTCGTGTTTCGTTTGTGAATTGTGTGTGACTTTAACAAATGTATTTGTAAAATCATAAAAGTTAACTTTTCCACGTCCAAAAATTGCAAATTTATATTCTTTAGAAACTAGACTCAACTTAGTTTACTGTAGTATCAACAATCTCAACCAATTTTCACATTTACACCTCGTTACAGTCAATTAAACATCAATAACACAATCTGTCCAGAAACTGTTTGCATCCAAACTCAACATATTAACTATCTATGGACCATCATGCATTCATATAACATTCTAGACTCCATAAACACTATCCATGCACATCAATTACACATTACATACATGATTAGGGTTTTTGTTTGAACTCAAATCAAAGACACAACAATTAACATGTAACAATATTAATTCTAGTTATCAAATCATCATCAATACATCATCAAATCAAACAAAATCATATGAACACACTAACATATAAAAATCGGCATCTAGGGTTTGTAATTAACCCAATAAAAGTCAAGATTAAGTATAAAGGATGCATAGGATAGTTAATTATACCTTCCTAGCACCTTAATCTTGAATCAAAAGCTTGAAATTTGTTGTATGTATGTGTGTGTATGTCGACGGCAGCCAAGGAGCCAAGGGGGAATTTCCGATCGGGATTGTGGGGGGAAGAGAATAATAAGTTAGGGTTTAGTATTATTATTATTTATAATAATACTATGTTACACTTTGGCCCCTCCACTTCTAAGTATTACTTATCTAGCTTAACTAACTTGTTTACATCTTGAGTTAGTGTTTATAACGATGTTATCACACAACACATAAGTCTAACACATAATTAACACATAAGTACTGTTTTGACGTTTTTCGTTTATTCACCAATCGTTTGCGTTAACTCGTTTGCGTTTCGGTGTAATTCCCGAAAGACTACACATGTAGTAAGTGTTAAGCGTCATTTAAACCCTAGTTTAAATGTAATGAGGTGTGCGTTATAGATTCAATGATCTTAAGTTTGAATTGACGGAGTTGAGTTAATGGAGTTAACCTGAAATTGACGATTGTCACATCATTCCCTTGTTAAAGAATTTTCGTCCCGAAAATTTGAGTTAAGTCGTGATGAGTGTCTGAAAAAGTAAGAAAAATTTTCAGTTTGTCATACTTTAGGACCGTTGACTCATCGTTTCTCCTTGTTCTTTCACTTTCTGGGTAAGTTGTAAACTGTAAAATCGTTCATACATATTCCCTAGTCAATAACCTTTAATCAATTTCGGTGATTAAAGAGTAAAACAGTCAACAACTTTGACTTCTCGTTTTCTCATACTTCTGGTTGGATTCAATGTTCGGTCCAGAAGACTTTTCTTCTCGTAATTAAATTTTAAGGGTTCTAACCAAAATCCGACTCCCGAATCGAAGTTTGGATTCTGGTCAGACTCGACTCGTTTAAACATTAAAATCAACATAACTGGAGTTCTACTCATCCGTTTGGATTGATTCCAGTGGCATTAAGTTCGTTTTTATTTATAGTTTCATATCACAAAGTTTCAGATTCTGATCATTAATCTCGTTGGATGCGTATTGGACTACTTGCTTAAATCGTTAGTTCGTTTGTCGAATTTATTAATCACTTGCCTTCCGTCTAAGGTGAGTTTTATCATTCCCCTATTTTACTCGATTTTAATAAACTTTTTGGGGACATATGAGTATATAATACTATATATACATATCTAAATATACATACATATCAAAAATAGCAAACGTGTAATTGTGTGTGATAAATCAGATCTACTTGTTATATGCTTATGTGTTATTGTATTGATTCGCTTGACATATCCCCATGTATTGGGTTCTCATTCTCATTGACCACCGCCCGATTCGCTTGGCAACGGTCTTATTCTCATTATTTGCTCATGGTTGATTTACCGGTGCCCGATTCGCTTGGCAATGGTTTAATCGACAATCTATTTGCTTATGGTTTGATTTCATTACCGCATTTATTACGTTTTGTTTATTTATGATATTAACATTTTTTTGGTGTCAAAACTTGGTGGTAAACTCACTCAACATATTTGTTGACAAAAATTCCATTTTCTACGCATATGCAGGTTACCTAGAGATTGAAGTTGGAAACGTAGACAAGACCTTAGGATATAATCAAGATAATCGTTATATGAACTCATATTTGTGTATTTGAATTGTTTTGTATATTTGGCTAATGTGTGTAATATTTGTAAAAAATTAATTAGATATTGTCATTTATATTTATGATAGTATCTTCGAGCTGTGAGCAATCGGATCATTCCCCGACATTTCCGCCTTAGGTTTTGGTGTGACAAAGACGAGGTTGAAGCGCATGGCACTGCATCAGATCGTGAATATATGAAGCATTTACGAGATGAAATTGCGGAGCAGTTAATGCAAAATGCTGAATAGATTATTTGAAAAAAAATGTTTTTGTTGTTTTATGAATATTATTGCACTGTTTTTTTATTATTATTTAAATTTCAATGTTGAATAACTTTTTTATTTATATTTCAGCTTATATAAAGATTTCTGTTTTATTTTAGCAGTCTGCAAACGTTAAAAAACAAACAGTCTTCTTCTTGCAGACTGTAGAGGTTTGGTCCACCTCTTCTGCTACAGATGCCTGCAGATGTGGTCCGCAGACTGCAGACATTTTACCTCTGAAAAACAAACAGCACCTAAGAGGTTGGGAGGCCTTGGTTTATGTAAGTTAGATGTGGCCAATATCGCCCTCCTCACTAATGGGCATGGAGATACAAGACCAAAAAGGAAGGGCTTTGGAAGAGAGTAATAGAAGGGATTCAAAAATCTAAAGGCTGGGTTAGTGTGGTTCCGATTAATAGATATCTTTCTAGCTCATGGAAATCGGTTGCAAAAGTTTTGAATGATGTTCGTTTAGGAGTGGCTAAGCTCATTAACTTAATATTTTTAAATTAGAAACAAATAAGAGCTGTAAAATTAAAGAAATGATTTGGTGGCAAGATAATTTTATTTGTTGGGCTTGGGAGTGGTCAAGAAACCCGTCTTCACGGGTGGAGACGGAGGAATGGGAAGCCCTTTTTCACTCGATAGCGTCGGTTTGCTGGAGTACGAAAAGCAACTCGTGGAGGTGGCTTGGAGACCCGTATGGTAAATTCTCAGTAAGTCCGGTTAGGAAAATGTTAATTACGGATAGGGTGGGAGATGGTCAATATGTGTTAAAATGGAGTAAGTTGGTCTCGCTCAAATGCAATACTTTTGCATGGCGAGCGGCCTTGAATAGACTTCCCACAGCCGATCTGTTTAATCAAAGCAACATAAGGGTGGCATCTATTAATTGTGTTTTATGCGACTCGGGAGAAGACTCCATTGATCACATCTTATCAGGTTGCATGGTGGCAACTTTGGTGCGGCAACAAGTAAGTTTGTGGTGCAGGATTCCTCAAGTCTTTGCCTTCTAGACTAAAGATCTCCTGAAGCTACATACCCATGTGGCATTGGGTAAGAGGGAAAGGGATATATTCAAGAGTTCAAGGCATAATTATTATCGGATGTTGGAGGCTGTGGAATGCTAGGAACGAAAAATTATATAATGAAAAAGAGATCGAGATTGAAGGCTTAATGGGAGACATTAAAACTTCAGGTTTTATATGGTTAAAAAATAGGTTGAAACAAGGAGAGGTGGTTTGGGATAGATGGTGTAAGAATGCTTTAATGTAATTGTTTCTCATTTCTGGTTTTGCGCAGTTGCTCTTCCGAGCTCGATGGATGGGCCTGCAGTTGGTTTGTTGTAGCTGTTGTTGTTTGGTTTTAATAAAATTCAAGTTAAAAAAAAACATAGCCAAGTTTACTGTAACATAACTTGATTGTTTATACGCACACTGAAGCACGGGCCTTCAACTTTGAAACACTCGCCGAAAGTGTTTAATTAGTGTAACACCCCGGCTAAAGCGGAAATGCCTGAGTGTAACGTACATATTGTTCAAAACATATGTGACACTATTAAGTGACAATATTATCATTAATTCATTTATACATCAAATACACAAGTTTGAAACAAGTACTGCAAGGAAAAAGCAATTTGTCCGTTTGTTTGAATAACCTAAGTCTAGTGTCTTCTCCAAGTATCATCCTCTAATAATTATACCTGTAGCACGTATATAAAATAAACGGTCAACTGCAAGTAGTTGGTGAGAATCACACAGTTTTAAAATACATACATAAAAATCATACAATCTATGAACCGTGTAATCAACGCAAGTAAAGTCCTTTAATTTCCAATTGGTAACAACCAACGTACTTGGGATATCGCACAACGCACACAAGGTTCTTTCCAGTTGAGGCCGATTAACGTACTTGGATAGTACAACGCACATAAGGTCCTTTCCATTTGGGGACAACCAGCGTACTCGGATAGCACAACGCACATAGCAAATAAACACACAAGTCCATAATATGAATTGCAATTTTGTAATTGAATAAGTAAGTAAGCATTTGAATACGATATACATGCTATGTAACATCTCGGATTTTTCAAACCCGTATTCATTTACGTTTAACTCGATTCGGGAAAGTATTCAGATCTTTCTTATTAATAAAATTATGAATTTATTATTGAAATAATTATTTTTATCTTAGTTATAATTCCTTAACTTTCATTTGTGCCAAATAGCCCTTAGAAACTCTTAAAATCGCTTAAAATGGCTTAAAAATGCGTTTTTGGAACTACAGGGACTATAATTGTCAAAAGTTGAAAGTCTGGTGAAGTTGCACCTTCACACGGCGCGAAGATGCAAGCCTTGCATCTAGCACGCGCGAAGATGCAGCCAGATTCGTTTTAGATCTTCGTTTAATGCTAAATCTTTCCTAAATCATCCCTAAATCACGAAATTTGAGCCACAAGTTGTTAGGGCTTGGATTTTCGATATCCTTAGCATGCTATACGTTCAGGATAACTCAAGGAAATGGTATCCTCGAAGGTGACATGTATCCTAGATATGTTATATAACTAACACATTGTTCGCTATTTTCCTTGTTTACCAGGTCAAAGGACTTATCGAGATTAGCTGAAGATTCGGACTTGCTGTTAATAGAACATGGCCGATAAGGAAAACGTGTTTAATTGAAGAATTAACGGATAATTGGATCCGGTCTCTTGTTTCCTAAATTATAGGAAATATTGTTAGACTCATTTTGTTATAAATAGAGTTATAAACTCCGATCAACATGCACACTCTAGACACACGAGACTTACTAGTACTCGCATTCTCTGTTTCAGCTCCACACTTGTAACCATTTTGTTATTAATAAATCGGTGGTGATAGTTTTTACCACCCGGGGTTTTTTTCTTGTTATCCTAAGGATAACAGGTTTTTTCCTCGCATCAAATGTTTGTGTTCAAGCCATATTTACAAGCACCTAGTCCCATTTTACTAATTTGGTTGTAAAATCACATTTGTCAATTTTTGACCAAAACAATTTGGTGCCCACCGTGGGGCCACGGTGCTTCAATCCTTGAAATCCGTTTATTTCATTCACTTTCATTCTCTTTACAATGGCCTCACAACCATAAACAAGTTCAGTCTTTGCTCTGGTGGTCACCGCTGCTTCAAATGTCAACCTAGTACCTCCATCAGTGTCGAAGAACTCAACCCTGAGGAGAACTTCCACCATTCGCGGGATCCTCTACACAGGTAGACCCGGTTATTTCTAACAATGAAATTTTTGCTTTGATGAAACAGGTCAAAACACACATGGAGTAGCAAGAAAAGACCAACTCAAGGCTATTTAAGAAGATTGAAGGGATCAAAAAGAGGCCAGGGCAGGAGGCTACTCCAATCATGCCCAGGATTCTTGATTTTGGTTCTCCAGGATCATCCATCCTTCAGAATCCCGGATCCTTGGGGACACAATCAACAAGGACTCCGTCTCAGAAGCTATCAGGATATAGAGGAACTTATCTTCCGGCATCCTCGGAATTACCTAGACCAACGAGGCCAGAATCCATCAACATGCAGCCTCGTTTAACCATGCCAGCTGGCGTATTCTCATCAGGATCTCCCATGATTTCCTCTAAAGTGCATGTCAGGGACGATATCCCAATGCAGGAGTCACCTTATCCTGAGGATACCCTCAATGGAAATATTTGTTGTCAAGGCTCAGGATACCAGAGGCCTAGCCACGATCTCGGTAACAATTCATTTAATGCAAATTTATACACTAATCGTGGATCTGTGCATGATAAGGGGATATCTCCCGAGATAGCAAGGGAATTGCAGAAAATGAAAGACATGATTTCCAATATCCCAGGGTAATACGTCTCATAGCTGAAGTCCCCGCAGGTAGCCACAGGTTATCCAGGTTCGCTTGGCCTATATGTGACGTAGAAATCCCCAAGAAGTTCCAAACTCCTAGCATGAAGCTGTACGACGGCACTATGGATCCTGAGGAACACGTAGCTCAGTATAGAGAAAGGATGGGATCAACCCCATCCCCATTGACATCAAAGAAGCTTGCCTATGCAAGGGATTCGGTTCAAAATTGACGGGGCGAACCCTCAAATGGTTATTGAGTATTCCTTCCAACACTATCACTTCATTTTCTCATTTGATTAACTTGTTCAATAATCAATTTTCTTGTAGTAGATCTTTTGAGAAAATGACAGGTGACTTATATAGAATTGTTCAGCATAACAATGGATCCTTAAGGGATTACATAACCAGATTTAGTAGGGAAGCTTTGGAAATCCCCAACCTTGACATGGCAGCTGCTGTTGAAGCCTTCAAGATGGGACTAAGGAAGGATTCTCCTTTCTTTGATGATCTTGTCATGACTCTTTGCAGGAATCTTGAGGAAGTCAGAAACAGGGCGTTAAGATACATTCGGCTAGAGGATGACAAGAAGGCTCATGGAAACTTGGTTATCCCAAAGTATGAGTCTACCAACAGGAAATCAGACTCTCCACAAAAATTCTCCAGGCCAAAGCCATATTCCAAACAAGATAATTCCAGGATAAATGCCGTGGAAGAAGATGAAGATGATGAAGAGTATCCTAAAATCTCTGAATATTGTTTTACTATTGATATTAGTGGTGTGATATGTGCCATGCAGGATTTAGGTGACAAGGCCAGATGGCTTAAGAAAAATGAAATGCCCGGATCTATCAAAGACAAGTCCAAATGGTGTGCATTTCATGAAGACTTTGGCCATCGCACTGAAGATTGCATAGCACTTCGGAAAGAAATAGGATACATTCTCAGCAAAGGATACCTGAAGGAACTATTTGGAAGAAACAAGAACAAGATTCAGGATCCTCTCAAGATACCTGAAAGGGCACCTTCTCCTCCACCCGGAGCTAAGGTTGTATCCTTTATCTCAGGTGGATCCAACATATGTTGAACCTCATATTCAGCAGCTAAGAAGCGTTCCAAAGAAACAAAGATGGACAACGGAGAAAGACCTTTCCGCACTTCCACTCTGACAACTCAAAGAATCATATCCTTCGATGACGGGGATAGATGTGATTTTGTGGATCCCAATCATGACGGTTTGGTAATTATTTTATGTATAGCTAACTGTTTTGTACGCACGATACTCGTTGATGGAGGAAGCTCTGTAAACATTATCCAGATAGATGCTTTGAAGAAAATGGATATCCCGGAAACGGAGATTATCCCGAGATCCTCAGTTCTCGTAGGGTTCAGTGGCAAGACCAAGAATACTTTGGGAGAAATCAAACTTTCGATGTATATTGAGGGAACTAACTCTTTACAAAAATTTTGTGTTGTTGACTCATTATCTTGTTGTAATGTGATATTAGGCAGGCCCTGGATCCACAACATGAAGGCAATACCCTCAACTTATCATCAATGTGTGAAACTTCCAAGTCCTTGGGGAGTCATCAAAATTGAAAGTGATCAGCAAGATTCCAAGGAATGTTATGCTTCATCAATGAAGTGGACTACAAAGCCTACTCAAGCATAGCAATTATAGAAACAACCAGGGAAGGTCCTGCAAGCAAGAGAGCAGGATTTAAAGGAAGTGTCTTTAGATCCTCAGGATACTGATATCAAAGTATTATTAGGATCAAGTATTCCTGAGGATATTGAGATGGAGTTGATATCCTTCATAAAGAAAAGAGCTTCTACCTTCGCCTGGAAACATGAAGATATGACAGGTATCTCTAAATCTATAATTACTCATAAACTTGGTATAGATAAATCTTTCAGGCCGGTACATCTAAAGCGAAGGAAATTTGCTTCTGAGAGAAACACTATCATATAAGAAGAAGTGCAGAAGCTGCTCAAAACCAACATGATAAGAGATGTCTAATATCCTATATGGTTGGCCAATCTAGTTGTTGTCCAGAAGAAAAATGAAAGTGGAGAGTGTGTGTGGATTTCACAGACCTGAATAAGGCCTGTCCAAAAGACCCATTTCCACTCCCACACATTGACTCAATGGTGGATACAACTGTTGGCCACGAGCTGCTAACCTTCATGGATGCATCCTCAGGATTTCAACAAATTCAAATGAAGCCTTCAGATCAAAAACATACAGCCTTCATGACTCCCACAGGTATATACTGTTATACTTCAATGCCTTTTACACTAAAAATGCAGGTGCAACATACCAGAGGCTAGTCAACATGATTTTCAAAGACCAACTTGGGGACACGATGGAAGTCTACATAGACGACATGGTGGTAAAGTCAAGAAAGGCTGAGGATCATCTCAAAGACTTGGCAACAACATTTGACATCCTGGATGAATATAACATGAAGTTGAACCCAGCCAAGTGTCATTTTGGTGTCAAAGCAGGAAAGTTCCTTGGATACATGGTTACCAAGAGAGGAATAGAAGCGAGCCCTGAGTAGATCAAAGCTATTCTGGATATCAAATCACCAAGAAATGTCAAAGATGTCCAAAGGTTAACAGGTAGAATAGCAGCTCTTAACAGATTAATCTCAAGATCTTCAGAGAAGTGTAAAGACTTCTATGATATCCTGAGGAAGAATTAAAAATTCGAATGGGGAGAGAAGCAAGAAAGGGCATTGGTATCCCTGAAGGAATACTTATCCTCAGCACCACTCCTGATGAAGCCAGTTGACGGTGAACCATTATCCTTGTACTTAGCCGTTTCGGGGGATGCAATCAGTGCTGTACTCGTCAAAAATCACGAAGGTTAACAACATCTGATATATATGTAAGTAAAAGTCTACTAGATGCTGAATCCATATATTCTTATCTTGAAAAGATGAATTTAGCACTTATAATGGCTTCTACTAAATTAAGACATTATTTTGAAACTCATGTTATTCATGTAAAGGCTAACTATCCTATTAAAGCTACTTTGAGAAAACCAGAAATGTCAGGTAGGATGGCAAAGTGGGCTATGAAACTTAGTGCATACGATATCTTGTATGAACCGAGGACAGCCATCAAATCTCAGGCACTTGCCGAATTTGTGGCTGATTTTAGCCAGGATATACTTGAGGAAGTAGAAAGGAAGTTCAACAATTGGAGATCAAGGAGACTTGGACTTTGCATACTGATGGTGCTTTCAACATAAGAGGAACAGGTCTAGGTATCCTGCTAAAATCGCCACAGGGGGACATTATACCTCTATCTATATCTTATGAATTTCAGACTACTAATAATGAGGCTGAATATGAAGCCTTAATAGCTGGTTTACAATTAGCTAAGGATATGAAGGTCAGGTATCTTCAAGTTTATGTTGATTCTTTGTTACTAGCTAACCATTTCAATGGCTCTTATGCAGTTGATGTGCTAAAAGTAGTTATTAATTTAGTAACTAAATAAACGCTAATCTAGACACTAAGTAATAATTCTAGACTCTTAACTTAACTAAAACTACTAACCGGTAAGTGAACCGGTCGACTCTAGTATAGCTAAGTAAGTCCGGATATCGAACCCACGAGACTCTTTAAATTAGGTAAACTAGCTAAATTAGACTTACTACAGACATGACTATTTATTTATATTATTTGAGGGGAGGTTTTCCTAAAATACTAAGATTAAACTATTATTAAAACTAATTAATAAAACTAAAGACGACTTAACTTAGGACTTGGATTTAATTCAGGTAATGGTAACAACCACCTAGGCTAGAATCCCTAATGTATCAATTATCAAATATTTGGAAAATTCTAAGTTATGGAACTGGGATCTTAAATTATTCATATAATGAAAACCCGAACAGGACCCCTGACCCTTCTCAAGAAGACACATATGGATCTCTATTAAGTTCTTAAAAACACCTGTTTAATTTGATTCACTTACAGTCTCTAATTAATTATGAACGAGTACCTTTATACAAAATCCTACCTTACAGAGCAAAAATCAAAGGCAGTTTAATAAATTTATTCAACATTAATAGACAAAGCTGAAAAATCAAACATAGACGGACTCTTTACGAAGAACTAAATCTAGAAATCTTAATCAACAAAGACCTATCAAATAACCTATCACCTTACAGTTTCTTAGGTTTGCCGCACACTTTTATTTATTTGATTAATAATATTGTTTCTATGATCTTATTATAAATCAATCACAAACTAGTCAAGAACACACAGTAAATGACCTAACATAATCCTATTATATGAAACAATCACCAAAGACTCTGCGAAACAATAAAATTCACCAAATAAAACCAAACACACATATGCATCAAATAAATAATATTAAACTCTCTACTGATTCATAAAACCATAATGAAAAGCAAATCCCAAATAAAATCAAACGTCAATCAAAAGTTCATCATAAAAGCCTAGGCGGTCTAAAGGTTTAACCACAACCATACTTAAGGACAAAAGAAAATAATCAGGTTCAAATAATGAATTCATAAGAAAAACAATAAATTCGAACCAAATAATAATAATGTTTGGACGAGTAGGTGTTGAACCCGAATGCTCTCTAGTTGGACCAAGGCTTGCTCCTTCTCTTATTCTTTTCTTTTTTCTGTTCACGCTTCCCCAAAGTCTTCCAATAATTGTCGACTCCCTGAAACGGGGGCGCCCCCCACTTATGAAACAATTCATTCCTTTTTATATTAAACCTATGTTATATAAATCATAAATAACATACGGACTGACTTTGTGAAGCCCAAATCTCCTAATTGAAGACCCATTATTTAGAGCATCTCACGTTTTCTTTTTTTCTTTTTCTTAAATTGTGTCCGACTTCAAAACCCAAAACAATCCCACCAAACTTCTACGTGGGCCTTTTCTTTTACATGTTATTTTCATTTACTTGTGGACATGGTAAGTGCTAGATGGCCCACAAATTCGAAGTTCATGTCCAACACAAACACACGTTTGTTATATGTATGCATGTACTATATCAAACAATTTCTTTTGTTTCTATTATTCAAATATTGTATTACACCTTTGACCTAAACTGTTTAAATTAATAATAATATAAAAATAGTAGTTATAATAATAGTAAAATATAATATATATATATCAATATATCAATATTTAGCTCGTTACTCTCATGTTTAGTAAAGTTACTATATTTTAGCTCATTGTCTCTTGAAACCTTTAAAACCCACATATAAACCGAATAAAAATAATATTCAATAAAAACATGGCTCAAAAGTCTTAAAAGTATAGGAAATATTTATATAATAACATGTATATTTTAGACCATATCAGCTGTGAATGAAGAAAACTTAGCAAAATATTTAGAAATAGTTAAGAAATTAGCTATGTGTTTCGAAACATTTGATATAGTACAGGTACCAAGAGAAGAAAACACTGAAGCAGATGCTTTGGCAAATTTAGCATTAGCTCTCAAGATACCTGATGACATCAAGATACCCATCATACATATCGTGACTCCAGCAACAAAGGAGAACCACGAAGTCATGGAAATTCCAAAAGCGGAGGATGATCCAGTATCTTGGACCCATCCTATAATACGGTATCTTCAGGATAACAAGATCCCAGAAGAAGAAAATCCAAGAGCTTTCCGAATGAAGGTAACCCAGTATGTTATCCTAAATGATGTTTTGTATAGAAAATCACTTGCAGGTCCATACTTAAGATGCTTGGAATATCGAAGCACAAGAAGTTCTCAAGGATATACATGAAGGTGAGTGTGGAAACTATACTGGGGGCAGAGCCTTAGTATCCAAGATACTGAGGATAGGTTACTTCTGGCCAACAATGAAGAAGGACGCAATGAACTTCTCCAGAAAATGTGATGCTTGTCAAAGATACAGCAACATCTTGCATCAAGTAGCTGAATCATTATATCCTATCATATCCCCGTGGCCATTTATGAAACGGGGAATGGATATTGTGGGAAAGCTGCCCAAGGCTCCTGGTGGAAAGGTATTTATGCTGGCCATGACCGATTACTTCTTCAAGTGCACCAAAGAATAGGCATTTGTCCAAGTTAAAGAAAAGGATGTGATCTCATTCATCAAACGCAATATCCTGACAAGATTTGGTATCCCGACAGAGATTGTTTGTGACAATGGATCACAGTTCATCAGTAGTAGAAAAACCAAATTTTGTGAAAGTTGGGGAATCAAGATGGTGACTTCAACTCCAGTACATCCTCAAGCTAACGGTCAAGCAGAATCTAGTAACAAGATCATCATCAACATTTTGAAGAAGAAATTGGGATCCAAGAAGGGAAAATGGGCTGAAGAACTACTATTTGTTCTTTGGGCTGATAGGACTACTTCAAAAAATGCAATGGGACAAACACCTTTCTCCTTGGTGTTTGGGGCTGAAGCCGTTATCCCTACAAAGATGGTGATCCCCACAACAAGAACCAGCATCCAAGATACTGAGTCCAACAACCAAAGCCTTACTGAATACCTGGATACCATCGATGAACTCGAAGATCTCACCAGGATCAGAATGGCAGCAACCAACAAAGAATAGCCAAGTCCTACAACAAGAATATCAGGATTCGAAGATTCTAAGTAGGAGATTTGGTGTTAAGAAAGGCGTTTCAGATACCACTAACCCAGCAGATGGAAAGCTAGATCCAAAGTGGGAAGGCCTTACTTGATTGATTCAGAAGCAGGAAAAGGGGCCTACATGTTAATCACTATGGATGGTGTTCCTATACCAAGAGCTTGGAATGCTATCCACCTTAAAGCATATTTTTGTTAGTATCCTTGACTAGTATGCTCGTATCCTCAAGATAAAGGTATATTCCCTCGTCTATTTTTATATTTTTTGAACTTTATTATCTCTAAATCAAGTTTACTGACTTAAGCATCGGAGGGGTGTTAGCCAGGATAACAACCACCCCTCATTAAGAGCTTAGTGTTTTGCAGTTATCCCAAGGATATGTTCTTCACAACAGTCAGAGGCTGATCACCTCACACACGAATAAGATATCCTTGATATCTTCTAAGGTTTCAAGGTCTTCACCTTGCTAACGAACGCCTGGAGCGCACGAATAAGATATCCTTGATATCTTCTAAGGTTTAAAGGTCTTCACCTTTCTAACGCCGCCTGGAGCGCATGATGATTCGGATATAGTTCGCGGCAGGCGGACCAGACCAGCTGATAATCCGTTTGTTGTTGGCTATATACTGAATCCTTAAGATAAGTAGCAGACGTGTCACACATATGGTTTATAACATTTTCATGTTATCTATGGTTTATAACATTTTCATGTTATCTAAAGGAAAGAACAAAGACAAAAATAATAAAATGCGAAAAGAAAGAACAAAGACAAAAAATAATAAAATGCTTTGCGAGAATAGTAAATCGGACCAATCAAATGCAAACATAAACTTATCAATATCATTGAAAATTTAGAGTACATAACGACATTATTCAAAAGGAAAAAACAAAGACAAAAATAATAAAATGCGAAAAGAAAGAAAAAGAAAGTTGTCCGCAGCGCTCGTCCCTTCAAGGATAGGTGGGTTTTCGAGTATAGGGGCTAGTGTGGGGCGGTGCCATGACTTTTTAGCTGAAATTCATTGGCGTTGATGTACACGCATCCTTGCGTACCCTGGCTGGCTTGGTTTAATTAGAATTGAAGCTTGTATAGGTTGGGCTAGCATTGGTTGGGGTTGATCGACTTGAGCTTGGTTGACTTGGGTTTGTGGTTGTATGGTTTGGGTTTGATATATTTGGAGTTGGTTGGTTTGGTTTGCATAGGTTTGGATCTGATAAACGAGCTTTGGGCATGCGTTGCGTAGATGGTTTGGGCTACCACAATGATAGCAGGCTCGTATGATTGGGAGAATAGGGGCATGTGGTAGGACATATGGTTGTTGGAGTGGTTGAATAATGGGTTGTGGGATGAAGGGGTGGTGTTGGGTAGGAATTGGTGCTCGGCATGTGTTGGTAAGATGACCAAAACAATCACAGTTGGAACATCTTCGGCATTGAGCGGCAGTGGGATGGTGGAATTTGCACGTGTTACACAAAGGGTGTGTTCCCGTGTAAGGCTTTTTATTAGGTTGGGTTTGGGTTGAGTTTGTGTTAGTTATGGCATAGTTTTTGCGTTTATTATTGTGGTTGGTGTAGGCGGGTTTGGATGAATCAGGCTTAGTTTCTTTTGGTTCAGATGGTGATTTCTCGGTGTTTTTCTTCGAACCCTTCATTGTCAAAGTCCCGGCTTTGACATGATTATCAGTGAGGGTTGCAGCAAGGTTAATGGCGTCACCGAGTTCTTTAGGAGAACTGCTGAAGACACTGTATGGGATTTCTTTCGATAGTCCTCTGATGTACTTGTCGATGGCACACGAAGTAGGGGTAACAAGGTGTGGCACTAACACGCTAAGTTCATTGAAACAGGTGGTGTAGGCAGTGTGTTCACCACCTTCCTGTTTGAGGTTCCAGAATTCAGCCTCTAAGTTCATGAGTTCGTTTGGAGGACAAAACTGTCAGGTCATCAGGTCTTTCAGTTCGTTCCACGGCAAGGCTATTGCAGCTTCAGCACCGTGGGTCGACTTTTCCTTGACCCACCATGTAAGAGCACCTTTGTCGAAAACACCTGTAGCGAATCGGGTTCGCTTATCATCAGGACATTCAATGTGGATAAACATGCTCTTCATCTTTTCGTACCACTGAAGTAGGGCAGTGGCACCTTGAGTTTCGTCAAAAGTGGTAGGTTTGACATCAGTAAAGTTCTTATAGGTCACAACGGGAGCTGAATGCGGTGGAGGAGGAAGGTTAACGTTAGCCATGATGTTCTGGTGCATCTGGGTCATGATAATAGGGAGGACCGCTGTCAGGTGCTTAGTGATCTGGGAGGTTATCTTGCGGCTAGAGGTTCCAGAGGATCGACGCTTAAGGTTACGGGAAGCCATTCTGCGAACAAAGGTAACGAAAATCGTGAGACTCAGAATAGTGCATGATATATAAAGAAATCCTTGATAAAGTTTGTTAAAATATGAAGACCATACTAATAATAAGTGTTGTGAAGAACTTAGAGTTTTCATTAACCACCATGGACTCGCTCTTATGTTCCAACACAAAAATCAAAATTTCGAAAATGAATCGAACCAAAAGCTGGTTATTCATGTATCACCACGACTTGATAGACTTTCGATTAAAACACATTGTAAAACATCGAGGATCGGAGTCATACGTCGCATGAATCACCATGACTTATGTGACATCCTAAGAGTGTAACCATGTCCTTATCACAAAGGGGACATGGTCAGGTTTGAAAGCATGAAGATGCGATTTATGAGGAAGAAACATCAGAAAAACTCAAGTGAAAATCGATTTGAGAGTTTTTGAAAATCTTTGCTTTAGGCCTAAGCCTTGGAGTTTGTGTGTGAACATGTGTGCAGGCGACGCTATGACATATTAAAAATATAAATAGAAGCCAATGAATGAACTTGTAAGTGCGGGCATATAGCACATAGAGTATACATGCAGTTTGGGCCCTAAAATAAACTATAACTATACAGGCCGATACGTCTAACAACCTATATTATAGTTACGGCTATGATACCAATTTGTAACACCCCGGCTTTAAGCGGAATACGCCTGGGTGTAACGTACAGATCACTCATAAGCTCGTACCGCTATTAAAGCGACAATAATTATATTTATTTCATTTCAAAACATCACAAATACACGATCAAATAACAATACAATAATCTTTGAATTTCAATATGATGTGTTTCTAATACTTTAATGGTCCAACTAAACTAGTCTTCAATCCTTAAACTTCAACCTGCAGCACGTTTAAAATAATATATTTTGTCAACAATAATGTTGGTGAGAATTCATAAAGTTTTGCATATATATATAATACGAAAAGAGTAAAATTCACAAGTCAAGATGTATTGTCTCAATCATAAAGCAAAAGAAAAGTAAACACATGATATTCCCATTCGCTTGACATAAGTCAAATCTACTAAGGAACCCCCGTTCGCCGAGCTATTTGGAGTATAGAATAATGATAATGATACTGCCATTTAAAAATGGATGGCGTAGGTACGTCCCGTCGGACCCTTCCACTATGAGTATGTGTATGATACAGCCATTAACAAATGGACGGCGCAGGTACGTCCCGTCGGACCCTCCCACTATAAGTATGTGTATCCACCAACAAAAACAGTAAATAACTAGCACATAATCACACAGTTTACAAGCAATATGATACAAAACAAATACATACAAGACACACATGTGAATTTTTAGTTTGACACAAGAAAACCAAGTTTGGACGTGCTACACCCCAAAACGTGTAAAAGTAAAAAGGGGTTATGAAAACTCACCTTATAAATGGATGTAATAAGTTAATCCCGAAAGCGTCGAAAAGATTGAAAACAACAAAGGAACCGAAAGCATCACAAAAGCCCAAAAGAACGATCCGCACTAACAATTATAAATAAATATGAGACTCAATCGATAATCTAACGGGGTTAAATATTGTAAGCTTATGTTGAAAGTTTAGGAATTATTTTACTAGTTTTATAGATTTTGATTATTATATTAATTTTTATGTTTTAACGGAAACGCGATTAATCATATAATATCATTAGTTAATGACAAAGAAGCAAAGCTAACATGTTCGGGATTCTTGAATTAATAATTACAAGTTGGAAAATACTTAATGTGTTAACGAAAATGATTTTTAATATTATAATTGTTACGATATAGATTATTAATAATTTTCAATTAGCATTTTACGAGAGTGGAAGTTCGGTTTTTAAATAAAAATAGTGACATATAATTTATACTTAATTTATATAGTTTTTATTTAATTTAAATGATTTTTATGATTTTAATTATGATTTTAGAATGATTTATTATATTTAATATATAATAATAATAATAATAATAATAATAATAATAATAATATAACAGTTTTTAAAAAAAATAGGGCTTGACCCGGGTTGCGAACTCGGGTCTGGTCGATATATGTGAAGCATGCTAACCAGTTGAGCTAGGAAAACTATTCGTTATAGGTTTAATTTATATTAGTTATAAAAACTAACTCTTTTACACAAAATCTATTTAATATTAGGCTGACCCGGGGTTTTGAACCCGGGTCTGGCCGTTTGCAGAGTAGAGCACTAACCACTAGACCAAGATAACATTCAGGTTTTAACACAAAAATGATTATTTATAAATAAACATTCTAGTTCATCCTCAATATTAAAAACCCTAGATTTTTGATTCTCCATTTTGGTTCCATGTTTGATTCAATTAGGTTAGGGGTTTGTTTTAGATGTTAATAGCGATCTATAACCATATAATAATTACCTCGTGAGATGCCGGAAAGAAAGATTACGGGGACGGCCGGACTTCGACTGGAATTTCTTGATTACAGTTTATCTGTGTTATACTATGTTGATTTGAAGTTGTGAATGAGTTTAGGTGAATGTTTGGGTCCATTTTATAGTGTCAATTGGAGCGTTAATTGATTTATGTTCGTTATTGACGTTTGAATGAAATCGGGCGATGAACGCGGCTAAATCGACGGTTTTAGGATGTTATGGAATAATTAGTGAGTTGTTTAATGTTTATTATCGAGGTCTAAACACGTTACGATGAATTAATTGGTCAAGGGAGCGAGAAATAAGGGTCTTGGCTTGGCCGGAGCCTTCGCCGGTGCTAGCCGGACCGGTGGCCGGGAAAATAGGGATTAGGGACAGGGGTTGGGTCTCCTTTTGTAAAATTATTATAAGTTTAGGTAATTACAACGCTAGTCCCTCTAGTTCCATAATCTTTTAAAAAACTAAATTAAAGTTTATATTTACATAATGATCCTTTAAGTTATAAAACTTGCTAAAAGTATGTATAATTATATTTGTGTTAATTTCGCATTAAACCCGATAGCTTGAGGATCGATTAACTAACTAAAAAAAATTTGATTGAAAGGAATATTAAACGTGCGAACAATGAACTTCGAACGTCGGAATCACTTTATTAACAATAAACAAACAAACAATAATACATCGAAACGATCCATCGGGTTTGAAAAGTGAGATGGATTATGATGTTTGTTTTTAAACCGAAACCAAAAATTTAAAATGGATCGGGTTTGAAAAATAACGAATGTTACATCAAGCCTTTTCTTTACCGCTATCATCGCCTAATTGCACCTCATCACCAACCATCTTCACCGCATCCTTGATCGCCACCTCCACAGCTTCCTCCGCAGCCTTCTCCGCTCCGCTCGGACCAGCATCCTCCACATTCTCACCATTAAGCTCAGCCAAGACTCGTTCCCAAGCAGCCACATCCCAAAAGGGAGTCTCCAGTCCCGCATCTTTTGCCTCCTTAGCCATCCTGAGCTGGGACTGAAAATGGAGACAGCAGCCGACTTCTTCGCCCCTTTAGTAACTTCTCGGATCTGCATCAGACGATCCGCCTCTTGGTGAACAAGCTCCTTCTTGGCTAGTGAAAGTTCCTGCTTCAAATCCTCGATCTCCTTTATCTTCTTGTCAAGAATGCTGGATTTGGCATTTGCGATCTTCAACATCTCGGCTATGCGGGTATTGGCATCAAGAAGTTCATAATGCATATCGTTGAAGCAAGAGGATAGCTGTTCCGGTCCCTGTCCAAAATAAATCTTACTCAGCATATGTTATCTTCAAAATACGAGGATACTATCGGAAGACATACCTTGTTGAACTCCAGGTTGCAGGTCGGAGAAGAATCAGAAACCTCTTGGGTCTTCCTCTTCTTAGAACCCTTGGTACGACTGACTTCGGGTTTCGGCTGGGGGACAGGAGCGACTTCCTTTTTCTTGGTGCTGCGAGTAGAGACCATGCTGTCAATGTCGTCAAGGATGAAAATTGAAGCTGATTTTCCTATAAAAATACAGGTTAGTATCTCTAATCCTTAAATAAATTTATACTAACATTTCAATATTCCTTACCAGACATAACGGAGCCTGCTGATGGCGAGGGTTCTTGGAGACCTGACTGAGGATAAAACGTCCTTTCTTCCTCGTCAATGGGAAAGAAAGAGGTAAGCTTCTTTTCAGTCTCTGGACACATTGTTCGCTATTTTCCTTGTTACCAGGTCAAAGGACTTATCAAGATTAGCTGAAGATTCGGACTTGCTGTTAATAGAACGTGGCCGATAAGGAAAACGTGTTTAATTGAAGAATTAACGGCTAATTGGATCCGGTCTCTTGTTTCCTAAATTATAGGCAATATTGTTAGACTCATTTTGTTATATATAGAGCTATAAACTCCGATCAACACACACACTCTAGGCACACGAGACTTATTAGTAATCGCATTTTCTGTAATCACGATCGAGTTTCAGCTCCACACTTGTAACCACTTTGTTATTAATAAATCGATGGTGATAGTTTTCACCACCCGGGGTTTTTTTCTTGTTATCCTAAGGATAACAAGTTTTTTCTACGCATCAAATGTTTGTGTTCAAGCCATATTTACAAGCACCTAGTCCCATTTTACTAATTTGGTTGTAAAATCACGTTTGTCAATTTTTGACCAAAACACAACTTATTGTATTTAGTGTGTAATGATGTCTAGGTTCATACTCAGTAATTTGGTTAAAATATCGATGATTTAAAGACCCGATTTCGTTCTTAATTGTATGATTCGGTTACCAAAATCGACCCGTTTCTTGTCCAACAAGCTGATTTAACCCCTATATAAACACCTCATAACTACAAACCATAGAGTTTACTGAACTTAAGTATTTCCATCCGTCACATACCCTATACCCGACATTTCTTGCTCGTTATTGCTCATTTAAGTGAAGATTCGTTAGCTGTAGTTTGACTTTACCGGTTCTATCATCTTTGACCTTGATTTCCCGTTAATCTAAGCATATTCCGGGTAAGTTGTTAACTGATCAAATGTTCATTAATACTCACTTGTCGATAATCCTCAATCAATTTTTGAGATTGAGGGGTATTGACGGGTCAATTCGAGTCAAACCCGTTTAAGGGCAAAATAGGCAATAACTTTGACTTTACATTTTCTCATACTTCTGGTCGGATTCAATGTTCGGTCCAGAAGAATTTTATTCTCGTAATAAAATTTTATGGCTACTGACCAAAACCCGACTTCTGACTTGCTGTTCGGATTCTGGTCAGTACCAGCTCGCTTAAACGTTTAATTTAACATAACTTGAGTTCTAAACGTCCGTTTGGTTTGATTCCAGCGGCCATGAGTTCGTTTTTACTTATATTATCATATCTCAAAGTTTCAGGTTTTGATCATTAATCTTGTTTGACGCATAGTGGACGACTCGCTTAATCTTTTGTTCATTTATCTTAATTATATTCACTTGCCTTTAATTTAAGGTGAGTTTTATCATTCCCCTATTTTACTCAATTTTCACAATGTTTTGGAGACATATGCGTATATCATACTATATATATATATATATATATATATATATATTGTTAGGGCTCGGATTTTCAGTATCCTAGGCAAGCAGTATGTTCAGGATAACTTCAGGATATGGTATCCTCCAAGGTAACAGGTATCCTAAATATATTATATAATTAACAAATTGTTTGCCAGATCAAGAGACTTACCATGATTCCCTGAAGACTCGGACTTGCAGTTAATAGGACGTGCTCAAAAAGGAAACGTGCTTAATGGAGGAATTAACAGCTAATTGGATTTAGTATATTATTTCCTAATTTGTAGATATGGCTGTTAGCTTTAATTTTGTATATTATTGAGCTCCCATATGGATCAAGACACACAACTCTCACACTAGACTTAGTAGCATTCTGTAACACGATCCAAAGAGAAAAGCTCCAACACTTCTAACCGATATCGATTATTAATAAATTGGTGGTGATAGTTTTCACCACCCGGGGTTTTTTTCTTGTTATCTTCAGGATAATGAATTTTTTCCTTACAACAAATCTCTGTGTTCTAGCAAGTTTTACATTCATTTCAAGCAAGCACCAAGTCCCATTTACTAATTTGGTTAATTTTTGACCAAAACAATTTGGCGCCCACCGTAGGGCTAACGGTGCTATAATCCTTCAAATCCCTTTATTTCATTCCCAATTATTTTTCATCCCTTCACTATGGCCTCACAACCAAAAACCAGTTCTGTTTTAGCTCCGGTGGTCACCATTGCTTCAAGTGTTAACCCCTGGTCCTCCACCGGTCCCGAAGAAGAACTCTCAACCCAGAGGAGAACTTCCACCGTACCTGGGATCCTCTACACGGGTAGATCCGGTTATTTCTAACAGTGATATTTTTGCTTTGATGAAACAGGTCAAAACTCACATGGAGCAGCAAGAGAAGACCAACTCAAGGCTATTCAAGGAAATTGAAGGGATCAAAAAGAAGCCAGGGCAGGAGGCTACTCCAATCATGCCCAGGGTCCTTGATTTTAATTCTCCAGGATCATCTATCCTTCAAAATCCCGGATCCTTGGGGACACAACTAACAAGGACTCCGTTTCAGCAACAATCAGGATACTGCGGAACTTATCTTTCGGTATCCTCGGAATTACCCAGACCAACGATGCGAGAATCCATCAACATGCAGCTTCGTTTAACCATGCCAACCGACATATTCTCGTAAGGGTCTCCCATGGTGTCCTCTGAAGTGCATATTGGAGATGACATCCCTATGTAGACATCACCTTATCTTAAGGATACCCTCAATGGAGGAACTAGCCGTCAAGATTCAGGATACCAGAGACCTAACCACGATCTCGGTAACAGTTTACTTAATGCTAATTTATACACTAACCGTGGATTTATGCAGGATAAGGGAATATCCCCTGAGATAGCCAGGGAATTACAGAAATGAAGGATATGATTTCCAATATCCCCGGGATAATCCGTCCCATAGCTAAAGTTCTGGTAGGCAGTCACAGATTATCCAGATTCACTTGGCCTATATGCGACATGGAGATCCCCAAGAAATTCCAGACACCCAGCATGAAGCTGTACGATGGCACTACGGATCCTGAGGAACACGTAGCTCAGAATATAGAGAGGATGGAGATCAACCCCATCCCTATTGACATCAAGGAAGCTTTTCTATGCAAGGGATTACAACACTAAAGGGACCGACCCTCAAATGGTTATTAAGTATTCCTTCCAATACTATTACTTCATTTGCTCATGAGAGAAACACTATCATACAAGAAAAAGTGCAGAAGCGAAGGAAATTTGCTCCTGAGAGAAACACTATCATACAAGAAAAAGTGCAGAAGCTACTCAAAACCAAGATGATAAGAGAGGTCCACTATCCTAGGTGGTTGGCCAATCTAGTTGTAGTCCAGAAGAAGAATGGAAAGTGGAGAGTGTGTGTGGACTTCATAGACCTGAATAAGGCCTGTCCGAAAGACCCATTTCCACTCCCACACATTGATTCAATGGTGGATGCAACTGCTGGCCATGAACAACTAACCTTCATGGGTGCATCCTCAGGATTTCAACAAATTCAAATGGAACCTTCATATCAAGAAGATACAGCCTTCATGACTCCCACAGGTATATATTGTTATATTGCAATGCCTTTTGGACTAAAAAATACAGGTGCAACATACCAGAGGCTAGTCAACATGATGTTCGAAGACCAACTGGGGGACACGATGGAAGTCTACATAGACGACATGGTGGTAAAATCAAGAAGGGCTGAGGATCATCTCAAAGACTTGGCAACAGCGTTTGATATCCTAGATAAGTATAACATGAAGTTGAATCTAGCTAAGTGTCATTTTGGGTTCAAAGCCGGAAAGTTCCTTGGATACATGGTCATCAAAAGAGGAACAGAAGCAAGCCCTGAGCAGATCAAGGCTATCCTGGATATCAAATCACCAAGAAACGTCAAAGATGTCCAAAGGTTGACAGGAAGAATAGCAGCCCTCAACAGATTCATCTCAAGATCTTCAGAGAAGTGTAAAGACTTCTATGATATCCAGAGGAAGAATCAAAAATTCGAATGGGGAGAGAAGTAAGTAAGGACGTTGGTATCCCTGGAATAATTATCCTCAGCACCACTCCTGATGAAGCCAGTTGATGGTGAACCATTATCTCTGTACTTAGCTGTTTCGGGGAATGCAATCAATGCTGTCCTTGTCAAAGATCATGAAGGTCAACAACATCCAATATATTATGTAAGCAAAAGTCTACTAGATACTGAATCCAGGTATTCTTATCTTGAAAAATTAATTTTAGCACTTATAATGGCTTCTCCTAAATTAAGACTTTACTTTGAAACTCATGCTATTCATGTAAAAACTAACTATCCTATTAAAGCTGTTTTGAGAAAACCAGAAATGTTAGGTAGGATGGCAAAGTGGGCTGTAAAACTTAGTGCATACGATATTGTGTATGAACCAAGGACAACCATCAAATCTTAGGCACTTACCGACTTTGTAGCTGATTTTAGCCAGGATGTATTTGTAGAAGTAGAAAAAGAAGTTCAGCAGTTGGAGGTCAAGGAGAGTTGGACCTTGCATACAGATGGTGCCTCCAACATATGAGGAACAGGTCTAGGTATCCTACTAAAATCGCCACAGGGGGACATTATACCTCTATCTATATCTTGTGAATTTCATACTACTAATAATGAGGCTGAATATGAGGCCTTAATAGCTGGTTTACAATTAGCTAAGGATATGAAGGTCAGGTATCTTCAAGTTTATGCTGATTCATTATTATTAGCTAACCATTTTAATTGCTCTTATGCAGTAAATGTAGAAAATTTAGCAAAATATTTAGAAATAGTTAAGCAATTAGCTATGTGTTTCGAAACATTTAATATAGTACAGGTACCAAGAGAAGAGAACACTAAAGCAGATGCCTTAGCAAATTTAGCATCAGCTCTCAAGATAACAGACGATATCAAGATACCCATCGTGCATATCCTGGCTCCAGCAACAAAAAAGAACCACGAAGTCATGGAGACTTCAAAACCTGAAGACGATCCAGTATCCTGGACCCGTCCATAATATGGTATCTTCAGGATAACGAGATCCAGGAAGGAGAAAATCCCAGAGCCTTTCAAATGAAGGTAACCCAGTATATTATCCTAAATAATATTTTGTATAGAAAGTCGCTTGCATGTCCATACTTGAGGTGCTTGGAACACCATGAAGCACAAGAAGTCCTCAAAGACATACATAAAGGTGATTGCGAAATCACACTGGGGACAGAGCCTTAGTATCCAAGATACTGAGGACAAGTTATTTCTGGCCGACCATGAAGAAGGATGCAATGAACTTTTCCAAGAAATTTGATGCTTGTCAAAGACACAACAACATTTTGCATCTACCAATTGAACCACTGCATCCTATCATAGCCCCGTGGTCATTTATGAAATGAGGATGGATATTGTGGGAAAGCTACCCAAGGCTCCTGGTGGAAAAGTTTTTATGCTTGCCATGACAGATTACTTCTCCAAATGGATCGAAGCTGAAGCATTTGTCCAAGTTAAAGAGAAGGATGTGATCTCATTTATCAAACGCAATATCCTGACTAGATTTGGTATCCCGGCAGAGATCATTTGTGATAACGGTTCACAGCTCATCGGTAGCAGAACAACCAACTTTTGTGAAAGTTTTGGAATTAATATGGTAACATCAACTCCGATACACCCTCAAGCCAATGGTCAAGTAGAGTCTAGTAACAAGATCATCATCAACAATTTGAAGAAGAAATTGGGGTCCAAGAAGGGAAAATGGGTTGAAGAACTACCATTCATTCTTTGGGTTGATAGAACTACTTCAAAAAATGCAATGGGTCAAACACCCTTCTCTTTGGTGTTTGGGGCCGAAGCTGTTATCCTTACAGAGATGGTGATCCTCACAGCAAGAACCAGCATACAAGATACTGAGTCCAACAGCCAAAGCCTTTCTGAAGATCTAGACACTATTGACGAGCTCAGAGATCTTGCCAAAATCAGGATGGCAGCATACCAACAAAGAATAGCCAAGTTCTACAACAAAAACATCCGAATTCGAAGATTCCAAGTAGGAGATATGGTGTTAAGAAAGGCATTCCAGAATACCACTAACCCAACAGATGGAAAGCTAGCTCAAAAGTGGGAAGGTCCTTACTTGATCGATTCAGAAGCAGGCAAAGGAGCCTACAAATTGATCACTATTGAGGGTGTTCCTATACCAAGGGCTTGGAATGTTATCCATCTTAAAGCATATTTTTGCTAGTATCCTTAACTGGTATGTCTATATCCTCAGCATCTCAGGATAAAGGTATGTTTCCTGATATACTTTTACATTATTTCATATTTAAAAATTTTATTTATCAAGTTTACTGACTTAAGCATCGGAGGGGTGTTAGCCAGGCTAACACCCACCCCTCATTAAGAGTTTAGTGTTTTGCAATTATCCTAAGGATACGTTATCTTGACAACAATTAGATGCTGATCACCTCCCACACGAATATGATATCCCTGATATCTCCTAAGGTTTAAAGGTCTTCACCTTTTTCACAAATTAGGTAACACCCCGCCTGGAGCGCACGATGATCGAGTATAGTTCGAGGCAGGCGGACCAGACCAGCTGATAATCCATTTTTTGTTGGCTATATGTCGAATCCTCAAGATACGTGGTAGACGTGTCACACATATGGTTTATAACATTTTCATGTTATCTAAGGTTTATAACATTTTCATGTTATCTAAAGTTTTGACATTTTCATGTCCACACGTTTGGGACTTTTTCTAGTTTTATCTAAGGTTTAGAAATTTTCATGTTTCTCGTAAAGGCCCTGTCGCCAGTAAAAAGCCTTTATCGCCAGTAAAAAGGCTTTATCGCCAGTAAATGGGCTTTATCGCCAGGATTATCTAACTTTGTTTTGACAGACCGGAGATCGGCCAGTGTAAAGATGTTATTAAGTTGTTTTTAACTTAGCAAAATTCTAGAAGCATGATACTTAAAAAGATCAACAGTTGGGGACATCGTATCTAAACTTGTTAAGTTCATAAATGTTCTCTACAAAAATACTCTTTACACTTAGTCTTTTTGAATATTTTATCTTTCAAGACATAGTCTTTTGGTTTAATTGTGACAATTCATATTTACACAAGACTTAAGGATATTGTCCTTAAAGATATTTTATCTTAATATATAATAGGGTTTCAAAACATATTAAAATATTTTGAAGTAAGACGAATTATGTTTCGGATAGATTATCCTCAAGATAATTTATTTCTAAAACTTAAAGATATTTACATAAAGACATGTTCTAATCAAAATATATTCAGACAAGTTATCTAAGGTAGCATACAAATAGAACGCAATATTAAACCCAAAGGTTATGTCATTACTAACAGAAAGTGCAGATAAACAAAAAGACAATGCCTAGGCTTCGTCTTCAACAAGTGGAAGCTCCCTCCACCCAAGCATCATCACATAGTTATGGTTCAAGAAAACACGGGCTTCGTCTTGAAAAGCCAAGATCCCTCCACCCGCGTATCCTATTATTCTAAGCTTACTTGTTCAAGACAGAAAAATAAAAATTGTTCAACAAACCACTACAACCCATCACAAACCACAAACACAAAAACCTTAAAAAATTGGGCTCAAGCCTTTTCTTTACCGCCATCATCGCCCAATTGTGCTCCAGCACCAACCGCCTTCACAGCATCTTTGATCGCCACCTCCACAGCCTCCTCCGCTACCTTCTCGGCTCCGCTCGGACCTGCTTTCTTCACACTTTCCCCATTGAGCTCAACCAAAACTCTCTCCCAAGCAGCCACATCCCAGAAAGGATTGTCAACACCAGCATCTTTGGCCTCCTTAGCCATCGTGAGTCGAGATTGGAAGATCGAGATCACCACGGATTTCTTGGCTCCCTCAGCAACCTCTTGGATCCTTATCAGAGAACTTGCCTCTTGGTAGACCAACTCCCTCCTGGCCAATGCGAGCTCCTGTTTCAGGTCCTCGTTCTCCTTGTTCTTCTTGTCAAGAAGATTGGTCTTAGCAGTCCCAATCTTTAGCATCTCGGCAATACGGGTGTTGGCATCAAGGAGTTCATGATGGAGATCATTGAATTTGGAGGATAATAGTCCCAATCCCTGCTCAAAGTCACACGTCGGAGAGGAGTCATAGGTATCCTAGGTCTTTCTCTTTTTTGAACCTTTGGCTCGACTACTTTCGGGCTTAGGCTGGGTGAGGAGAGTGGCTTCCTTCTTTTTAGTGCTGTGTGTGGATACCATACTGTCAATATCGTCTAAAACGAAGATTGAAGCGGATTTACCTATGAAAATGCAGGTTAGTATCTCTAATCCTTAAATTTTTCTACTAACATATCGATATTTCTTACCAGAAATAATGGAGCCCGCTGACGGAGATGGTTCTTGGAGGCTTGACTGGAAGTGAAAGGTTCTTTCATCCTCGTCAATAAGATAGAACAAATTCAGCCTGCTCTCAGTCTCTTTGCCAAGGGGAGCAATTTCGAAGAACTTCAAAGCTGCAAAAGACAAGACAAGGCATATCAGTTGAAGACATATTAGCATACGGCTTCAAAATAATGCATCCTACTTTTGGTGACCCAAACATAAGGAAGATTTTCAGGATAGGGAAGCGAGTCTCTCTTGAAAAAGAAGAACTGTTTCTTCCATTGATCATTATATTGGGTATTTCTCAAGATGAGTGGGGTTCGGTCGGACTTGGTCTTAAGCAGGTATCGTGAGGATCCGTGGCTGCGAAGGTCATACACAAAAGAAAGTTTAGAAAGGGTGAAATCGATGGCACGATCGGCGATTAACCTTTCCAAAACGAATAAGGTTCTCTAAACCATGGGCATGGTTTGGGCAAAGCTAAGGCCGGTTTTCGTGAATAAATCGGTGGTAAAGGCAGGAAAGGGTAACAAAAGCCAATCTTGAAGGGTAAAAACGGGAAGCAGATCCTAGTTTTCGAGATAAGGTCAGATAGAACGGAAGGATCGAAAGGCCTAAAAACAGTTCCCGGAGGGAAACAGCCTTTGGATTGAAGATTCAAAATGTCGGTGTTATTAAAAGTGCATATCTCATTCACGGGGACTAGCAAGAAGGTTTTGTGACATGAAATCTTCAATACTGGAAGAATGAAACTTTGAGCTATGATTCCGTGGAGATAAAGAAGAAGGGGAAAGAAGAAATTACCTGGATAGAAGGACCGATGAATGAAAGGATTATTTATCCGGGTAATTATAAGGGCAAACTAGGGTTTAGTTGATCATTAGGATTCGCGACACGTGCAGCAGATCCGTCACACATGCAGAATTTAAAATTCAAAAATTAACAACTGTATTGATGTGCTAAAAGTAGTAATTAATTTATTAACTAAATAAACGCTAATCTAGACACTAAGTAATAATTCTAGACTCTTAACTTAACTAAAACTACTAACCGGCAAGTGAACCGGTCGACTCTAGTACAGCTAAGTAAGTCTAGATATCGAACCCACGAGACTCTTTTAATTACGTTAACTAGCTAAATTAGACTCAACTACAGACACGACTATTTATTTATTATTATTGGGAGGTTTTACTAAAAACTAAGATTAACCTAATATTAAAACTAATTAATAAAACTAAAGACGACTTAACTTAGGACTTAATTCAAATGATGACAAACAACCACATAGGCTAGAATTCCTAATGTATCAATTGTCAATTAGTTGGAAAATGCATGTTATGGAACTGGGATCTTAAATTATTCACTTAAAGAAAACCCAAACAGGACCCCTGACCCTTCTCAAGAAGACACCTATGGATTTCTATTAAGTTCTTAAAAACCCCAGTTTAGTTAGACTCGTTTACGGTCGCTAATTTATTTTATGATAAGTACCTCTATAAGAAATCCTACCTTACAGCGCGGAAATCAAAGGTAGTTTAAAGTATTCACTCAACTACATAAACAAGGCTGAAAAATCAAACCTAGACGGACTCCTTACGAAGAACTAAATCTAGCAATCTTAAACAACCAAGACTTATCATATAATCTATCACCTCTCAGCTATTTAGATTAGCAGCACACTTAGGTCTATTTGATTTATTATTATTGTTCCTATGGCTTTATTGCAAATCAACCACAAACTAGTCAAAAACACACAGTAGATGACCTAACAGAATCATATCATATGACAGACAATCACCAAGAAAACTGTGAAACAATAAAATTCACCAAACAATCCTAAGCACACATATGCATCGAATGAAAAAACAAGAAACCTCTTACTTAATCATAAACCATAATAAAAGCAAAGTCCAAACTAAAATCCAATAGCAACAAAAGTTCATCATAAACCAAGGTGATTTAGGGGTTTAGCCAACAACCATACTCAAGAACAAAACGAAATAAATAAATTCAAATAATGAGTTCATAATGAAAACAATAAATTCGAACCGAATAATAATGATGTTTGAATGAGTAGGTGTTGAACCCGAACGCTCTTGATTTATTTTTCTCCTCTTTGAACAGTGGCGTGGCCCCCTTTCGCGTCTGACTTTCTGTCTCTTCTTAATCGTGCGGTTGCCCTCCTCCTGCCGTACTGTAGCCGGCTCTCAAAAGTTTGTAAAATAAAACTCTTCTGCTTCAAGGTTTTCGTCCTATCCAGCCGCCACCTAGTACCCATCTGAATAAATATAATAACATCATAAATATTGTTGTAACTGCTGTCTTTTTTTTTCATCCCTGCTCGACCGACCTAAAGTCAATTGGTGGGCCAATATAATTCTCTAATCTCCAACCCATTTTTATTTTCTCCTGGACACTTTCTTACAGGCCCATCTACCAATCACCACAACATAATTTCTTATAGCTTGTTTATTTATTTGATTATAACTTTCTGTATTTAACATTCACAATTATTAGATCAACAATATTGGTAATAATGATTCAATTGATTAAATGAATGAATTATCAATAATCCAATCAACTATAAAAATCACTCTCTTCTTGAAACCTTACGAACACCTGTTTAAAGATATGAACTTAATTATATTAAATGACCATTAAAACTTATTTACCCTCATACCCCGTCTAAAAACAAACCAACTTCTTTTTCGTTTCTTAGCTTGAATAAAATTGTTTTAGTTCACTTCAATTGAAATTATTTTTAACTCAAATATGAAACACTTTAGACTAGTATTTAATAAAAACTTACTAAAAGTGTAAGAAATATTTGTATAATAATATATATTTTTTAGACCATATCATGTATCCCACTTTAACAGCCGTTAATTTTGGGGACAATTGTTAGGGCTCGAATTTTCGGTATCCTAGGCAAGCAGTATGTTCAGGATAACTTCAAGATATGGTATCCTCCAAGGTAACAGGTATCCTAAATATATTATATAATTAACAAATTGTTTGTCGTCTTTCCTTGTTTACCAGGTCAAGAGACTTACCATGTTCCCTAAGACTCGGACTTGCAGTTAATAGGACGTGCTCAAAAAGGAAATGTGCTTAATGGAGGAATTAACGGCTAATTGGATTTAGTCTATTTTTTCCTAATTTGTAGGCATGGTTGTTAGCTTTAATTTTGTTTATATAGAGAGCTCTCATATAGATCAAGACACACAACTCTCACACTAGACTTAGTAGCATTTTGTAACACGATCCAAAGAGAAAAGCTTCAACACTTCTAACCGATTTCGATTATTAATAAACTGGTGGTGATAGTTTTCACTACCCAGGGTTTTTTTTCTTGTTATCCTCAGGATAACGGGTTTTTTCCTCGCAACAAATCTCTGTGTTCTAGCAAGTTTTACATTCATTTCAAGCAAGCACCAAGTCACATTTACTGATTTGGTTATGAAATTGCCTTTGTTATTTTTTGACCAAAACACACACACACACACACACACACACACATATATCAAAAACAGCAAACGTGTAATTGTGTGTGATTAATCAAATATACATGTTATGTGCTTACTTGTTTATGTGCAATCGTTTGACATATCCCCTTGGAGAGGGTTCTCATATTATTGACCACCGCCTGATTCACTTAGCAACGGTCTTATTATTATTTGCTCATAGTTGATTTACCGGCGCCCGATTCGCTTGGCAATGGTTTAATCGACAACTTATCTGCTCATGGTTTGATTTCATTACCGCATTTATTACGTTTTGCTTATTTTTCTTATTTATTATATTAACATTATTTTTGGTGTCAAAAACTGATGATAAACTCACTCAACATGTGTTGTTGACAAAACTCCCTTTTCTACGCATATGCAAGTTGTTTGTATTGAAGATTGAAGTTGGACACGTAGACAAGACCTTAGGTTATAATCAAGATAATCATAATTTGAGCTTATATTTATACATTTAAATTGTTTGTTGTATTTTGGATAATGTGTGTATTCTTTGAATAAAATAATTAATTAGATATTGTCACTTATATTATGATAGTATCTTCGAGCTGTGAGCAATCGGATCACGCCCCGACATTTCCGCCTTAGGTTGGGGTGTGACATGCTACCCCCAAAATGTAAAAGCGTTAAAAAGGGGGTGTGAGAAAATCACATCAAAACTGTAGATAACTTGAAATGAAATCGAAAGCATGTTAACGAAACCAAAGCAATTAAATCTCACAAACTATAAATAATAACAAAGATACAAAACCAAGGACTAGTTACCGGGATTGTAAAGTTTAAGTAATTTGGTTTTAGGGTTTTAAGCAATATCTTAATATATTTTATTACTTTATGGCACTATAATATTATTTTACGTATCAACGGGTTTTTAGCGATTTATGATTATCTTAATATTATTTAACTATTAATTTAACACGAGATTAAGGATTATAACGTTCATGGAATATTAATTTTTTAACGGATATTTTAACTTGCAAGCAATTACGTTATCGTGTTATAAAGTAAACAAAATGATATTTAATAATATAATAATCATCGGGTTTTTACGAAATTTTAACAAAACAAAAGTCGGTTTTTAGGTAAAAAGTGATAATATGATTTATAAATAAATTTTATTTAACTTGAAATAATATCATTTGACTTTTAATAATTTAATTTGATAAAAAAAATAAAGGAAAAAATGATTTTAAAAAAAAGAACTATATATGAGCAAACTGGCCTGACCCGGGTCCAAACCCGGGTCCTCATGCCCACACACATGCATCTTAACCAACTATACCAGCTTGAAGTTGTGTTTATAACAGAAATATATATATATATATATATATATATATATATATATAGTTTGGTTTATCATCTTCCATATTAACAAACCCTAGATTCTATAATCTAAATTCGTTCTATGTTTGATAAATTGAAGTTAGGGGTTTTGTTAATCGGGTAAAAACTATTCAAATGCATATACATATTACCTTGAATGATAATGGATTGATAGCGAACGTCGATGGCCGGAAACCCGATTATTGGTCGATCAATTAAGTGATTTTAAAGAGTGGTTTAGTGTAAATTATTGATTGAGGCAGGTTTAGAAGATGATATAGGTGCTATTTATACAATCAATTTGAACGTTTAGTGGTTAATGGACGTAAATGAGATTTTTAATATAATTCGGCCGTTAACGGTGGGTTTACGGGATTAATACGTGTTAATGGCGAGTTATTTAGGTGTTATTATTGTTGAATGTCGGTCGCTGTTAGTAATTAATAATGTTACAGGACGTTAATTAAATTTAGACAAAATAGCAAAAGGCGTCCTTTATGTTTGATCGTTTTTTCAGTAGACGTCCTTTAACAAAACAAATAGCAGAAGACGTATTTCATGTTTCAAATCCTTTTCACGTTATATCCTTTGGCACTAACCACGTTAATTTTTTTCGTTAAATCTTGACATGTGCAAGGCACATGAGGGTAGTTTTGTAATTTTACAATTTATTTTATAATCAAAACTAAAAGAAATAAAATAATATATGAATCTCTCTCTCTCTCTCACCATATTATCTTCATTATCTCTTCATCTCCATCTCCACCCATCATCTTAGTCTACACCCACCATCTACATCCACACAACACTCCGAAATATCGCTTTCGTCGACAACCACCGTCACCAACGCTGTCGGCAACAACCACTCTGAAACAACCACCACCACCAACGCCACTGACAGCAACCACTCTGAAACAGCCACCGCCACCAACACCGCTGACAACCACTTCGTTCAGATGTGTTTTCGATATTCAGAAGCAGGTGACCATTCACCCTTCTCACCAACCATATATCATAGCTCCACATCACCACCTGTTATCTCCTACCACCACCTGCCATCGTCACCACCATTAGGCCCCCCCCCCCACGAAACTGAACCGTCACTGATTCATATCAGAAATGGAGGTGAAGCAACTTTAAAAACCATAGATCTTGAGGGGTTGGATGAATCTGACCAAATTAGACCCAAATCATAGAAAAATTACACCATAAATGAATAAATCGAAGTTTATGTGAAGAACTAGGTCATAAGAGATTCGGAATCGGACCCAAATCGGGTCAACGTATTTGTGAAGAGTTGGGCGTTTGCGCCGTTATGATTTAAGGATGGGTTAAGGTAGGTGGTCTAACAGTTATAAATATAAATGGTTGTAAATGGCGACGACAGTGGGTGGCGGTGGTTGTAGATCTGATGGTTGTAATTGACGGCGGCAGTGGCTAGTGTTAAAAATGGAGATTGAGGTGGGTGAAGGTGGTTTTTCAAACATTCCTATACTGATATTCTTGCCACCGTTGTCGTCTCCAGTCGGAGTTGAAATCCGATCTCTTCTTGCTCTTCGTGTTTATCGAACTCCATTTAATGGTGGTGGTTGGTGGTTGTGATGAACTGCGGTAAGTAGAGAGGGAGAGAGAGCGAGAGTGTGTAACATTTAGGGTTTTTCCATACTCATATTTGTATTCGTTTATCGGGTTATGAACCTTATCGGATCTTTTTCATTAATAAAGTTATGCAGTTATTATTGAAATAATTATTTTTATCTTAGTTTATAATTCCTTAACTTTCAGTTGTGCCAAATAGCCCTTAGAAACTCTTAAAATCGCTTAAAATCGTTTTTGGAACTACAGGGACTAAAACTATCAAAAGTTGTAAGGCCCCGAACCCCGGGAACCCTACAGTTGATATTCATACATAATACTTGTAAAAATACTTAAATTTGAAAACAGTTCATTTCATTAAAACAACCAATTCAGAGTATAATTCAGCGGAAAACCATAATTAATAAAATAAGTTCCCAAAACTCGGGAATAATGCCCAAAAACCAATTTAAATATATTTGATAAAACTTTTAAAAAGAAATGTTTAATATTTAAATCTTCCATCCAAGTATGCCCTTCACCGTCCAAGTAACTTCATGCATGTCTAAGCGGTAAGGCATCCTTCTCCTAACATGAAAACTCACACTAACATGCACACAAAGTCAGCTTGAGCTGAGTGAGTTCAAGTTTTAATAAATAACATCAATGATTAATAATCATAATAGTCAATCCAAGTGTTTAAAAGTAAAAAGGGATTCATCACTTAAGCAATCATCATCGATAAATAATCATCCTTATATATATATATATATATATATATATATATATATATATATATATATATATAACATCCAAGTAATAACATCTGGGTCGAGCAAACGTACAACCCAAACACGTAACATCTCATCAATGTATGCAAACACAAAGTAGGCATCCGTAACATCCGTAGTCGATAAAGACTACTAACATCGCCAAATATTGGCCATACAATATACATACATACATACGATAGTATCATCTCAAGGCCTACCCTATACAAGTAAGCCCATCCAAAATAGTTTTAAACAATCCATCAAGCAAAACGCTTAGGTGTGCATGCTAGCCCAAAATATTAAAAGAGTAAAAAAAGGGGCATCATGAACTCACCTGACACAAGACACGTATTCACCCTGAGCTAGGAAATCCCTAAGTAATCCCAAAACTAAAACACCTGTCGGTTTACATACAAACATTACAATTCACATCGAAAGGACTCGTTTATCCTACGAGACGCTCTAACGTGGTTCGAGTTACCTAAAGCCTCGATCTTATCAAACTCAATCATAACAGCCCCCGGGGCCTTACATGTGACAATCGTCAATTTCAGGTTAACTCCGTTAACTCAACTCCGTCAATTCAAACTTAAGATCACTGAATCTATAACGCACACCTCATTACATTTAAACTAGGGTTTAAATGACGCTTAACACTTACTACATGTATAGTCTTTCGGGAATTGCACCGAAACGCAAACGAGTTGACGCAAATGATTGGTGAATAAACGAAAAACGTCAAAACAGTAATTATGTGATAATTATGTGTTAGACTTATGTGTTGTGTGATAACATCGTTATAAACGTTAACTCAATGTACTAGAACTAGTTAGTTAAGCTAGAAAAGCAACAATTGAAAGTTGAGGGACTTGAGTGTAACATATTATTATTATTAATAATAATAAACCTAAACCCTAACTCATTCTTTCTCTCCTCCCTCTACCCCGATCAGAACCCCTCTCCCTTGGCTCCCTTGGCTGCCGCCATTCACACACACATACAACCAAGTTTTCAAGCTTTTGATTGAAGATTAAGGTGCTAGGAAGGTATAAACGACTATCCCTTGCATCCCTTATACTTAATTTCGATGTTTAATGGGTTAATTGAAAACCCTAGGGGCCGATTTATGTGTGTAATGTGTTCATATGATTGATGTTGATTTGATGATGATTTGATAACTAGAATGGATATTGTTACATGTTAATTGCTTGTGTCTTTGATTTGAGTTCAAACAAAAACCCTAATCATGTATGTAATGTGTAATTGATGTGCATGGATAGTGATTATGGAGTCTAGAGTGTTATATGAATGAATGATGGTCCATAGATAGTTAATATGTTAAGTTTGGATGCAAACAGTTTCTGGACAGATTGTGTTATTGATGTTTAATTGACTGTAACGGGGTGTAAATGTGAAAATTGGTTGAGATTATTGATACTATAGTAAACTAGGTTGAGTCTAGTTTCTAAAGAATATAAATTTGCAATTTTTGGACGTGTAAAAGTTAACTTTTATGATTTTACAAAGACGTTGTGCAAAGCTGAGTTGTTAGACCTGCTGTTAGGTTGTTTTGTAAATATTATATCTCATGAACTACGAGACCAATTGGGTTGGTTCCACTTCTGGAAGTTGACTTATTGAGTTAGAAACCTAACCCAAGTAGTCTTGCATTTATTGGAGTTTTAGTTTAACGGGAATTTCAAATAACATTCTGTTGCGCATGAATTTGACTGTTATGAGTTTGCTGTAATTATTTGATTATTGTGAGAAACCTATGTGGAATAAAAATATAATAAAATATGTTCTGGAAACCTAAGACATATATGCTTTTGTGATGATTTTTGGTAAATTAATTGTGATGCTATGATCGGTGGGATAGACTAGTTTTTCAAGTAGAATTCTGTCGTTAAGAAACTAGTTGCTGAGCTTTGTGAAAGTTGCATGAAACAACGTGATTGCTAATTGATTGTCATGATTTGACCAAATTGCCCTCATGGGGAATAATTGCTAGTTAATTGTTATGTGTTGACCAAATTGCCCTTACGGGGAGTAATTGCTAGTGATGTACATTATGAATACATGACACGTAAATAATTGCTTACACATGTAACGTATAACAAATACACTTGTTAAAGTCACACACGATTCACAAACGAAACACGAAACATGTTGTGTGCATAGGTATTATGTGCCGGGTCTAGAGACTCGATAATATTCCGACACTTAGAAAAATCTCTTTGTTGTTTTAGAACGCTAGAGAGAGTTTTTCTGTGACGCGCATCTTGGTGAATTATTTTGGGAATACTTCGCAAACAGTGAGTTTCACTTTCCCCTTTTTAAACTTTTACACGCTTTTCACTTGGGGGAGATAACATACTCCGAAAACGCATTTAAGATTTTGTTAATATAGATTATATATCACTTGTAAAGACTAAGTGGCAAACGCAATAACTAAAGTCCTTCATTCACATCGAACCGTTTAATATTGGATAATAGCGAGTCATTGTTGAGTAGTACTACTGGGTTTGACAAACCCCACCCAACGCTAAACTCGACTGGAGGTCGAGTGGGTGTAATCTTGGCTAAACACATACCATGGTCGGGATAGACCTGGTGGCAAGGCAAATGATAAACAGTCAGCTTCGGTGTCGAACACTTAGTGATACTTGTTTTATAGGCTAGCTACCTATAGATATATAATTGACATAACACTATCTGGTAACGCAAAACGCTGTAACGCAAAACGTTGAACGCAAACGCTAAACGCTTTATTTTATATAAACTTGTGAACTCACCAACCTTGTGTTGACACTTTTAGTATGTTATTCTCAGGTAGCCGAGGCGGGCGCGCGGTTTAGGATCATGCATTGCTTGAAACACTTTTAATAATTTTTAAACTGTTATCATTGGGTTTTAAGTTGTCCTGTGTGACGCAACTTTGGTTTCTATGGTTTTTACGCTTCCGCATTTAATTACTCGTAAACGTTTTCATGGTTTTGAAACTTTGTTTTATGGTTTGATTATAACTAATGAATCCGATCCTGTTAGTTCACACCCTCTGACGGTAAAACTCCGTTAGTGGATTTTGAGGGTGTGACATTACATTCCCCAACACGACCATTATATACTCCCGAGAATAAGAAATCCCCAATTTACCCCCGGAAGCACTATGTGACACTAACAAGTGCGTCTAAGAGTCGTTTAGGCCATTAACATCCAACTCAGCCCCATGTGGACCCAATATGACAAAATCACAGCCAACAAGTCCACACAACGCTACACGGGTTAAATGGGCCGGTAACTCGCAAGTACAACGCACCAACTATTCAATAAACGAAATTGCGCGTTGTACAGACCTGTTTGAGCAACCGACAACCAATTCAGCCCCATAACTTATAAAAATGATTTTTCAACAGCCCGTACATCAAAACAAGTTCCCCCGAGCTGAATTGGTCTTTAATCACTTCAACCCTCGCGTTAAACGCATTAAACTACAATTCTAGTCAACCGAACACTAACAATCAAACTACAACTAGTGGACCAATCTAACGAACACCAATGAACATGATTTTTAAGTATGATATACTACACATACCTAGGAGGATTTTGGTGCAAAAACCTCACTCAAAACAGTCCTGGAAATGCTCAATTGGATAGCCACCCGGTTAGCCTACAACAAGCCATTAATCGATCAATACGCGTGTTATAACGACCAATTATGGTGTAAAAGACTTGGGGGATCGTAGGACTAACCTTTAATTGATGTTTTATGCTCACACCGTGGCTGGAAAGAAGAAAATCGCACCGGGGGGGGGACTATGAAGCTGCCGATTGGACCAAGCAATAGGGTTAGGGTTTTTTTTTTTTGTTTATTTTTATAATATAAAATTGTTTCATCCTAGCCCCTCAAATTTGAAAGATATGGCAACTTGAAAGGAAAGTTAAATGTTTTAACGTACCGGGATGACGAAAAGGTTTCTGGGAGATGTCGGTTAAATCCCGAGAATTGTACATACTTTACAAGCCCCGAATCCTTGAACCGAAATTAACGGGCGTTACAAAAGTTGAAAGTCTGATGAAGCTGCACCTTGACGCGGCGCGAAGCTGTCAGCCTTGCATCTTAGCGCGGAGCGAAGATGTCACCAGATCAACCATTTTCGTTTCAGATCTTCGTTTAATGCTAAATCTTTCCTAAATCAACCCTAAATCACGAAAATTGATCCACAAGTTATTGTATTTAGTGTGTAATAATGTCTAGGTTCATATTCAGTAATTTGGTTAATATATCGATGATTATATGACACGATTTCATTCTTAATTGTGTGATTCGGTTACCAAAATCGACCCATTTCTTGTTCAACAAGTTGATTTAACCTCTATTTAAACCCATCATAACTCCAAACCCTAAAGGTTACTGAAACTAAGCATTCTCAGCCGTCACCTATCATCAACTGACGTTTGTTTGCTCGTTTTTGCTCTTTTACGTGAAGTATTGAAGCTGCAGTTTGACTTTGTTGTTTAGTTAAACCTTTGACCTCGATTTCTCGCTAATACAAACACCATCCGGGTAAGTTGTTAACTGATCAAATGTTCATTAATACTCACTTTCCGATAACCCTTAATCAATTTATGAGATTGAGGAATATTGATGGGCCCGTTTAAGGGCAAAATAGTCAATAACTTTGACTATCCGTTTTCTCATACTTCTGGTCGGATTCGATGTTCGGTCCATAAGACTTTTATTCTCATAACGAAATTTTAAGGCTATTAACCAAAACCCAAATTCCGACTCGCTGTTCGGATTCTGGTCAGTACCAGCTCGCTTAAATCTTAAAGATAACATAACTTGAATTCTAAACATCCGTTTGGGTTGATTCTAGCGGAAACAATTTCGTTTTTATCTATATTATCATATCTCAAAGATTCAGATTCTGATTGTTTATATCGTTTGATGTGTAGTGGACGACTCGCTTATTCATTAGCTCGTTTAATCGCATTTATTAATCGCTTGTCATTAATCTAAGGTGAGTTTTATCATTCCCCTATTTTACTCAGTTTTCTAAAACGTTTTGGGGACATATGCGTATATATATATATATATATATATATATATATATCAAACAATAGCAAACGTGTAATTGTTTGTGATTAATCAAATATACTTGTTATGTGCTTACTTGTTTATGTGCGCATTCATGTTCGGGAGGTCCCGCATATCCTCTTGTATAGGGTTCTCATTATTATTGACCAACGCCCGATTAGCCTGGAAACGGTCTTATTATTACTTGCTCATGGTTGATTTACTGGCGCCCGATTCGCTTGACAATGGTTTAATCGACAACTTATTTACTCATGGTTTGATTTCATTACCGCATTTATTACGTTTTGTTTATTTCTTTTATCTATTTTATTAACATTATTTTATTGCAAACACTGGTGATAAACTCACTCAATATGTGTTGTTGACAAACTCTGTTTTCTACGCATATGTAGGTTGCTATTGAATTGAAGTCGAAGTATGGACACTTAGAAAGACCTTAGGGTTTTAATGAAGACAAACATGAATTTAAATTTGTTATATATACTTATTGAATGGTTTTGTTATATTTGAATATTGTGTGTACATTTGAAATAAAATAATTAAATAGATATTGTCACATTTATATTATCATAGTATCTTTGAGCTGTGAGCAATCGGATCACGCCCCGGCATTTTCGCCTTAGGTTGGGGTGTGACAGAGTCTTTATTCTTTAACTTTTATTTATTAACTAAATTGTGAAATTACAAAACTACCCTCATGTGCCTTGCACATGTCAAGATTTAACGAAAAAAAATTAACGTGGTTAGTGTCAAATGACGTAACATGAAAGAAATTTGAAACTCTGCCATTTCTTTTGTTAAAGGACGTCTACTGAAAAAACGATCAAACGTAAAGGACGTCTTTTGCTATTTTGTCTTAAATTTATATACGTGTTTGGAGTGGTTTAGGAGTCTCGCCGGAGCCGTCGGCCTTGCCGGAATCATGGCCGGAACTTCCATCAGGAATGCGGGGGGAACTGGTTGGTTTGTTTTAATTTCATTAATTTAAAATACTTACACATTGTACCCCTGATCTTTCAAGATTTATCAAAATAGAAAATAAAATAGAATTGCATTATTAACCCCTCAAGTTTCATGTTTCTTTTAAATCCAATTTAAACTATAATTAATATTTTACATCTTGAACTTTGAAGTATATTGAAGATGAAATAAAAGTTATTAATTTCGATAATTTCCTTATTATACCCGAAAGTTTGTAAATCATTTAATTGAGAACTTTAAACAAAAACGTTAATCCCGGAATTTCGTTTATCGAACCAAATGAATAGAAAACAAACTAACAACAATCTTAAATCATCGGGAATATAATATAAATGAGGAACATCGAACTAGAATACATTGAAACGATGAAGCGTGTCAGTTTTAACGATTACGAGTATAAATTCAAATAATAATTAGCGAATATCGCATAAATGCATTAAATGAGCTTGAGAACATTATAATATATATAAACAAAACCGAAAAATTCGAAATGGGTCGGGTTTTTATTCGGGTTTGAAAAATAACGAATGATACAATTAGCAACAAACAACGAGTGACTTTCATATTAGCATTTTATTTTTGTCACTGATTATGAAAGTGCACTCAAACATAATATGCTTTGAGATGCGAAGAGCTTTTCATGGGAAAAATGAAAGAGAATGTCACATACAAAATATGAGAAAAGATCACACGAATATCGTATCATATTGGGTAATCAGCACATAAAATTTATATATATATATATATATATATATATATATATATATATATATATATGAAAGTACTAGTCTTCGCATGTGTCTATTTTATATAGGTATTGAGCGCGCTTACCCCGATGTATTTTTTAAAAAACTAACGGTCACCGCTTAAATTTTTTTTATAGTAACCCCGCGTTTTTTTTTCTTTTTATAAAACATCGCATTTTTTATAAACAAATACTCTTCAAATACTAAAAGCTTTGTTTTTATAAAACTCAAACTTGAAGGGGACTATTTATAATAATAATAGTAATAATAATAATAAACTTGTTTAAACAAAAAGCAAATAAATAAAAAAGACTCGGGATGCCATTGGGCATAGGGTTTGGAAACCATCTAACATTCATTCAGTTCATAACTCAAAGGCACACACCTTCGTCCGCCGCCCACCAATGTCAGACACCGCCTTGGAGACAACCAGCCACCGCACACAGGACAGCGCCTTCAGCTTTGGAGACACCATACATGTCGCAACACTGAGTAATCGCACATCACAATCACTAATCATCAAGGTAATTGTTAATTTTAGTTTATTATTGAGTTGTTAAACATTGCATTGCATCTATATTGATTATTGTTCAAGGATTTAAAAAAATTAGCGTTTATAATTGTGGAATTGAGGATTTAGGAAAATTGATCAATAAGCTTATAATTGGTATTGTATGGTGAAATTTTGGCTTGACTCAATCCTATAGAATCTTTTTAATTAGGTAAATAATGGGAAAGCAAGACACTTTTCATTCTTTTTTCAAAAAAAAAAAAGGATGATGAACAAACGGATAATTCTTCTTCAAGGTACTCACTCTTCCACTCGCAATAACACGAATATTTTAGGTATTTATTGTTAAAAATTTACCTAGTTTTTGTTTTTTTATTATTATAAGAGCAATCGTTTGAATTTTGAATGAATGAAGAAAAATTAGATATTTATATTCCATATTGTTGACCCGACCCAAACCGAATCACCGACTAGAAAAATTTTGGGTCCATTACTTCGGTCAGTGTTATGACTATGGCCAAGCTTCGTCAATGTTGGGGCATTCTTATTTATTCACTCGTAGTTAATTTGTGTACAGATTAAAGTTACACCATTGTCTTTGTAACAAGCAACATCTTGTTTGGAGTGATCGGGAAAGGAGGTAGAAGGTCAATTTGATGGTAGTTGGATGTAACTTAAAGGGGTTGTATTTAAGTCCTTTTAGTGGGTTATTTTCTTATTTATCATCATTATACTTTTATTTTTCACTTTGTTCCCTCTTAAATTAAAATTTCTATTTGGATTCTTTTTGGGTAAGTCGTTTTAAGGATCCCCGCATATATGTATCTAACGACTAACACGTTAGATTTTTGGTCACTTGTTTAAGATTTGATTTTTTTGATTGATTTTTTTGATTGTTGGAATGGCCTAGACGTTCTAACTAGAAATTTGGTATATGAAAGTGTGTGTAAAACCACAAATAAGTTGTTTATGAATAAATTACAATCAGTCTAGGTGACAGGCTAAAGTTCAACCTTAAAACTTCTTAAGTAATCAAATTATTATATACTATATGTTTAATTATTTTTATAAAACTTCATTTCAACTTTACAATTTGGTGTTTACAATTGATTTTTTGAAAAATCAAGAGTAGAAAAAAAAATTGAAGGTATTTTTTAAATTTATATTAGTTTTCATTTTTTATTACATAACATAAAAGCCTTGTAAATTTAAAACTCCAATTTTCTGGGCTAGCCCAGTTGGCTATGACAATAACGAAAAGAACTAGACTTGATACGGGAGGTCACCAGTTTGAATCTGAGCCACACAGGGGGTTTTATCCTGCCGGCGTTTCGCTAAAGGGTTTCGACTCTTATGGCGGCGATGCCAAGTGGCATAAGAGGAGAGGGTTTTTTCTAGGACGCTGGGAGGACCCGGTTACTAGAGCTTATGCTCTTTGGGAGAAACTATCTGTTGTTCCAAACTAAAAGTTGACATTAAGGGAATGAAAAGACAGCTGGAAAGTGGAGTGAGCGAAAGAGAATGAGGCAAAAGACGCTTTAGCAGCTGGTGAAAGTGAGATTTATTTTGAGTGAGGGGTCAGTCAGTAAAGAATAGAATGGAGAAGGCATTGGTTAAGGTTGGAAGCATCTCCAAGAAGGCCAAAGAAGAGATCAACAACATTTCTCAAGATCTTACGGTATGTATGTATGTATGTATCTACGAATTTACTTCGAGTAGGAGCTCAATTGTGGATCTGCATTACTGATGGACTTGGAGAATTCATTCCTTTAGGTTAGGGTTTTCACTCCCAAGTTTTACTATACAATTGAAGATTTAGTATTAATATTCTGTGAAATTTTGATATCAATAGCATCGGAATTCATTGCTATTCTATTGCATAAATCATTTTCGCTTTGTTTTAATGTGGGATTTTCGTCATTATTATTATTATTATTATTATTATTTTTATTATTATTATTATTATTATGCTCCAACTTTAGGGTACAAAATCACGCTCTATTCATCTCTCCCACCATTTGTGATGTGACTGAGCTATAGAAAATAACAGAAATTTGTGAAGAAACATCTAAGGAGGTAGTAGGAATTGGTTCATGATCTTGATTATCATCCGAGGGGGTGTACTGACGAACACGCCACTATATAATGATTTGATCCATCAAGGTTAACTTTTGATTTAAGCTAATTAGAATTGGTACAATAATATGGCATTTAACATTTTTAAGACCGGCCTTTATGGGACCTGGATTGATGTGGCGACCAGAAACCGTTAGTCTTAGACAATTACCTTATATAAGTTACTTTTTTGATCATTTTTACAGGCCTAATGTGTGTGTTTGACTTTTGATCACCAATCATACACATGAGCTTTCCTGAAGTTCATGACTGCAGTGATGCACCAACAAGATCAATATAATTTTTGAATTTTTCGTTTAATCTTTTTATATTGTTGAAATTTGCTTTCATGTTGCAGACGTTCTCAAACACTGTGGAAAAGAAGGCTAAATGGGTGTTTGACAAGCTAAAAGGTAATAAATTACTTCTCCTGGTGACACGGTTTAACCACCATAATGCATAAAATCTCTTAAATCATTTAAATTCAAATTAGAACTTACTATAATAATATAGTTTTTGTAGTTACATCTTACAATTTAATTATTTTCCAAAAAAAAAAACTCTTGAGTGCAAATTCCAAATTAGCAGGATAGGGTCACACGACAGAAAAAAGTAAATGAAAATAAATAAACGGGCCAAATTTCTTTTGCGAGTTAAAAGATTATAATTGTTGTATAATAACTGATATTTCTTCGCAGGCAAGCCGTTGAAACCGTTGCCTGATTTCCTGAGAGAATACAACCTTCCACCGGGATTATTCCCACAAAACATTACCTGCTACGAGTTTTGACGAGTCAAAGCTAAAGCTCGTGGTCCACTTACCTTCACCTTGTGAGGTGGTTTTTAAGGACCAATCAGTCATAAGGTATGCGACTCGGGTCAAAGGGCTTGTGTCAAGGGGAAAGTTCACGGTGATTGAAGGAATGAAGACCAAAGTGGTGGTTTGGGTTAAAGTTTCGAGCATGGTGGTGGAGAATTATCGGTCTGATAAAGTCTGGTTCACGGCCGGCGTGAAAAAGTCACGGCCTCGAGAGGCTTACGAGACGCCTCGTGATGCTACTCGAGTTGAGGAATACTAAAGTGACAAGAGAATTATATTATTTTTCTCGTGATTTTGCATTTGTGTTGTTAATATTTGGTGTTTATGACTTATTCATTGGGAGGTCCTTGTTCCTGAATAACCTTTTATGGAAACTTATTCTTATGATTATTGATATATTCTTTTTTTCAAATTTTTAGTGTTTTTTAGCCTATTTGAGATTTTATTTTTTGTGATTAATTAAAGTATTGAGTACTTGAAATGTTACTGAATAAATAGTCCACGACAATCGGAAAACCTTCTGGCTCAACCCAGAACAAAATGCTCTTGACGAGTAGGCTAGACTCGAACCATGACCTCTCAAAAGGAAAGTCATGGGGCTACCGTTGAACCAATTGGTCCTTGATTATAACATTTATTACTAATTTTACTACTTAACAACGAATCACTACTGCTTTCTCACCGGCAAAACCGGATTGATTATCTTATGCTTCTGATGATCATCGATGCGATATTCGTTCTCGAATTTGCGCTTGACAAAGCGTACTATTCTTTTATATTTTGGTGGTGGTCGGATATGTTTACTAAGGTGGTGTTTGTTTTTTTACAAAAGATCTTCCTGGCCTTTTTTGTCTGCAGCGCGCAGACCACGCGCAGACATTGCCCACTGCAGATTGTTTGTTTTTTCGAAGACGTTTCATTAAAAAACGTCTGCACGCCCTCTTCTTGGTGCAGACTTGGACCATAGTCTTCCAACCTCTTCTAAACTCATTATTTTCATCAGATATCAATTAAGTTATTAAGTTCTTGTTAATTGAGTAGGTTTTTTTTTTTTTTTGTTCAATTATAATTTGCATAATTGTTCTAAGTATTATTAGTTTTTAGTTTAAAAAAGTTTGTAGAAAGTTTAGGATTATAAAAAGTCTATAGAAAGTTTTTAGTTGAAAAGGATTTGTAGAAAGTTTAGGTTTATGTCATCGGCTTGTGAGTTGTTTTAAGCCCGTTTCATTCATTATGTATGAACTATCTACTTTCTAAAACAATTGAAGAAACTTTTGGAGGAAAAAATATTCACGTGGAAAATTGTTAATGTAAGTTTTATAATTTGCTAGTTCAAAGGTATAGAATTTGGATTTACATATTTTTAATTGTTGCTGGATAATTTGTGTTTTTGATATAGAGCTTATATTGAAAGTTTTAACAGTCTGCGAACGTTAAAAAACAAACAGTTTTTTTCTTGCAGAGTGCAGAGGTTTGGTCCACCTCTTCTACTACAGATGTGTGTAGATGTGGTCCGCAGACTGTAGGCATTTTACCTCTGAAAAAACAAACAACACCTAATTATGTGAGACAAGAAAGACCAATAAAATTTTGATTGATTTCATGCCGAAGTAGCACGTGACGGCAAAACTAAAAAGTACGTACTAACATACAAAGAATGGCAGTGTAGGTGATCATATGTTACATAACATGGTAAAATCTAAAATTCTGACATATTAAAGTTCGTTACGAAAGGGTTATTAACAACATGTGAAGTTGCATACATTTTATATATATAGTTAACATAAACTCTTTTATAATTCTTAATTTCGGTTTGGACTTTAAGTGATTGTTCTCTAACTTTGGTGTATCAAAATTACTCATGTTGAAGTGGTTTGGGCTCTTAAGTGACTGTTCTCTAACTTTGGTGTATCAAAAATTACTCATGTTGAATAGGGTTGTTCACGAGCCGAGTCAAACCGAGCGACGAGCTGAACCGATGCTTGGATCCTTTACAACCGAACTGAACCGAACGGCTGAAATTCGAACCGAACCAAAATCGAAACGAGCCAAAATCGAATCGTTTTTCGCTCGAACATCAAGCGATTTTTGAGTATTATTTATTTAACTTTCACTCTAAAAATTTCAATAAGAAACAAGTTTGATTGCTATAAATAATATATTTTGTAAATAAATTAGTAGTTTTTAGACAAACGCGTAATAAGTTGTAAATTTTTAGGAGAAAAAAGTTTGAAGTAAGATATAATGAATATGCAAACAAACTTCTAGTATTATGAAAACTTGAATCGAACTAATGAAACTATAAAACTGACGGAATAGAAAAATTTTAAAAGAGTTTAAACAATTGTATACTAATATTTTGTGTGTGTTGTGTATATATTTATATATTTGTTCATATATAATTATATAAAAATAAATTAAAAATATTCGAGTCGAACCGAACTGAGCAGACCTTTGCTCGATGATGGGCCCGCTTACAAACCGAGCCGAACAGAGCGACTCGTTTACAACTGAGTGCAAAAACGAGCGAGTTCGAGCGGCGAGCGGTTTGCACGGCCCTAATGTTGAAGTGATTGTATTACTATAATGTTGACGATGAGGAAAATATTACATTTTAGCATCAACTTGCAACGTATCACTGTAACGTATTATAAAATCAAGTCGTCGCTAACTTGAATATTGCTAAAGTGACGGTGGAAATAAGAAACACATATATCTTATCATTTGGTCTATCAATTATTAAAGCTAGCATTGGTTTTGTCTTTTGCAACCATAACTATTGAGGGATTTTTTTTTGGCATCATGTTCATACAATCGTATTGGTGTTATTTTCTTATGTAATTTGTGATATATGAAAAAAAATAGACTTGTCAATGCTACTAACTTCAAAACACCCCAAACCCATGTAGTTTTTTGTTGGATTTAATCATCAGACATCATTCTCAAACTACAGAAATTTAATAAATTTATGTAACATAAACATATATAAATCATAGAGCATTCAACATAATGTATTGTCTTAAACAAAACATAAGTTCCACATAAAACTTCTTAAATAGATGTTGGTCTCTGGTTTGGATCGCTCACTGATGCAGTGACGCGCTCTTTGATGTGGTCTAAAATATACATAATATTATATAAATATTTCCTATACTTTCAAGTATTTTGAGTAAGGTTTTTAATGAATATATTTCTATTTGGCTCATATTTGAATTTTAAAGATTTCAAGATTGAACGAGCTATAAAGTACTTTTACTAAACTTAAACTGACGAGGGATAACTTTTGTTATTTAATTGATATTATAAGTTTGTTGTTTAATATAAACGTAACATGTTTATAGAATAGAACTATTCTAACTTCTATTATATGAAGTTAATTTAATATTGAGAGAATTCAATAATTAATGCATATTTTGTGATGTATCAGATATTTGTGAATAGAAAGCATGGGCTACGGTTTGAGAAAGAATTAATCTTTAAAGTCCTACCTGATAGCCCATGTACACATATGGGTTTAAACCCATCATTGAAGGCTAATAAAAAGAAAGATATAGGGCAGATTGAGGACGCCAATTAAGAGGCTGTAGGGAATTCACCCTTTGGTTCGACCAATGGAGGTTTTAGAAACAGAACAATAAGTTGTCACAAGGAGAGAAAGAGCAAGTCTTTGGTTCAAGTAGAGAGTGTCCGAGTTCAACACCTTCTCATCCAAACAATGTTATAATTCGGTTTGAATTTATTATTTTCGTCATGAATTTATTGTTTTAACCTATTTATTATCTTTTGGTCTTGAATATGGTTATTGGCTAAACCTTTAGACTGCCTAGGCTTATGGTGAACCTTTGATTGACGTTTGATTTTATTTGGGATTTGCTTTTCGTTATGGGTTTATGAATCAGTAAAGAGTTTAATATTATTTATTTGATGCATATATGTGCTTGGTTTTATTTGGTGAATTTTATTGTTTCACAGAGTCTTTGGTGATTGCCTGTCATATAATAGGATTCTCTTAGGTCATTTACTGTGTATTCTTGACCAGTTTATGATTGATTTATAGTAAGATCATAGAAACAATATTATTAATCAAATAAATAAAAGTGTGCTGCTAACCTAAAAAGGTGTAAGGTGATAGGTTATTTGATAGGTCTTGGTTGATTAAGATTGCTAGATTTAGTTCTTCGTAAGGAATCCGCCTAGGTTTGATTTTTCAACTTTGTCTATTAATGTTGAATAAATTTATTAATTGCCTTTGATTTCTGCGCTGTAAGGTAGGATTTCGAATAAAGGTACTCGTTCATAATTAATTAGATAACAGTAAGGAAGTTTAATATTAAAGCTGGTGTTTTTAAGAACTTAGTAGAAATCCATAGGTGTCTTTTTGAGAAGGTTCAGGGGTATGTTCGGGTTTTATTTTAAGTGAGTATTTTATGATCCCAGTTCCATAACAAGCATTTTCCGATTAAGTGATAACTAAAACTTTGAGGATTCTAGCCTAGGTGGTTTTCCATCATTATCTGAATTAAGTCCAAGTTCGAAGTTTAGTCGTCTTAAGTTTTATTAATTAGCTATTAAAATTATTTTATTAGTACCCCCCCCCAATAATAATAAATAAATAATCGTGTATGTAGTTGAGTCTAATTTAGCTAGTTTACGTAATTAAAAGAGTCTCGTGGGTTCGATATCCGGACTCACTAAGTTGTACTAGAGTCGACCGGTTCACTTGCTGGTTAGTAGTTTTAGTTAAGTTAAGAGTCTAGAATTATTACTTAGTGTCTATATTAGCGTTCATTTAGTTAATAAATTAATAACTACTTTTAGCACATCATTCCTCCCTGGCTTAAACACATATGCAATCAACCTGATGTGCATACCAAAAGAAAGCGTCACACCCCCCCCGCACATGGTATTAAATGTTAAAACTCATATTAAAATAAACCAACATATTGTTCAAACCAAACATAATCCAAATAGAAAATATGACATAGCAATTTATTCATTAAACCTCTAAGTCTGACTCATGCCTTATATGAAACTTCAAGAAACATCATAACTTAATTTTCATCACCTGAAAAACATGCGAGAGTGTCAACTAAAATAGTTTGTGAGAATATAGGTTTTAAAAATAAATTTTATGTTGAAACATTCCATATGTGTTAAGTCACTTGTATACTTTTGTGATTACAACCAAACCTTTGACACGTTAAGCAAGTCGTCTAATCCACGATTAGACTATTATGTTTAATGTTTAATGTTTAATGATCATCGGATTCTAAACACACAAGCCTCTACCCAAGGCCTGAGTGGGCGGGTCAGGCCAATAGATCTATCATCATACTACCACGGGCTTAACAAGTTAATGGTTATCAATGCAAATATGTATACACACTTGTAATGATCACACATAATGAATATTATGAAATAAAGCTCGAATCAAATACCATTTATAAAACACAGAATAAATAAGTTGCATGATTTCACCTTAAAGTATAAAGCGTTAAAAAGCATGTAAAAAGGTTTATTGAGCAAGAACATGAGCCATTTGAGCAAGAACACGAGCAAGAGTTTATTGAACCGGTCAAGCGATGCCCTAGATTTAGTTTTGATTTTTAAATTAGTTAGACTGTCGCATACTATAATGCTTTAAACCAAGAGCATGACCTCCAGCAAGTTGATTCCCAGGTAAGAGTCATGGGTCCAATGGGATTATTGTAGGTTCCCAGCCGGATCTACACGAGATATCGCGTTCTACGTAGGTGCGGAATCCCTACGTAAGACGTTACGAGTATAGAAAACAATACGAGCTAACACACGATACGATAACCAAACACACGTTGTATTCCAACCGTAAACACGTGATACAATGACCACTGAATACAAAACTCTCTGACTCGAATACACGAATAAACTCTGATTCTATATTATAAGCCGTATACAAGATAGCTTATATAGACACGACAACTTCGCCTGGCATGTTCAGGCGAAGTTGTCCCTAACTTCGCTTGTCTAACAAGTTCGCCCATATAAGCGAACTTGTTAGTAACTTCGCTTACATACAAAACTCAAATCTAACTAACACGATTACAGACACTCGACACTGAACTACTGACATCATGCACCAACAGACTCCCCCTTGGCAGTAGCTTCATCTCTTTAGCTTCAAACACGTGTCTTGTAATCTTCAATCTTCTATCTTCAAGCATGTACTCCTTCTCGAACACAAACCGAGACAACTCTTTGATATTTCCTCGCTTCGTCCTTCCAAGCAGGAATATAAAATATCTTCTTGTCATTCAACACCTGCAAATCAGCTTGCGATAAGTTTACCAAGTGCATCGGATCGTACACTCTAAGCAGCTCTTGTTCATCTTCGTCTTCCATCACTGCCTCAGCTGTCTCACAATCTACAAACCACCACTTCAGGTCTTTAAGCACATCCTTGGGCATTAGCTTCATCGGTACTTCTTTCAAACACCGGATCGGTTTATACTTCATGATCATCCAAGGCTTTCCATCAGCTCTCAAACCTCTATCCTTGTCTTCAACAAGTTTTCCCTTTTGTGGCTTCAACAGCTCAAATTTCTTCTCTTTTATACTCTCTTTCCACACAATTTTCCCAATGACTCTAGCCATATTATCGTCACTTCTGTTTATCAATCCCAATCTGGCTAAGTCTTTCACTTCACATTCTGGCAGTGTATTCAACGATCTTAACATCCTTCTAAAGTACTGAACACCGTCATACCTTTTAATCACGAAGAGCCTCAACTGCTCATCATATATCCAGCAAATAATCCCTTTATTCGCTTCAGCATAGCCTTTAATGTTGTAACTCTTCTTAAACATTGTAGGGACCGCCGGTTTCTTTGTTTTGACGAACCACTGAGCATAGCCTTCCTTCCATCTAGGCTGCTCTTCCCATTCAGACTCATCACTTGCCATCTCTTTACTCATATCTTCTTTCTCAACATCTGGAATGTCATGCTCAATATTTTCCTCAACTATCTCTCCCTCTTCTATCTCTGTATCAATCACAATCTCTTCACCAATCTTCTCTATCACATTACTCGGTAGTACATCATCATCACCAACCAAAACATCATCCATCTCCTCTACATCCACCACCACCACATCATCACCACCAGCTGCAGTTGTCGACTCCCCCTGAGTTGTGGAAGTTCCAAGAGCTTGATCAGTTCTTGGCAACTCACCACCTGCATCTTTCGATGCATTGGGATCATCGTCTCTATCATTTCGTCTCTTGGTCCTCAACTCGTCGACTTTACAGCTCGTCTCCCCCTGAGATGCCAAGAACTCCTTGAAAGCATCTATGATTTTTCCATGTTGTACCAGCAGGGACGACTGCATCTGATTCTCTGTAACCAGGCGCTGAATAGCCTGGGTCTGGATAAGATTAATCCTTGACTGCTCTGCCACGACCTGTTCCAGTGCTGCTATTCGTTCAGAGTCTGATAGGGTTGCATCGAAATCGAACCTCATATGTGATATATCTTGAGTGTACTGAGGAGGGATTTCCGATGTCACCGGGACCTCAGAAGTAGAAATAGACGTAACCGCAGGTGGTATCGTCACCGATAGCCCTGCAGTGGCCACAACAGTCGACTCTATAAATTGTGCCACGACCTCCGATGGAGTAACGGTCGGAGGCGGCAATGAAACGATCTCAGGAGTCGAAAGTTGGAAAGTAGTTGGTGGGAGGCCAAATGTAGACGAGGTAGCCACCACGGGAACACTCGTAGCGCTTGGCCTTGTAACCTGTAGTGATGAGGGAACCATTGTCATACCAGATAGTGCTGGTGGAGTGAAACATACCACCCCAGAGCTCTCACCGGCTCCTGATCCTGCACCTATCCGTTCCCTTCTTGACCTCCGGATCAACTGTTGTACCTCTTCCTCATAATCAGACTCGCTATCATCAACAGTTCTCTTTCTCTTCCCATGTAGTCTTTCTCGAGTTACCATAATCCTTCTTGCCTCTGCCACTTCATCATCAGAATCTGAGCCAGCCACCGTTGTAGCTGCCCTAGTAACATTCACAGTCGAAGTACGCTCAACCGGAACCTGAACGTTCTCCTCTGGATCCACCCGATCCATATCAAAGAAGCCTTGACCACCAAATTCTGCATCAAGGTCCACGTTCTCCTCCGGTGACACAACAGGAGCAGCAGGTATAGCTTGAGGTGCTCCTGCCTGTTGTGGTGCCGGGTCCCTAAACTCGTCCCCTTGAGCAGGCACATACCCCGGGTTGATCAAGTACCCAAAGAGTGGAGTATGTCGAGGACGGAGCTCAGGTTTGCTCCTCGCACTGGAGGATCTACATTGGGCGAAGATCCGTTTGTTCACACTCTCAACGTATCGGATCGGACGGCGCTGAGGAAGCGTTGGAGCAACATGATTCAAGATCATTTGTAGGAATCTTGGATACATGATGAATCGCTCACGCGCCATCGCTCTTCTTGGACGATCAATCTCATAAAAGACCATCTGACTAAAGCTGAATCGCTTGTTGTATGTCAGAGCAGTCATCGCTGACTGCATGGTCGCGCCCATGCCATCAGTGCCCGCCTTTCTCCCTGACATGCAAACGATCATAACATGCATGAGAAAGCGCCACTGGTCAAGTAAAAATCCTTTCCTCCTCTGTGTATCCCCCAAGGGACCAGAGTATCCCATCCTCAAAAACGCTCCATCACGGAAAGGAGCTACAAACTCTGTTGGGTCATCCCTTGTCTCATTCCCAAATCGTAAAGCCGCCCAGATTTGTTCAGAAGAGAACTGAACAATCTGATTGTTGACTGTTGCGTGCATCACCGGGGGCTCGACTCTACAGTCGTATTCCACTGTCTGCCAGAAATCCTCAATATTGGGCAAGGATATTGACAGAGTTGTTGTAATCGCGTGGAATATCCTTGAGCGTAAAAGAAAAGTGATGATTTCGCGGAAATCATCAACTCCGCTCGCCTCCGGGTCTAATGTTATGTACATGTTGTGACCCGGGAAGAACTGTCTCTGGTGATCACCTCCGTCATCACCGCCTGCACCACCTGCTCCAGCAACAGCAGCCATATCTGCAACAAACAGGTTAAGTTAGATAGACTTCAAAGCGAATCACAAGTTCGCCTGTTACCATGAGCGAAGTTGTGATCAATTCTGTATAGGCGAAGTTAAAGGTGAGGCGAAGTTGGGAAACAACTTCGCTTCAACTTGAACTTCGTCTGATAATAGTTAAGTAAAATGGTCCAGGCGAAGTTACGGATAACTTCGCCTAATCACAACATCGCCTCATAAACTGTTTCAAAATCAATAATCAGGCGAAGTTACGGATAACTTCGCCTAAACTGTAACTTTGCCGAATTCGAATCGGCAACAGTTAGGATTTACGAACGACGTGTAGATGATGATTTCGGAGATCGAGGACTCCGAAATACATGAATTTATGAAGTTTTAGACGTTCAAGTAGTTTACTATCACGTAAAAACAAGTTTGAAATCGGGTGTTTAAAGTTTCGAAAGACGAGGTCGAGAATCGAGTCGAAACGACCGATGATTAACCTCAAAGGACATTGATAATATGATAAACAAACCCTACACACCTTGAATTTGATTAGAATCGAAGTAACAAAAACAGATGATTGATATCGATAAGTTCGCTGATGTTTCAGAGAGTATAAGTTCGCTGAATGTGGAATAATGAAGCTGTTTGACCTATAAACTTCTTTATATAGGGTCACAGTTAGTACAGGCGAAGTTATCGATAACTTCGCCTATTCCAGGCGAAGTTATAAACAAGTTCGCCTGTATTTACAAAACAAACCCCTATACTTTTAACGATTTTCAATAAAGTTTTAAAAACATCCTTTAAAGCGTTAAATGATACGATCAAGACCAAGTAACCAGGTATAAAATCAACCAATTACAAAAGTAACAAAAATTTGAAAAATTAAAGTACACGGGATCAAATTTCAGTCTCGACAAGGACTACCATGTTTTAGAAAAGATCCGAACAGCAATCATACTAATTTCGTGACTGTCACACAGATCCGTGTTCAGCTGTATTATGACATAAAGAAACAGGTTGTAAGCAGGTAATCTACTTAAAATGGTTTTCATCGTTTCTGTGATACGAGTTTGGTTCAATTAAGCTCAAAACTTAAGTGGGCAACAACTCAGAGATTATGATGCCTCCTATCTATTCTCAAGGCGTATTAGGCTTTCCCCAAGTCACCCCGAATTGACCTCAACCCGTAGTGTCTGATTAAGTAGTAATTACTCTTCGATCTTAGACTCTGTTTCCCGTTCACCTTCTTGTGTCTTGATTGATAATCATTATCATTATGAACTCTAGAATTTTTTTTTTTTTAATCTAACATGTATATACACAACTTCAAGTAGAAAATAACTGCAAGTCCCGAATCTGGATCACTGCAGCGTCTTGACACGCTATCTTCACGGGAATCAGAACACTCACGGGCTCGTGTATGACTGGGTAATCGCTTTTCTGCCTATCATTCGGAAATATATGTATGAAGACATGCACAACTCTTAAGGAGTTTCCACATAAAATCGAGTAGATTTAGTTAGTATCACTTCTACTTTTACGCACCATAAAAAGCTACCATGACATACAATGACTGTTCTAAAGTCTTTTAGGCCTAATAACTTCACTGGTTAAGCACACAGAAACAGTATATCTATCATTTTCCAAGGTTGGATCAATTTTCTGATAATCATAGTAAAGTAACTTCTTACGAAGTAGTAGACTTGAAAAATAATTTCATCTCCCCAAAAGAAAAAATTTTAACATCAATCGCCCCGACCAAATCAAAGTCTTCAGGTGAACGGCTATCCCGAAGATCCAATGGATCAGCTGGACTGACCACATACTAGTATGTGTCCTTCTAACTAAGTATGATCGACTAATTTTCAGTGAAAGAATGAAAACTCACCATAAACCGCCCCGGTCACTTTCAGTCATCTGGTTAATGGCTATCCTCATATTCTACAAATAGAAATGAGGACCAAACATATCCTGAAGACATGTCCTTCAAACTGAGGCAACCGACATAATTCTAAGCGATAGTGACGTTTTTTTTTTTTTTTACACACAAACATATGACATGGTTACTCGGGATTGATCATCCCATTCAGCTCAACAAGGTTTTGAAATCTAGTTTTGTCAAGCGCTTTCGTGAACAAGTCAGCGAAATTATCTAACGTGTCAACCTTTTCGAGCTCAATCAGTTTCTTCTCAGCACAATCCCGTATAAAGTGATGACGTATGTCAATATGTTTAGTTTTACTGTGCTTAACAGGATTGTTAGTTACTGAGATAGCAGCAGTGTTATCAATGCAAATAGGAGTAAGTGAGAAATTCAGACCATAATCGCGCAACTGTTGTTGAATCCAAAGAACCTGGGAGCAGCAGTTGGATGCTGCCATGTATTCTGCTTCACAGGTTGAAATTGCGACTGAGGTCTGCTTCTTGCATTGCCACGACACTAGTCTGCCACCAAGAAACTGACATCCACCAGTTGTAGACTTCCGACTCTGATTGCACCCTCCATAATCAGAATCTGTGTAAGCGACTAGCTCCAAGTCTCCTCCTCTCGAGTACCACAACCCCAGCTTCGGCTTGCCTTTGAGATACCGCAGTATCCTCTTCGCACCCTTCAAATGAGATTCTTTTGGGTTTGCCTGAAAGCGTGCACAAAGACAAACAGCAAACATTATATCAGGCCTAGAAGCAGTTAAGTACATTAAAGAACCTATAATTGCCCGATATTGGGTTGGGTCCACGTCTGCATCGTTGTCTGAATCAGCACCCAATTCTGTGATTGACGCAGACTGGAGTATCATATGGAGTGCTGTCCTCCATCTTGAAGCGTTTGAGAACATCATGGACATACTTCGTCTGATGAATGAACATCCCGTCTTTCTTCTGATCAACCTGCAATCCTAAAAAGAAAGTTAGTTCACCCATAGCACTCATTTCAAATCTCTTCTTCATGACGGCCTCAAACTCCTGACACATGGCGACCTTTGATGCAGCAAAGATAATGTCGTCCACGTAGACTTGCACCAGAAGAAAGTCGCTACCCTTTCTCTTGAAGAACAATGTGCTATCAATTTTACCTCTTTCAAACTCATTCTCAAGCAAGTAATCTGATAAGGTTGAATACCAGGCACGAGGTGCCTGATGTAGTCCATACAGCGCTTTACTTAGCTTGTACACGTGATCGGGAAAGTCAGGGTCAGGAAAACCCGGAGGTTGCTCAACATACACAACCTCATCGACTTTACCGTTTAGGAACGCGCTCTTCACATCCAACTGAAAGACCTTCATCTCCTTATGAGCAGCAAATGCCAAAAACAAACGAATGGCTTCCAATCTTGCTACAGGAGCAAACACCTCATTGTAATCAATCCCCTCTTGTTGATTAAAGCCTTTAACAACCAGCCTCGCCTTGTTCCTGATAACAATCCCTTTCTCACCTCTCTTACATTTGAAGACCCATTTCGTGCCAATCGCATGCACATTTCTTGGTTTTGCAACCAAGTTCGATACTTCCATTTTCTTAAACTGAGCTAACTCTTCTTGCATGGCCTCGACCCACGAGCTGTCCTTAAGAGCCATTTGATAGTTCTTTGGTTCAATCTGGCTGATAAAGCAGGTGTACAAGCACTCGTTGATTATGCCTGATTCTTTAATGCTTGTGTAAACACAGGTGTGCTCATTCAAGCTTTGTCTTGTTTGTACACCGGCGGACAGATCACCTATCACATTCTCCAAAGGATGATCTTTGTGAATTCTCGTAGTCAGAACCGAACTGACATTCAGATTATCTTCCAAGTTCGAAGATAGCTCATCAATGGGTGATTGATGTTGAGAGTGAAACGGATTGATGAATTCTTCTTCAGTAGAGGCAGCAGGGGTATTGACAGCATTTGACGAGGAAGGCTGACATCCATCATACTGTGGTCGTTGCACCAAAGTGTCTTCCTCATCGCATATCATCTTCGTAGCAATTCTTTCCTCAACTTCTGCAAAATCCAGATAAGGTATGTTAAAAGATTTAAAAGTCTATCATAGTCGAAAACCCCAGCGGGTCCCGAGCTTGGTTTTGGTGATTTGTAACTTGTGATATCAGTGTTACACACCACCTCAACCTTGCTGTTCGATGTATTAAAGACCCGTCTGTTGGGAGTCCCAACAACGTATCCGACTAAGATTCCTTCGTCGGCTACTTCACCGAATTTAGAATTGGTCTTTAATATCGAACATGGGGACCCGAATGGTTCAAGGCCACTCAAGTTTGGCTTTCTCCCATGCATAAGTTCATAACAGGTTTTATTTAATCTTTTGACAGTTAACACTCTATTAAGGATATAACAGGCTGTTGCAACAGCTTCAGCCCAGAACACCACGGGAAGTTTCGAATCAGCCAGCATAGTTCTGGCTCCTTCAATTAAGGTTCTGTTCTTCCTCTCAGCCACTCCATTTTGTTGCGGTGTATACGGTGCGCTGTATTGGTGTTCTATCCCCTTCTGTAAGCAGAAGATCTCCATCTCATAGTTCTTGAACTCAGTTCCATTGTCACTCCTGATGAATTTAACCCGTTTCCCCATGATATTCTCAACCTTGGTAATCAAATTCTTTACCATCTGCACTGTTTCATCCTTTGACTTCAGGAAATATACCCAGGAATATCGAGAGAAATCATCAGTGATCACCAAGCAATACGATGTTCCTCCTAGACTTCTTACATTCACGGGACCGAAGAGATCCATGTGAAGTAATTCTAGGGTACTGACAATTGAATTGACCTTCTTGGTGTGATGTGATTTCTTATGTTGCTTTCCCTTTTTGCATGATAAACATTTGTCTTCAAAGTTGAAATTCTTCAAGGGAACACCCAGCACAAGCCCATTTTTGACAAGGTAGTTCATTTTCCGAAGATGAATGTGCCCCATTCTCCTATGCCACAACTCGGACTCCGATTCAGTTGCTTTTGACAGAAGACACGATTCTTCTGTGGCCATCTCAGTCGATCTCATATCCATGATATACGTATTCTTCACTCTTGGAGCCTTCATAACAATCCAATCCTCTGGTATCTTAAAACCAGGATACAACACAATCGCTTCATTCTTTGTAAACTGTACGGTGTAGTCTTTGTCACAAATCTGCGAAACACTCAGCAGATTGTGCTTCAGTTCTTCAACAAAATTTACTTTCTCCAAAGTCATCTTTCCATTCGACACCGTCCCTATTCCTGTAATCCTTCCACCGCTCTCTCCTGCGAAACTCACTCTTCCTCCTTGAACAGGTTTCATGTCGTGTAACAAATTCTTGTTACCCGTCATGTGCCGGGAACAGCCGCTATCCACAACCCATTGATTGTTGGCAGCCCTGTTCAACTGTTCCTGCACGATTAAAGCAGATGATTAAAATCTGGGGACCCAAGACCGATTGGTCTTGGGTCGATACATTCCGTACCTTGGCTGTCCAAAGTTAGTATCATAATAATTTCTGTGAGTCCTAACAGAATACCTTCTTGTGGATTGTCTATGAGGCCATCCAAACCTTCGTGAATTAAAAGAATTATTACTTAAGGTTTGGTTGTTAGCAGTGTAAAACTGAGATCTATTTTTTTGAAAACCTGAATTAGTCCATTTTCTGAAATTTGATGGGTTTTCATTTTTACCATTATATTGATTACTGTTAGTTCTTTTCTCAGATTTTGAAGTCTTCACACCTCTGAATTTCTGCTTTAGAGGGCAATCAGCAACAAGGTGTCCTATTTGATTACATCTAAAACAACTCCTGTGTTCAACTTTCTTATCAATAGTTGTCTTAGATGTTGAGGCTGTATTACTGCCCGTTTATCTCACATATGGTGGGACATACGGGTTTAGTGGAGACTTCTTTTCAGGTGTTTTATTTTTCTCTCCACTTTTCGGTAACACTTCCTCTTGTTTTGTCTCACACGACTCAGAGGACTTGTCTGAGTTAGATGAGACAGGACTCGGAGCAGAAATCTTAACACTTGCAACAGACTTACTAACTTCTGGTTCTTTAGTAGTAACTTGAACTGGAACTGTCTGACCATAGTCAACATCAACAGATTTCTGATTACTAGGGTCATAAGTGTAATTATGATTGAAAGGTGGTGGAACTTCATGATAACCAATTCCTCCCCTTTTTGGGGAACCTTGATCACTAACGAGGTGATCAAGTATAGCGGAGGAATTTCTGAATTGCTCCAGTTTCCTGTTAAGTTCCACCACTTTTACCTGGTGATCAGCTATCTGTTTTTCCCTTTCAGCTATTAGTTTGGTTTTCTCTTCTAGAACCTCATAGCTAAGATCAATCACTTGAATTTTTTCAGCAAGCTTTGCTTTAAGACTTTTAATATCTTTCTCACTAGCTTTAATTTTTACTTTGTAACTATTTTCTCTAGCTTTAGTGAAATGATGATCTTCTTTTAAAGTTTTAAATTGCGCATCCAAACTAACAAACTGATCAGTTATAGTTGTCAGTTGTTCAGACAGATGTTCACACTTAGTACAAGGGAGTTCGGTACTTACCTCGGAGAGCTGGTCTGCTACATCTGCCATGTAAGCTTCATTTTCACCAGTTCCCTTCTTCTCACTATCTGCAGTTTCGATGTTTGCCAAATTGGCCTGTTCAAATACTTCTTCAACATGCAGATTCCAGTTGTACTCCTCATTCTATCTGGAAATCATGGCTCTATAGTCATTACCACTACCACTTTGCTGTGTAGATCTGTTTTGACTGCGTTCTACACGTTCATTTTTGCATTCTTTTGCAAAGTGGCCATTCTGCTGACAGTTGTAACAGCGTACCTTCGACTTATCAAACCCTGGCCTCTCTCCGACAAACTTCCTGCCAGTCTTCTTCATGAACCTCTTAACTCTTCTGACAATCATAGCCATCTGCCATTGCAGATCCATCTCCTCCAGATCATCAGCATCGATCTGATCATAGTCTTCATCCAAAATTGCAGGATCAACAATCTTACCCTGAATGTAGTTCTCATATGAAGCAATAAAAGATGCATAGAGAGCAAACTGCTGTTCAGCAGATTTAACACTCATGGGCATCTTCGAGTAGTTGTTGTTTGACACACTTGGGGAAAAACTACTCTTGGTCGCTTGAGGTTGAGAAGCAGTTGATCCTCCAGCTACAAAGCACACATCACCGTTCATGTTGAGAGATACATGACCTTCATGTGTTGAGCTAGCGCCTGACTCTCCCTTAGAGTAATAAGCAAATGATTCAGTTTTCGAACTTGATCCAGAGTTAACCTTTGCACCATACATACCCGGATCTTGAACCTGATCGGTAGGTGTCTCCTTTCGTACCATGTTCAGTTCAAACGTTCTTAGCTTGTTAACTGCTGTCTCCAGGTCATAGTCAGCAAAGTCTTTGTCTTCTCTCATCAACACAGTATACATCTCCCATTTCGGTGGGAGAGCATCAAGAAGCTTTTCTACTATCTCATCTTCTTTGTAAACAATTGAATAGTTGCTGAGTTCAGTCATCAGATGATAATATCTAGTGATGATATCATCAAGTGATTCATTCTTCAGATACTTGAAGACCGATTAATTTTCGTGGCACGAATTCCCACATTGCCCTCAAACCGGTTTTCAAGTGCTTCCCAAAGCTCTCTAGCAGTTTTATACTTTAGGAAGGTGTGAAGTATCTCTTGTGGAAGAGCCATTGTAATTGCTGCATGAGCTTTGCTTTCGGCCTCATACATTTTCTTCTCCTCTTCTTCCATCTCTTTGTATTTCTTGATCTGATCACGACCCTCATACTCAGCAGTAGGTGGAATGTAACCATCTTGTATGCACGCCCACATCTTGTCATCTTGATACTTGACATATTGTTCAAAACGATCTTTCCACGCTACATAATCAGTTTTCTTAAGCATCTTAGGTGCCTTTGTAGCCGAACTCGCTTCTACTTCCATCTTTACCAGTTCAGTAATGTTTATCGAAGACATCTTTCACAAAAACTCAAAGAAATCCGAAAATCAAAAATTTTATTTTTCAAACAGCACTGCAGGCGAAGTTGTGGATAACTTCGCTTAAAACTTAACTTCGCGTGAATTTGTAACTTCGCTCACTTTCTTAAATTCGCCGGATTGGCGAACTTGTTTATAACTTCGCTTAAGTTGAGCGAACTTGGGAGGTAGGCGAAGTTGTGGGTAACTTCGCTTGAGGTAAGCGAACTTGAAGAGGTAGGCGAAGTTGTGGATAACTTCGCTTAACCTTATATCTTCGCCGAAACTCTACTAACAGTGACGGCAACTTCGCTTGATGAACACGAACTTTCTGCAGATTAGATTTCTGGGTTTTTCGAGGTTTGTGAAGGTGTTATGGGTTGTTTAAGATTGTAGGAGGAGAGTATAGCACAAAAGCTCAGAAAACTCGTCCTGCGAATAGTCGAACGGAACGATTTCTATACCCGCGTGATAATCCCGAACCACACAATCGAGCAAATGCTCTGATACCAATTGTAGGTTCCCAGCCGGATCTACACGAGATATCGCGTTCTACGTAGGTGCGGAATCCCTACGTAAGACGTTACGAGTATAGAAAACAATACGAGCTAACACACGATACGATAACCAAACACACGTTGTATTCCAACCGTAAACACGTGATACAATGACCACTGAATACAAAACTCTCTGACTCGAATACACGAATAAACTCTGATTCTATATTATAAGCCGTATACAAGATAGCTTATATAGACACGACAACTTCGCCTGGCATGTTCAGGCGAAGTTGTCCCTAACTTCGCTTGTCTAACAAGTTCGCCCATATAAGCGAACTTGTTAGTAACTTCGCTTACATACAAAACTCAAATCTAACTAACACGATTACAGACACTCGACACTGAACTACTGACATCATGCACCAACAATTATTTACACCACTCTTGCCTTCGACAGAACCGTTTGCTTGTCAGATACATACATAACCGGTTTATACTCTATTTGTATACTAACTCAAAATGTTTTAGAATGGTTTGATAAATAATAAAGTACGAGATTAAAAGTGTAATATCATATAGTTTGGGTGTTTATTGACATTTAGGAAAGTATAGGGTTCAAAGTGTGAATATTATAGTTTAGGATGTTCATTAACACTTATGAAAGTATAGGATTTAAAGTGTAAATATTATAATTTAGGATATTTATTGACATTTATGAAAGTATTGGGTTTAAAGTGTAAATATTATAATTTAGGATTTTATTGGCATTTATGAAAGTATAAGGACTAATTATGTAAATATAATTTTTAGTTATGATAACTTTATGAATTTTTTTTAAGATCATAAGAATATTCATAGTTGTTCATTAAAAAAATTATACTTTGATCCAAGATTTTGAGAAAATAATTGTGATTCCTTGAAAAACATGATCATCATAATTTTTTAAAGTAAAAAGTAAGGGTTTTATTAACAATTTATGATGATCATGGTGACGGTATATAAGCAAATATGAAGATTCAAAAGAAACTTAAAAACATAAGAACAAACAAAAAAAAATTCATAAGAACAAGATTAAAATCAAATAAATATGAAGAACAACAAAGAAAACATGTAAAACTCACTTGATTATGCTAGAAGGAATATAGACAATGAGAATTTGGTATGAAAAATAATGAGAATGAGAGGCTCTATTTATAATGAAGTGTAGGAGTTTGAATACCATAAAGATAGAGATAAAACTTGTTTAAAACAAAAAGCATAACCTTAATAATAATTAATTTTAATAATAATGAGAACATAAAGAATATATATATACACTAGTTTGAGGCCTGTGTATTACACAGGTAGTTGATGAAAATTTTAAATTTTAGTCATTAAATGAAATACAGTCAACAAAATGATCATATATTGTTAATACAATTACAATTTACATTAAAATTAAAGAAATTGCATAACTAATTACACAAATATGTTACAAATAAGTAAAACCTTCCTTGTACACAACATTTGTGATTGTATTGGTCGGCATACATTATTTATCACAAATCAAAATCTTTGGTTTATGTCTGCTTGTAACTCTTGATAAGGTAACATATAGTCCTGCTTATAACTCTTCCGTGTGACAAGTAAGGTTTTTCAAGTACATACCAACCCTATATAAATGATAATGTATCCATGAAACTAATAAAATTTTTTTCATATAAATAAAATATCATACCTTTTAATCAACTAATATGATGTGTAACACCCACAAAGTTTAGGTCCAAATTTGACAAGTTTATAAAGATAAAGGACCAAAAATAATTGTGAGAAAGGTAATAGGAAAAAGTATGATTAAGAAAAGAAAGCATATTATGTTAAGGGAATAAGTAAGGAAACTCCATCCCATATGGAAGGTGGAAAAGAAATAAAAGCACTTTATAAGGAAGGAGTTTTCCATGGTAATGTTCTTATGGGGCTAACCACTCTCACTAGTCCTAGCAGAGGGTGCGAAGCACCCGACGCACACGCGCACGGACACGGACTCGGGCGATGGGCGTAATGTGGCGTTTTGATGGCGCACTTGGCACTTAACCAAGGAGTGACGAGTTAACAAAGTCCAGGGGTTGAAAATAAAATTTTTGATTCCTCGACCCATCGCGCTACGCGATGGGTATACAGACTAGATCATCGCGCTACACGATGCAGTTTCCCATGAGTTTAGAAAAAGGGGCGTCGCGCTACGCGATGGTCCAGAAGGAAGGGGGTATCGCGCTACGCGATGACCCGGTTAAGTAACCGGATCAACCACGTGTCAACACGTGGCAACCTCTAGTGGATTGCAGCGTCGCGCTACGCGAGGGGGAAAACCCCATCGCGCTACGCGATGGTGGTCAAAACTTTGCCTATAAAAGGGGGCTACGGGTTTGAAGCATTCTCATCTCAAAAACACCTTTCTTTATACACACATAACCTAGGGAGGCGTTCCCGACGATCGTGAGGTTCCGAGACCTTGATTTCTCGTAAAACGTGCATGAATTGAAGTTCTGACGCTCCGTCGAGTGGTTAAGCGAGTTCGAAACAAGGTTCTGACGGTTTAAGTAGAAGTGCTACTGGTACAAGGCTTAGGAAAATCAAAATGCCCGCGTAAGGTAGGGATTCTGCTTAAGTTATTATTTTATTATTATTTAAAGGCTTAGACCCTAGTCAATGATATAGTCTATACCTTGATCAAGTAAGTAAGTGAAATATAAGCTTTCATAAGATAAGATTTTGATGAGATGTTGCTCTTTATTTTTATAAAGATATTACTTATGAAAGAAGAAACTTGATATATACGTTTCTTCATGATGAAGAAACGTAGCATATAAATGTTTTGTAAAATGAAATGAATATCAAGGTAAAGGTTATGCAAATAGACTTAAGGTCTATAGCTAGATTGTAGATCTAGTTATTTATAGAATGTTATTCTCGTACTATAGGTCCGAGATAAAGATCAGACATTTGTTGATGAGAAATCTTGAATTCAACAAAAGGTGAATACGTCCAAACCTTTTTATAGTGTGAAATATTTTATGACGTGAATACGTCTATGTACTGTATATTTTAAAAAGATATTTACTCTTATAAATTATGGACTGTTATCCATATGTAAAAGAGTTATGGAAATATTTGCATGAGGGTTGGTTCAAATCCTCTAAAACATTTTGATACAAGGTAGTACTAAACACTCAGACTAAAATACACATGTGTCTGGATCCTTACATATATGTACTGTAGTGGGCACACTACAGACATACTGACCATGAGACAAGTGACTGTCTCTAGGGCGAGTGAAGTCCGATTATGTGGTTTGTGCGTATGTTTAGTTCCGATGAGATGGGATTGAGACTCACTGAGTCGTTGAACACTATTGGTGTTGTGTTATTACGAATTGTGAAAATGTTTTATTGAGTCAACGTATTCACCAGCATATAGCTGACGTATTTTCAAACTGTTTTCAGGTAATCAAGAGTAAGGTATAGAGATGGATATGCCAATGGAGATAGAGGATCACTAGGCATAGAATGCAGCTGGTGGCTCAGCTAATTTTGTATTGAGGCATATATATATTAAACTTGTTTTTAAACAAGTAATTTTGTAAAACAAACAAGGATATTTAATTCCCTATGTTATGAAAGTAAATATTTTATAATAACATTTTCCGCTGCAAACTTTGATAAATTGACAAAAGTGGTACCAACTGTGAGTCACACGCCTAGGTCCGAAGGCGGAGTGTGACAGGATGTCATTGAGATCATCTGTTCATGTTTATCCAAAAAATATGATTATCCTAAAAACCAGATTATCTGAACTTAGATAATATAATCATCCTTAGAATCTTTATAATTCGAAATTGATTGATCATGATAAATTTTTTGTCATTAATATTCTGTGTATGGCAAATTTTTAATTGATTTTATATTTTACAATTAACAATTGTATAATCAAGCAACATATAAAACTGAAAATTAAAATATAACCAAATGATTTGTTTCATTTCATGTGAATGCAATTGTCAGGAAAATGGCAAAAGCATACTAATCTTAAAGTTATGTTCAAATAACAGTGATTATTCTGAGTTAGCAAAATATTAGAAAACTTAAAGTTGCATAAAGTGAAGGTAGTGATTTTTATTTATAATAGTTGAAATGATTGGATTAGAATGTTTAAATTTTGAATACTAATCCCGTGTTATTAGTTAATATTATGGGAAGCTACTGAAATATTTAATTAATGGATATATATATATATATATATATATATATATATATATATATATATATTTTAAGAACTTATAGGAAAAAATAAGCAAAGGTTTTGAATTTTATGAAAGTATGGTAAATGACTTTTAACCGGATTAACAATTTTTTTTTAAATAATGTGAGAATGAAATATCCTTGAAATGTAATGAAGAGCATGATTAAGCTACAAATAATAAAAAATAAAAATAAAAACGGTAAATATTTCTATTAAGTTACATTATAATTAAGATGTTAATCATAAATAGCTTTATTATTTTGAATATAAACCATAATAAACACTTTAGTTATGTACTAACCAACAGGTAAAACTAACATAACCTCAATTCCTTTTATTTGTATAAAGATAAAATTAATAAGTTAATATAATATTGAAATTATGTAAGTAACTAACAAAAACGATATTCTGGGTTTCAATATCTTAAATGATTTTTGGAAAGCGAAAATAGTGGAATGGGATTGAAACAGATTTTTTGGTTTAACATTTTGAATGCTTTAATTAAGTAATCGTCCTATAAGGCATATTAAATTTAAAATATATTTAAATGTATAAAAAAAGTATAAATCAAGCCATAAAATATATATATTTCTGAACATTTTGGTCTAAGATATGAAAGAAAATATTGAAAACTAAATATTAATCTTCTTATTGCTGAAACCCTTTATACTACACAAAAAGGTCATATAAATAAATGACAGATGGTTTATATAGTAAATCGTTATACATATGGATTATAATTATAATGTTCAAGGTATATATATATGTGTGTGTGTGTGTGTGCGCGCGCGCGCATGCGCTTGCAATATTTATACAAAATACTTAGAGAAAATTAAAAAAAAATACACATTTTTCTAAGTTCAAATGCATATGAGAAAGTTTTAAATCCAAATTTGAAACCTATCTTATGTAAAAAATTACGCACTACTACTCGAATCACAATTTAAAAACAATTTATAGTTTATCATACAAATCCAAATTATTCGACAATGATGCACCTTTATTTTCTTTAATTTGCAATTACCTGTGACTTTTAAAAATTTATTTTAATAGGCTTGCAACTTCAATTTTCAATTTTCTTATTTTATTATTTCACCGTTAATGTTAATAAATGAGTCGGTTAGTATTTACATTTAATAAAAATAATGAATTGCATATGAGAAAGTTTTAAATCCAAACTTTAAACCAATCTTATGTGAAAAATTATGCGCTGCTGCTCGAATCACAGTTTAAAAACAATTTGTAGTTTACCATACAAATCCAAATTATTTGACAATAATGCACTTTTATTTTCTTTAATTTACAATTACCCGTGACTTTAAAATATTATTTTAACAGGCCTGCAACTTCAATTTTGATATTTCCTTATTTTATTATTTCACCGTTAATGTTAATTAATGAATCGGTTAGGTTTACATTTAATAAAAATACTGAATTAATATATTGAAATAAGTTAAAAGATAAGAACCATATATTAAAATGGGTGTTGCTTTGTGCACCCGACCCTACAACACCCTACACCATATGATCATTAATTAATATATAATAGTTAATAATCTCTTTAATCTATCATTGATTATTAACTTAAAATTAAAAACTCCTTTAATCATTAGTTTCTATATATTATTATTTTTCTTAAACTGCAAATTTATTTACAAGACCAGTGGCCCAATTACAGGTCGAATGCCAAACAAATACAAACAGGCATGGATCTTTCTTTTGAATTATGCTAAATGTAAGTTCTCTATTTTTATTATGTATTAATGTTGTATATTGATTTCTAGAAAAGTTTAAATCAAAACTATGATGCGCGCGAATCATAAAACTATTTAAGACATTTTTAAATATGTAACCTATCCAAACTATCTCATTGATATAGAGCCAAGTCAAAGAAACATAAGTCAGTTCTAAACAGAATAACATTAATTTTTCAAAATAATGGGGTGGTGGTCAATGACAAAGACAAAACTTTTAAATACTTGGGGTTTTGGGTCAAATCCCACAAACGAAAGAGATTAAAAAGAAATTTGCCGTTCAAAAAAATAATACAAAATTAAAAAAACCGTCAGCTTATATATAAAAGAAAATACATTTATATATATTTTAATTTGATATATAAACATTTTTTTAATAAAAGAAATTAAGCAAGCTAACTAATATACCAATAATTGTTCCAAAGATATGCATGCCATTACCAACATGTGCCGACTAATTTTTAGGTTTTTTTAGTGACAGAGATGGGCCATTATTTACATTTAAAAAAAATACTTTTCTAAACAATGAGATTAAATGAAACCAAAGTTTGATTGGTGGATAATGAGATTAAATGAGATTAATCCTTTAGAGTAGGGTGTAAATAGTAAATAGGGTGGGTGCAGTTAGAAAAACTCTACTGAAATTGATTGAAGAAAAGGTGAAGAGTGCTAAGAGAGTGACAAGAATAGGTAGTTATTTATTAGAATAGATATATATGCACAATTCAAAGTGCATGGCACTTTTGATCTTTGATTTTTTTTTTTTTACTTTTTTTTTCAAATTACTAGGAATTAGATAAATTTACTTGTAGAATAAGGTTAAGATAGAAGGTTCTAGAATATTTTATTTTTAAATCACATAATTAATTTAAATACTTAGGATAAAAATAATATGGAAATTTGGAAATAAATAATCCCACCTTTTGTGTATTGACGGATAATAATCTCACCTTTAAAAATCACTTGCAATTGTCCCACCTTTTAACTATTTTTGTCCCACTGGTTCTCCGTTAAAAAATACTTAACGTCGTTATGTTTTTCCCTAGTTTCAAACCGATGTTTTAGGGATTTTGATCGGAAGAACAATAAGAGTCGACTGATGTAAAACTTATGTCGAAACGGTGATTCAAATGGCTTGATTTTTGTTAATTGGAAATTCAAGCACCCGAATTGAAACATTGTTTCATCGTTTGGATCACCATTTTGAGATAAGTTTTACATCGGTCGACTCATATCGTTCTTCCGATCAAAAGCCCTAAAACAACGGTTTGAAACTAGGGAAAAAACCTAACGACGTTAAGTAATTTTTAACAGAGGACCAGTGAGACAAAAATAGTTAAAAGGTGGAACCATTGCTAGTGAGTTTTAAAGGTGAGATTATTATCAGCCAATACACAAAAGGTGGGATTATTTATTTTCAATTTTCCAAATAATATTAACAAAATATTTTGTTATATGTTATAAAATATTAACCTAGGCATCCCGGTTCAACGTGTCATACTAATGATTAAGCACGATTATGATAAAAATGATCATAGGATCATATAAGTACGCATATAAAGATAATGTATTCAATAAATGACACATAATTCAACACTAATAATGTAGAAGATGAAATTAATACGAGAAATTTATTAAATATGAACACAAATGACTAGCGTTTTTGCAAGAAAATCCATAGATGTTATAGAAAGCTACGTCTGAATGAGTTATAAGTTTAAAGGCTGTAACAAACATAACTCATAACAATCGTATTGTACAGGTTGGACATGACACATTCATAAATGTAAATTCAACATGGCATCATTTAATATATACAATCATCATTTTCACATAGTGTACATGCATATTGTTGAAGGTGTTATGTGATGGTCAACCAAAGTCAACTGTTAGTTAATATTGTTAGAACAAGTGCAAGGTGTATATTGTTAATAAGCCAAAGATGTGTAAAGCAGTTAAAGATGTTTCATGTCTTTGTTGTCACTACTTGTGAACTTGATGGGGGTAAAGTGGAATAGATGAAAATCAGTTGTTAACTGATCATCTGATGTTCGTTATAACCGGAATTAGGGTTTCAGTTGGTCTATATAATATAATCAATTCTCTCTCAATAGTTCATCATTCTCTGTAATAGTTAGATCATTAGTTTCGTTTCTTCTTGTTTTCAGAAAGCGCTAATCATTGATTATCGGTGCTCTAGTAGTTCTTTCTAATTCTGAGTTTCAATAAAGATTTGTTCGTAATCACATTTGTCAATTTTGTTCAATTCTGCTTGAAATTGATAACAAGTGGTATCAGAGCCTCGTTGCTTGATTACAAAGACGGTATTCTTGGTCAGATTGAAGGAATTGAAAGATGGTAAACGCAAAGTTTGATTTGGAGAAGTTTGACGGCAAGAATGATTTTAGTTTATGGAGGGTTAAGATGAAGGAATTACTGGTTCATCAGGGAGTCTCAGATGCTCTGTTGGTGAACCGAACATGCCAGAGGCATTGACGGATAAAGAGAAGAAAGATGTTCTTGAGAAAGCACATTCAGCAATAATTCTGAGTCTTGGAGACAGAGTATTCAGGGAGGTTTCAAAAGAGCTCCCAGTAGGTGTATGGGCAAAACTTGAGTCATTATACATGACTAAGTCTTTGGCAAATAGGTTATACTTAAAAAGGAGGTTGTATACTTTCAATATAAATCCGGGAAAATCTCTTGAAGATCATACAGATGAGTTTAACAAACTCATTCTAGATCTTGAGAATATTGAAGTGGTATTAGATGATGAGGATCAGGCCATTATCTTTCTAACATCATTGCCATCTTCTTATGAGCATTTTATAGACACATTAATGTATGGAAGGGAAACCTTAACCATGGATGAAGTCTTGGCAGCTCTGAATTCAAAAGAATTAAAGAAGAGGTCTGATGTTAGAGATGAGTCTAGTGATGGGTTGTTTGTTAGAGGGAGGCCTGAACAAAGATAATCAAGAACAAAACATCAAACAAGGTCTAAGTCAAAAAATAATAAAAGGTGTTACATATGATTCTGATCAACATTTCAAGAAAGATTGTCCTGAAAGAAGGAAGAAAAAGGATAAGGTGAGTTCATCAAAAGGTCACAGCAATCATGCAGGAGAAGATTTTCTAGATGGTCTTGAAAGTGGAGATGCTATGGGGGTCACAAATTCAGATTCAAGTCCTGAATGGGTACTAGATTCTGGTTGTTCCTACCATATGACTCCTAACAAGAGTTATTTCAAGAATTTGGAGATGAAAGATATGGGCATGGTGTAGTTGGGTGATGATAGACCTTGTAAGATTTTTGGTGTTGGATCAGTTTCTTTAAGTCTTGACTGTGGGACCAAGTTTGAATTGAAAGAGGTGAGGTACATTCCTGATTTAAAAAGAAATTTAATTTTATTGGGTTCATTAGAAAGTTATGGATATTCTGTGAGTTTGAGAAATGGAAAGGCCAAGGATGTAAATGAGTCATCGGTTGTGTTGACTAGATCAAGAATGGGAAACAACATATATGTTCTAGATGGAGATGTGGTGCAGGGGATGGTTTCTATTGCTGAGGGCAAAAAGGTCAATATAGCAGAGTTATGGCATAATAGAATGGGCCATATAAGCACTCAAGGTTTAGCTGAATTGAAGAAACAACAAGCCATAGAAGGATTGGGAAACTGTAAAATAGAGTAATGTGAACATTGTGTACTTAGGAAAGCTAAAAGGGTCAGTTTCACAAAAGGGGTACGTAGTTCTAAGGGAATTTTAGGCTATATAAATGTTGATCTATGGGGGCTTACGAAGGTGGCATCTCTAGGTGGAGAAAGTTACTTCTTGAGTATTGTAGATGATTATTCACGAAGAGTTTGGGTATATGTTATAAAATCTAAAGATGAAACTTATGAAAGGTTTAAAGAATGGAAAGTTTTGGTGGAAAATCAGTCTGAGAAGAAGATAAAAAAGCTCAGAATTGATAATGGGTTAGAGTTTTGCAGTGGATGGTTCAACCAATTCTGCAAAGAAAATAGCATTGCAAGGCATCTTACTGTCCCTGGTACCCCTCAACAAAATGGAACTGTTGAAAGAATGAATAGAACTTTATTGGATAAAGTCAGATGCATGTTGTCTAAGTCTCGTTTGCCTAAGACATTTTGGGCTGAGGCTGTATCAACAGCAACCTACTTAATCAATAGATCTCCCTCGTCAGCTTTAGAAATGATGACTCCCATGGAGAAATGGTCTGGTAAGTTGTCTGATTATAGTAACCTTATAATATTTGGGTCACTTGCTATGCTCATGTGAAACAAGGCAAGTTGGAACCAAGAGCATTCAAGTGTGTATTTTTGGGATATCCAGAAGGTGTGAAGGCATATAGGTTATGAAGATTAGATGATGTCAGTCCCAAAGTTATAGTAAGCATGGATGTTGTGTTTAATGAAGGGGTAATGTATAGGGATGTGATGAGTAAGAACAAGGTTGTGTTTGATCAGGGGCAAAGTGGTCAAACTGAGGTGGAGTTTACTCCTGAGGTTGAAAAATACTGTAACAATAGTGATGTTCAATCCACTGATGGTACAGAGTCAAATAGTTATAATCTGGCCAGGGATAGAACAAGAAGAAATATTGTGAAGCCTATAAGGTTCAGAGAATGAGAAGATGTTTCTGCAGTGGTGTTTATGGCTTCAGAAAATGAAGATATTAATGAGCCTCTGACCTATTATGATGCTATTAAATCCAGCAACAAAAGACTATGGATAAAAGCCATGGAAGAAGAGATGGAGCCTTTAATGAAAAACGAGGCTTGGGAGCTGGTGGATAAGCCTGTAAATCAAAAGCTTGTAGACTGCAAATGGATCTACAAGGTGAAAGAAAGAATTTTTGGTGTAGAGGCACCTAGATATAAGGCTAGGTTGGTGGCAAAGGGCTTCACACAGAAAGCAGGTATTGACTATAATGAGATTTTTAGTCATGTGGTGAAGCGTACCTCTATAAAGGTAATTTTGTCATATGTTGCTAGTCATGATCTAGAACTAGAACAGTTAGATGTTAAAACTGCTTTTCTTTATGGTAATTTAGAAGAAGAAAAAATATATATGAGACAACCATTAGGTTTTGAGGAGAAGGGGCAAAATGGAAAAGTTTGTTTGCTAAAAAGGTCCTTGTATGGTTTGAAACAGTCACCTAGATAGTGGTATCTTAGGTTTGATGAGTATATGGTGTCTAAAGGGTTCTCTAGGAGTAAGTATGATACTTGTGTTTACTATAGAGAATGTAGCAGTGGTGATATGTTATATCTTCTACTATATGTAGATGATATGTTAGTAGCATGTAAAAGTAAAGAAGAGCTAAAGGCTACTAAGGAATTTGAAATGAAGGATTTAGGAGAGGCTAAGAAGATTCTGGGAATGGAAATTTATAGAAATAGAGAGGAAAAGGTTATAAAGTTATCCCAGGAATCTTACATAAAGAAGATTCTTAGAAACTTTTTTATGAGTAATAGCAAGCCTGTTGATTCCTATGGGTCAACATTTCAAACTGTCTAACAAGGATTCTCCAAGTTCAGATGTTGAAAAATTGAAGATTGAGGATATTCCTTATGCTAATGTTGTAGGGAGCTTAATGTACTTAATGGTATGTACTAGGCCGGATCTTGGGTATTCTGTAAGTTTTGTAAGCAGATTTCTGTCCAATCCTGGTATGCAGCATTGGGAAGCAGTAAAATGGATTCTTAGGTACTTGAATGGTACAAAGAATGTTGGTTTATTGTTTGGTAAAGGTGATAGTGGTGAGGAGATTGTGAAGGGGTATGTAGATGCAGATTTTGCAAAGGATTTGGACAGGGGTAGATCTGTCACCGGGTATATTTTCAAAGTCTGTGGTGGTGTGGTCAGTTGGAAGTCAACCTTGCAAAAGGTAGTTGCTTTGTCCACAACTGAAAGTGAATATATTGCTTTGACTTAGGCAATAAAAGAAGCAATATGGTTGAAGGGATTTGTGACAGAACATGGTTTTAAAGTTGATAAAGCTTTGGTTTTATGTGATAATCAAGGTGCATTGCAGCTGTCAAGAAATCCCATGTTTCATGAAAGAACCAAACATATAAATGTGAGGCTGCATTTTATAAGGGATGTAATTAGTGCAAAAGAAGTAGAAGTGGAGCATGTGTCTACTGATCAAAATGCATCAGACATGTTGACCAAGGTAGTCTCAAGTATGAAGTTTGATTTATGTTTGAGTCTACTGGGAATTGGTGAGTAAGTTTTGGATTGTATGTTGATCATAACATAAAGGTGGAGATTGTTGGAGGTGTTATGTGATAGTCAACCAAAGTCAACTGTTAGTTAATATTATTAAAACAAGTGCAGGGGTGTATACTGTCAATAAGCCAAAGATGTGCAAAGCAGTGAAAGATGTTTCATGTCTTTGTTGTCACTACTTGTGAACTTGATGGGGGAAAGTGGAATAGATGAAAATCAGTTGTTAACTGATCATCTGATGTTCGTTATAACTAGAATTAGGGTTTCAGTTGGTCTATATAGTATAATCAATTCTCATTCAATAGGTCATCATTCTCTGTAATAGTTAGATCATTAGTTTCGTTTCTTCTTGTTTTCAGAAAGCCCTAATCATTGATTATCGGTGCCCTAGCAGTTCTTTCTAATTCTAAGTTTCAATAAAGATTTGTTCGTAATCACATTTGTCAATTCTAACCAATAGGTCATCATTCTCTGTATGTTGATCGAAGCCCCAAACCCTAGAGAGAGCTTGAATGGATATGAGGTCAAGTCCGGCCGACCCTAACCAAATTAGGGAAATAGGGACCATGAGGACGGTGTCGTAGCGTTGATTTGGGCGATTTGTCCGCCGCCATGGAACTCGTCTCTCTCTCCGTCTATATCTTTCTACCTTCAAATGCATCATAGAGATGAGCAAAGCAAAAAGAAACAAAAGCATAGAGGCCAGGTATGGAACATGCAACCATCCATTTTCACAAAACATAAAGCACAAACTAAAAGTACAACACAAAATGCAGAAAGTACTAACTCTATTGCACAACAAAGTTGCAAATTGTATATATATACCTAAGCTCAGCTGTCGTGGGTGGCTTGAGAATCACCGATCTGAGACATGCAAGCCTTGATCGGTTCATCGGAGCTACGCCGGAACCCTAGGTTTGGTTGCTGGTAGTTCTAACTCCACTCAAGGAACGCTCCCCAACACCTTGGCGTCGCCGATTTATGCTTGAACTATAACCGCCGCCCGTCGCAGAATATGAAACGATACTGCGCCATTGTTGTCTCCCCATGAAAAGCCAAACACTCTTTGTATGCCTGTTGGGACAAACATGAGTTGCCAAATGAATTAGAAATCAAATGAAGCTAGGAGAAGAGGTGTCTAAAAGACTCCAGGTAATAAATGATGAAGATGGGATGGACAGGTGGTTAGCAAACGTAGCAAGGTCAGTGGTGGGGTGAGTAGCAGACAACAGTGTATGAAATGAGAGGATATGGGTACCAAAGAGAAAGCTAAAAGTACAAAAGTCACTGCATGCCGACCTTTGTAATTGTAATATAATATAATATAATATAATATAATATAATATAATATAATATAATATAATATAATATAATATAATATAATATAATATAATAAATGTATATGTCGCAAACCTTTCCTATTATTATATTGTAAATCGTACATACTCCCTTCATAACCATAAGGACATACACATAATTGTTTTATCACGTGCCAAATCAATTTACGAGACCAAAATACTTTATGCCAAAACCAACTCCATTAAAAGCATGTATTTGCTAAAAAGTTGAAATTGAAGTCCATATAATATTAGTAAGAAACATAAGAAAAACAAGTTAGTGATTGAAGGCAAAAGATAATGTTTTGACGCACGTGGGCGAGTGAGTGAACTCGGTTGGCGTCCTGGAGACGCAAAGTAAACCGACACCCGAACCAGTAAGTAAACCCTCGATACAAAGTACACACACCCTCAGCTCCGTCTCTCTCTCTCTGCTGTTAGCATCAATCGATTCATATTAATTATGTCTGACGAAGAGCATCAGTTTGAGTCAAAGGCGGATGCCGGTGCTTCCAAAACCTACCCTCAGTAGGCCGGTACTGTCCGCAAGGGCGGCCACATCGTCATCAAAAATCGCGCTTGCAAGGTTTACCCTTTTACTTGTTCTTTTCATATTGATTTGGGGATAATTTGACCTAGTCTACTCGTCTTGGTTGCTTCTACAGGTTGTAGAAGTTTCTACCTCCAAGACTGGCAAGCATGGTCATGCTAAGTGTCACTTTGTTGCTATTGACATCTTCAATGGCAAGAAGCTTGAAGCTATTGTCCCCTCCTCCCATAACTGTGATGTAATTAACTCTTATTTCTTTTTCTTTTTTTTGATATTGAATTAACTGCTCTTTTGTAGGTTCCTCATGTCAGCCGTACTGATTACCAGCTCATTGATATTTCTGAAGATGGATTTGTATGCCTTGTTATTCTAATAATAATAATTTAGATTAGAAATTGGTTATGATTTCTCATTTATTTTATGATCATCTTGTCTCAGGTGAGTTTGTTGACTGAAAATGGTAACACCAAGGATGATCTCAAGCTCCCAACAGATGATGCTCTCCTGACACAGGTATGTCATGCCATACACATTCTTATATAAGCGGGTGCTGTTATATATGATAATGGTATTTATGTATGTAGATCAAGGATGGATTTGCAGAGGGCAAGGACCTGGTGGTGAGTGTGATGTCAGCAATGGGTGAGGAGCAGATTTGTGCTCTCAAGGACATCGGTCCCAAGTAAACTCAGCAGCACAAGCTTCTGTTTTGATTCTGTTTGGATATGTTAAGGTTTTACTTCCTTTTAATGTACTATGGATTTGTTTTATTGAAAGCATGCAGCGGTTATGATATTTATTGGGTTAGGGCTGCTGCAAATATGATAATGGTGTCTTTGTGTTTGTGTTTTTAAATTCTTACTCTTTTTAAGGCATTTAAATACAAGGGTGTTGTTGCTATGGTCGTTAAAAGAGTCAGGTATATAGTTGGGTACGGAGTCTAATGTTGGTAGAGGTGATGGAGTCGGACCTTATATAGTATAAGTACACTAGTGATTGTTTAAACGAGTTTGAGCGTAATAGAAAGTTTTAATGGTTTGTCACGTTGATGTTGGTTTTAAGCTTGGTTTAGCGCAGTTGATTAAAAATGGGTCCTTTAGGTCGGTTTGAGTGTTATGCAACCTTATTCTGTGTATTGTTTAATTTGTACATGTCTAGATTCGGTTATCTGTCTTCTATATGATATGCTATGTCATTTAGTTTCTAGGCATATATAATGTATCGTAACTGTTTTATTAAAACCTCTTTATTTGGACATGTCATCACCACAATGTCGCGTCGTCTTTGCTTACACAATTACACGTGTGTCGAATTAGATTTTGTTTTTCGGGTGTGTTTGTGAGTTCTTGCTGATGTCAATGGTGGTGATGATGGTGGTGAATGGTGATGATGGTTTTGTTTGTGTGTGTTTGGGTTTTTCGGTTGTGTTTGAGAGTTCTTGCTAATGTCAATGGTGACGATGATGTTGGTGGAGTGTTCATGGTTGCTGAATGCCTGGATGATGATGCTGGTGTTCTACTATACAATGCAAATTTGAGGTAAGATGGGCATAAGATTAATATGAGATTATCATGGTCTGATATAAGATTAACAGCTATAAGCACAAGATGCAGAGCATAGTCACAGAAATCGCTCAGTTACCCGCGAATTTCGTTTTGGTACATTTCGTACCAGGTCGGAATTCGTTTTCGTTCCGATCGTCGGTTCAATTCGCGAACCAAGAACAGCAGTCGTCGATCGAATTGAACCCTAAAACGTGTATTGGAATTGCTAGTACGTCGACTTAATTGAACCCTAATTCGCGAATTAGGAATCAATTGTAGAACACCCCAATTTGATTGGGGTTTTTCCTGAAATCAGTAGTGAATTGGGTTCCAGATTTGGCTGCCATGACCAAAACCCTAAAAACGGTAGTGAAGCGCCGCTGCTTTTTTTCAGTTTTTTTTCCCAGAAAGCTTCATTTTTCACCCTCAAGTTTATATTTTTATTAAATTTAACCCTATACTTTACTACTTACTCAAAATATATTTTACAATATAACATAGCTATTTCATAAAATTGCATTTGAATATCCGTGTATATAAGTATATATAATAAACTGAAAATTATATTTTTAAATAAATAACTTTTATTTTTTAAAGGATATATAACTTATATATTAATTTTTTAATTCCCTTGAACCGGAATACTTGGCACACCGTACCGGTTCGTACCGAAATGAACCTACCCTCTTCCGTACCGAATTCGTCTAGCCTAGCGAACCACGTACCCGAACCGCGTACCCGTACCGGAGCGTACCGCGATTTATGTGACTATGATGCAGAGTCAAACCTAATATTTTAGAATAAGGAATGGTCACTAAACTAGTTTTATAATATTTGGAATGTTCATGGAGTATAGCAATTTTACAAAAACAAACTGAATATTTTATCTTATTATCAATATCAATACCGTAACTACGTTACGCCAGAGCGTTTTGACTCTTCTGGTGTCGTTACTGGTTTCAAGTGGGTATCAGGAAAGACTCTTGAGGACGTGGGAAGGACCTGGAACTAGAGGTTATGCCCTTTGGATGGCAGAAACTCTCTGGGCTCTAAATCAGGATCGATCGAAAGCTGACCAGCCGGTCATCTGGTCTGGTCTTACTGAAGAAAGTCGTCATTTGAAAATAAAAAAAGAAAGAAAAACTACAAAAACCATTGAAGAATAGATTCTCTCTCTGTGTTAACAACGACTTTTAAGCATAAAGGAATATGAGGTGATTGCAATAATAAGTTGAGTCATTATCCGACATAACATATCATTTATAAAAAAGAGTTTATTTTTAATGTTGATTCAATTTGGTTGTTCATTCATATATTATACCCGCACCATAATCGATAAAAATAAACAAAACAAAATGGAGTCATGGGTTTCTCAATTAATTTGGTTAAGATAAGATTGTACGATAATAGCCCTCTTTTTTTTGAACGATCAACTAAGTAACGCTAGGTACTTCGTGCGCGGCCCCTATTGGTTAAAGGTAGCTCGAGCCGGCCACGAGTCCGGACAGACGGAGCCCCTAGCAGTCCACCTATTGAGGGATTCCCGGATAAAACCCAACCCCCACGCTTGCCAAACGGCACGACAGCGAGGAGCCAGTATTACCGGGTGAGATCAGGACTCGAACCCTGACAAACCAGAGGTATCCCTCATATCTTCCATATAAATCGGTGATAGTAAGATTTAAACCCCCACCTCTCACCGGTAGCACATGCAATATAAGTTTCACACAACACACAAAATTTAGTTTGAAATGAGTTAATTATACCTGACCGTCACTTGTAACCTTTTGACATGAAGTCGTATTTCATACACGTATGTATTCATGTATAATCCTAGATCATACGGTCTGTAGTCTGTCGAACACCTTCATTGCTTCAACTCCGTTATCATTTTCCGACAATAATTCTTCTACCAATCAATCAATCATGAGTTCCGGTTCACCTGCCCACCGTCACAGCAACAACGGGAAGGATAAGGATGATAGGCCGAGATTCTTCGACGCCATGGCCAAGAAACTCTGCTGGGCCAAAGCCGACATTGTCCCCGGCCGCCATCCCGAACGCTGGCGTAAAGACGCCGCCGGCAACGTCGTCTGCAAGCGCTTCTGCAATTGTCAGGGATGCCTCTGCTTCGAATACGATCACATTCTTCCTTTCTCCAAAGGTATAGGTATATTATATATACATTTACAATCTGTCTTCTTCAATCATTCATTGTGTTTGTGTAGGTGGTGATTCGGTGGTTGAAAATTGCCAGATTCTTCAAACTAGGGTTAATAGATACAAAGCGGATAAGGATCATCTTGACAACACTCAGCTCCGCGCTTACTCGTGCGATATTAGTTTCACTGGTATGTTTTCTGCCTCCTCAGTTTATCACTTCACTTCTAGGTGTAATTAGGGTTTTTAGTTCAAATGCAAACTTCATGAGAACTCGATATTGCTTTGCTGAACATGCCCTCAAATCTAATGGATATGTGAACACCAGATTAGCTTCTTGAATATCATGATTCACTTGATTTATTGGAACTTCCTTCATCTCCCAAACTGACATCATTTCAAAAGAAAGAGTGCGACGCACTGCCAAAAATAAAGCCTAATTTCAAATCATACAGTAGGGATGGTCAATGTGATTACCTCAGGATTGGATTTACAATAACTCTAAAGCACTAAAGTGTCTGGGAGATGAATATGACTTTTAGTAAATCCAATGGTATATTACAGGGTTACATTCTTCTTTAATGATGCTACTTTTTATCATGAGTGAGATGAAGTTCTAGAGGAGAAGTAAATTGATCCCTTTAATCAATCAAGCAGATCTTCATATTCAGCACCAATTCATTAAACTAAAATGAACTCAGTTCAATTTAACATATTCAGACCAAAATAATCTCGATCAAATATTGCCACATAGTTTTTATTCAATTTCTCAACGTTTTGATGTTCAATACAGAAAAAAAGTCAATGTCATAAGGTCTGACACGAGTGGAATCACTTGGTGTTTATTACATGGCAGACAGTAATTTGTGGAAACATGTAATAAGTCTGATAGAAACTCGAATGACAGGATTAAAATAGGCGAGATTTTTGTTAGAAATATGATACTGGTTGGCCCTGTTCGAGTGGGGCTACTCTCCAAATTACAATACGAATAAATAATTTTGATAGCTTACACAATGGACGCTAAACAATGATCTAGCTTTATTTATACCAAAAGGTCACACGGAATTTTCTTCACTAAACTCGCCTCTCGACTTTGATGTCTCTAAATCAGCCCTTGACTTTGACTACTTGTTGGATACGATCTTTAGAGTCCACAACAGATTGTACTCTCTCATGCCTCTCCTGTAATTGGTGTCACACCTCCACCGCCTCTCGGATTGCACACTCAACATACTGATCAGGCGTCATGGGATAAGGCCTGGAGGGTGATAAGGATCCTTCGCAGTGGGGTGATAGGTGAAGCTAGCTCGCAGGCTGCTAGAGGGATATGTGTCATACCGTTGGAAGTGGCCGATTTGAAAGCTACTTTGGGCAAGATCCTCCCCCTCTAGCATAGTAGCATGCCCCTAGTAACCATTTGAGCAGAAGGCTCGGTAGGCACATGGATAGGGGGCTTGCTTATGGTCTCCGTAACTAAGGGATGTTGCCAGCCGGACCGACTTCCTCGGTGTGTTAGTGATACGGGTGCCTTAGGCATCTTGCAACAGCAAGTAGGAATCTAAATGGTGAAGGAGACATACCCTATGGGCACTTGGCGCCTAAAGCTGGATGATCCAGCTCCCTGATACAACTCTTTACCTCTTTCGTTGTTTCCAGACTTCCAGTCATAATCTGCATCAGTGTAGAAGTCAACGTCTTATAACGTATAGTTGTTCTCTAGTCAGGTCGTGGTTACCACTTAATGGTCAGAATCGTAGCAGTCAAAACCTTAAGAAGAGATCACGTACTTAGTAAAGTCATAGCTTAGTGTTGTCATAGTCCTATTAGTCTTGGTCCCTAATGTATTACGTTTAAAGCCTAGATAAATATGAAGTACGTAGTTTGCTAAAACTTTCACCAATTTGTCACACCTTGGTTCCCCGAGGCTTCACGTGACCAGTTGGTACCAAACTTAAGGCAGTGGAAAGTATTTAAATGGCATAATGCGAGGTGCCCGTGAAAGTACTAATCACGAGATCACGTCAAACCATAAACAAATCACAAATGTCTAATCAACACAATCATTAACATTACATGTCTAAATGTCAAGTCTTTAAGTTTTCTCAAATGATGGTCCAATTTCGACCGTCTGTCAATTATATAAAATCGCATTGGTAGAGTCCCAGTTAGTGATTAATCACTGATTAGTCGGCAATTAATCCCAATTTTGACAACACTGGTTCTAGCTTTTTCTAACCTCATAGTCTTGCCTAAGTCAACGCTCTGAAACACATGTAACATGCTCATAATATACATTAGCTAAAGAAGTAGTGAGTTTGTAACAGGATGCATAAGTCAACAATGATGAAACAGCAGAGTGGGTGTATGTATGCAGATAAAATTTGTGTTTACCAATCAAGCCGCATTCGAGGCCGCAAACAGTAGTAAGTAAATGTCTAAACTCTAAATGTTAACCCTATAAACATTACATCCTAATCCACACATATATGATACGAAATTACGAATTGTGGTATATGGGACGACTGTCAACACTGTGTATACAAGGTCAACAGTAACAGCAAGTGGCCCATTATGTGTTGGCCAAAAGTCTAGTATCCTTGATCCCTTTAGGGAAGCACCATGTAGAGGTGGGCACTTACGACCCATGCAAAGTAGTACTACCCGCATACGCGTGTGGCTCCATAGAGCTAATGATTATATAAACTTTATGTAAGTTACGAGACTTATCAGCTCTAATAGGAGAAGGTTAAACTAAGCTTGTGAGTTGGTTGGTGATCTTCTTGTTGATGAGCTTCCTATGTTAAATATAAACAGGCTATTCTATATATTTATATTAAAGTTTCCATTTATGGAAACTTTGTGGATTTTGGTCTAGTTTGTAGTTTTGATAGGTTATTTAGTGAAAATGGGTTTTAATTATCAAATAACATGATTAACTTATTAATGATTTAATATTAGTTAAGTTCTGGTTAAATGACTATTTTATATACTCAAATCTCAAGCTTTATAATAAAAATGTTTGTTTGTCCTGTTTTGGAGATACGGTTTTGAACCGTAAGTGTAGTTCAAGCTCGTGTAAGAGTTTGGTTATATAAAATCTGGTTAGATGTATTTATTTTCGGTCTAAAACAGTCCTGAAACGTGTGTTTGTCAGTTTTAACCATTGTAGTCCCTAACTTGTTAAAATGACTTAAATTATCCGAAAATGCGATTTAACGTCTAACCACTTGGATAGTATCATTTCAAGTGCTTTTAACCTATTAAAACCATTTTTATATGATTTTGATACCATAATAAACTGTTAGAAAAGATCAGCCCCGAAATCTAAATGGTAGTTGTTAATCACATTAAAATGCTACAAACTTAGTTTTAATCGTATGGGCCGATTTAGTGAGTAAACGTTGATGTTTTTCTATTTATTTTTCATTATATAAGTTGATTAAGTTCCAAACATTTTGAAAATGGTTAAGTTTAAGATTATGCGTATGCATGCAGGGCCGTCCCCGAGAATTGTTAAAATATTTTGGGCCGAAGACGAGAAAAAATTTGGGTCTTTAGTAAAAAATAATTATTGGGCTTTAACAATTATATGTTTAAATGGGCTTATTTTTTTATGATTTGGGTTGTGCAAACAATTTGTTTCATACGCCCTGCTTGCGGTGCGCGCATATAATGTATATATGTGTGAACCCTCGGGTGGGCAAAAGTAAAATTGCACTAATTTTGACGTTATTTTACTAATCTCGTGAAAATAACGTTAAAAGTGGCGGAAGGTTAATCAGGCATCATGTGGTGGCGTTGATAGCCGAAAGACAAGGGCACATGCACCAATCAGCCGGTGTCCCGATGATTGAGTGCTATGTGCCTTATGTCCAAGGCTTGATGCAAAACTACTATCGAGCCGGGGGTCTCACCGGAAGCAGCCTCTCTATCCCTATGGGATAGAGGTAAGGCTGTCTACATCTTACCCTCCTCAGACCCTACCATAGCATTGCTATTGGTGGGATATACTGAGTACGATGATGATGATGATGATGATGAAACAATTTGTTTCATACAGAAATGAGCTTAAATAAGTTGAGAAATTGGGTTTAAACATTAAAAATACATTTTTTTTTTAAAATATATATATATATATTTTTTTAAAATATTTCGGCACTACCGGGTGAGCGGGCCGGGCCGCGTCGACCCCCCTTCCCCCCCCCCAAAAAAAAAAGATGGCCATGTATGCATTAAGTTTCAAATACACTTCACCTTTTTCATTGGTTGCATGCTCTTTCTGAGTGTCAACTGAATTCAAGGTGGTCAATTTAGTATTGAGGTGCAAATTCTTTAGTGAGGAAATGGGTGGTGAGTGTCATGGGGTTGTCCTCTGGGTTTGGTTAGACGTTAGGTTGCGCCTTTATTATTATTTGGGGTGATTTCACATTGAGTATGGTCTGATTTCTTTGAGCCTCAATCAGGTTTGATACATAGCAATGGCATACGGGATCCTAGTTGATGTTTGATAACTGAATTCAAGGTGGTCAATTTAGTATTGAGCTTGTAACAATGCATGTAAGCATATCACATGTGTTTAAATGCTGACAAGGGAAAGAAACTCATGGCTTTGTCAATGAATGCAAACTGTAGAGCATGAGAAGTATTAGGACATTACAGATAGAACTTTTTTCTTGTTACATGTGATTGTAGATCTACGCAACAAGATATTTTATCTTGAATATTGTTTGGATTTGATTTATGGTAAAACTGCTTTGAAGACTAAGGAAGTTCTGGATCCGGTGATTAAATTTTTATATGAATTATTGAAAGATAATAGCAAATTCTTGGAACCCAAAGGCCAAAGTTATCAAACATGTAAATTCTGGGAAGAGAGAATCTTGTAAGAATTACCCTCATTTTATTTCATTTAAGCAGGCTAGTTTAAGGTCAAAGTTATCAAATATGTGGTTCCACGTCCACTTCAATAGTTGAATTTATGCTACATCATGGGTTTGGCAACATTACATTATTATTATGTCTTTAAATCATATAGAATATCTTTGTGTGGGTCTAAATGGGTCGATTTGGTTGTATTTTTTTTTTCTGTCAGGTCAACTAGGTTACGCTAAAAGGTAAAGGTTGAAATACATAATCTTCAAAAAATAGGGAGTCGTAGGTGTGGTATCAAACGAGACTCTGATTGAACTCAAACTAGCGGCATTGGAACCGTCTCGTCAAACTCTACGATATTAGATTTTCGCTTTTTGATTTCTAGCTTATAGATTTTAGATTTTTTGTTCATATCATTGTCTTTTTATTTATCATTGTGTCTTTTTATTCATTATTGTGTCTTATGTTTATTTTGGTTATTGTGTCTTTGTTCCTCAACATTGTTTTTTACCTCGACATTGTGTTATATAACTCAGCGTTGTGTTATATTTTGCGAACCATTGTGTCTTTGTACCCTTCCTAGATTTTGGGCACTATGTAGGATAAGTAACCAATAAAAGATTGAACTAAACGGGCCAAATGGGTTGAAGACCTTCTAAACTATTATTGTAATGATTGATGATGATCTCAGTTGAAAGGACTTTATTTGAATATAAAGAGTCAACAATTACAAATTAAATGTTGATTAAACTAGTATATTTTCAACAGGCAAGACAACACTAAACAATAAAAACTCCCAACATTAATGTTTCTGGTGGAGCTCAACTAAGATAATAATTAAACAAACATAAAAACTTGTTTTAATGAGGCAATAAACTCTGACTTTATTATATTGTTATATTTTTATCAGTTAATATATGACATTATTCAATTTGCAGATAAAGAGCTTGACGTTATTGAAATGGCAGTATATGGTGATGTAACGCGGCCTGGAAATCAATGTCGTTGCAGAAGTGTCACTGAATTGCTCGGAAATCACAAGCCCAAAGACCATTCAGCTCCCTGTAAACTACCTTGATTATTGTTATCCTATTTCCCAACTGTTGTTAATTTATTGTATGTGCCAATCTTTATACCCAAAAATTACAGAAATTGGGAAAATTGAAACAAAAGTTATTAATAATTCAAATTTTATTTTAGTTAAGTTTTTTCTTACAAATCTCTCTATTTTTTAAATGGTGATTGTTTACCCACTTTATAAAACGTAGTCGCTTGCTTTTATACTTTAGGTTGCTAAGATTATTTATATAAAATTGAGGCAACATGCATTAAATAACTAAATAAATAATAACCAAACGATTCTGAATGTTCTAGTTTGGCTGGTTCATAAATTTGTGTCGTTGTGACAGATTAATTCTCTGTTCTTCAAGTTACCAAAATGCCCCTTATCTTGATCCTATTTTTCTGTTTTATTGGTGATCATTGATTCATTGTGGTGGTTAAAACAATATAAAGTGACCAAAACACATTTATGAAGGTTGATTGGTATTTGGTCATGGTTGCTGTCAATGATGAAGAACATGCCGAAATGGATATTGTTTCAAAAGAAAGTTAATGCTATCATAAGTAATTGTATACATGATGCGTACAATAATCAAATAAATGAGTTAGGGTTATCTGTTTTTTTTTTTTTATTTTATTGTAATCATAAATTAAAATCTAAAAGCATAAAAATATAAGTTTAACTTGTCAACCTGAACATGACTAAGCATGCAAGTTTTGAGAAATTTGGGTTACACTTTTCTTTTGAAGCGATTTATTAAACGTGTTGTATATGTATTTTGAATATGTGATAACCTCCATATTCCATATCACACCCACCTTACCTACTCGGCTATTTATAAATCACTAAGTTTTGTAATCTTACCTTTCTACTCTTATAAACATCGTTATGTCCATAACTAGTCTCATCTAATAATAATACAACAACAAGCGTACCTAGTAAAAATCTCATCAATAGCAAAGCTATTATCAGGGTCTGTGGAGGGTGGGATGTAGACAAATCGTATATCTATCCAAAGAATAGAGAGGTTGCTTCCAGAGAGACCCCCAGCTCTAAAAGAATATGTATGAAACCGTATAAAGGAAAACATAAGTGTAACACTAGGCTACTATATAGCAAATAAATAAATAAATAAGATAAAATAAAAAAGGAAAAAAAAATAATTTATTATGATAATGCTAATAATAATAGTCTAATACTAAATAGATACATGAAAGCGTTAATAATAGTGTTAGATATTAAAATACTAGAAAATACTGTATAAATAAAATAAAATATTATAATAGCATATCATTCAGACCTTACAAATAAATAGATGAATACTTAAACATATTACATCAGGTTGAATTAAAAACAAGAAGAAAATATGACAACAAATAAAGCGTCACAAAAGAAAAAGGAAAAGAAAAACCCTAAAATTTGTTAACAATTTGAGCTTAAGAATTATTATTTAATTTCCTAACCATTACTTTTGCTGTAAGAACATACTTGTTTTAAGAAAGTAAAATATTAGAACTATTTATTTAAACTTACGAGATTTATTTCTTCAAACACACAATTGACTAGATTAAAATAACATGTTTTTTTTAATACTTTTAAAAGATTTAAATGTGAGTGGATCTCATTTTCAAAATGCTTTATGTTTGCCATCCATGAAAATGTGTCATGCTAAAGCTTTTAATTGGATATGTAGTAGTAATTTGTGGGGTCAAAATGTAAATGGTGGTTTTGATTTGCATGGTCAAAATGTGAAAAGTGAAAGCTTAGCATACTATCCTATCTCCGTTGTCCCTTTATTTCCTATCTCCGTTGTAGTAGTAATGTTTTTCGACGTTACCCGCTTTTCTCAATTTAATTTTTGCATATTAAAAGGTTTTAATCCGTTTAAAAATAGATGCACTTATTATAGTAATAAGTTTTTTTTTCTCTGTAAGTACTTGTTACCCTAAAAATGATTGAAATTTGATCATTTTCATATACTTGAGACGTTATAGATAAATATACAGCCTTCACGTATGAGATGACTACTAGTGAGCCATGCTTATCATTATTCATTAATTTCACATTTTCATGTATATGTTGTTTCACGATTTTAATGTGTAATGAGTTAAGTGAGCTAATTATCTGCAAAGCAAAAAAGTATATATTTTTTTCTATGCCATTAAGCGTAAATAACCAAAGATCCCATATTTGATTCTTGTATTTTTTTTTTTTTGAAATTTAAACAAATTAAATTTACATTTTCACTCTTTTTTGATACGAGTGTTTTTTTTGTTCCTCGCATTTTTATTTTGAAATCTTTGGTTTTGATTTTTTTATAAAATATTAAAAACAAAATTTATTTAATAAATCAATTTAGCTAGATAAATAGGGGTAAATCATAAATGGCCTAATCCACTAGTCAACTGTCAACACCTAAAAAAGTATAAAACCCAACATAATACATGCTCTTCACACCTAAAGCACTTAACTCGCTATGCTATTGTTAGGAGATACATATGTGGGCTACTCTCTCTTGTTGTTCACATGTGAAATAGGCTTGACTCTATCAGACTGCTAACTGTATTATTTTAACTGGTTAATACGAACATGACAATAAGGTAACTTGTCAACCTGACACCTATAAATTTAACACCCATATTATTTGAGGATATAAATTGGATAAACCCCAGTTGTCAACTCTCCAATTAACTTGGCCTCACCTATGCTCTATCCCTTTTGGTGCTTGAATGCTTTCTATTGTAAGTGGCAACACCTCTTTGTTTAAATCCCTTTTGGAGCCTAAATACTTTCTATTGTAAGTGACAACGCCTATATGTTTGAAACCCTTTTTGGTGAGTAGATTATGGCAATGTAGTTAAAAGGTTAGTCTATTAATATTCAAATATTACTTAGAGGTGGTAATTTTTGAAACGACACGAAACGAAAATAATTAGGTGTTGGATTGCCATGTCTAACTTGTTTAATAAACGTGTCATGTTTGGATTGATCCATTTAAGTAAATGGGTTGTGTTATGGTTACAAGATTTTAAGTGTGTGCGCTTATGATTGATGATTTTTACACAATATAATATTGCCATGTTTGGGTTTAACAATTCAACCCGCAACCCGTCAATCCACTAACCCCCCACGACTAACAGGCCGTGTTATGATTGCGAGTCCCTCACAAAAACTTCAAACACACTTTATTTGGAGAAGAGTAAGATTGAATCGTTTACTAAACTGTTAATGTGGGTTAGAACTAATCTTCGGATATAAAAATTGTTGGGCGAACAAGCAATGAAATCTTTTTTAAACGGACTTGAATGAACCTCGTAAAAAAATTACAAATATTAGTTTATTGTAAAAAAAACTATAAATAGTTAACAAATTTGTAAGTATGGTCGAAAACTCATAATGATATGGCACATTTTTTGTAATGTATAATTCGAGTCGAGAGATGATCACCAAACTTACAAGTTCATTGATGTAAGGCATACCTTGATACGGTGCTTCAAACGACCATCGGAAGCAGGAAACAAGCATTTAAAGTTTCAATTAATCAAGTTGATTGCTGTTTGAAGCACCAATTTAAGGTAAGTTTTATATGTTAAATATTCAACTAAAAAATACATGTAAAATCGATTCCAACTTTGGCCGGGTGCTAAAGACTTACATTTTGGAAAGAAGACCATGTGTAAATTATTCTTTAGATTAGTTTAAGATTATAAAGTAGATGAGTGCTTGAGTTGCGGTTAAAAGAAAAATACTTCAATTGTCAATAAAGGCCGTTAATTGTTCTATAAAGATCGTTTTCGTCGTGGTTTTTTTTTCTGTTTGAAGACTATAATGTATATTCAACTTATTATATATTAATATTTTATCAAACTACAACAATAAAAGTTTATGGGAGGAGAGTTCATAAGATCGTGACACCAATTCACATATACTTTTTAATAAACTAATAACATCTCTATGCAATAAGGATGCAATCAATTAAAAAAATTATTTGTTGAAAATAAAAATGTAACATAAGCAAATTGTAACGATCAACAAAAAATAATATATAATATTTTCTCGTGTTGATATTTATGTTTACTTGATAAAACTACAATTACAATTTTATATGTTTTTTGATATAAAAGTCACAATGTGATCATTTTTATATACATTTTGATATAAAAGTCACAATATGGCTGTGAGATTCCAATATACTTCACGACTATTTCGACATAGTCTAAGATATTTTACTTTTTCTTTATACATGTCCATCATATTTTACAACAGTTCATGATAAAGTTTGAAAATATCATTTGGTTCAAGATAGAATTATGAATCCACAATGGTCGTTATATTTATATATGAAATTTGACATATATAGATTCAAGAATGATGACATAAGGACCCTTTGGTGATTTTCTATTCACTTTTATTCGACAAGGGCAGTCAAGGTCGTATAGAATGATCACAAACATGGTGTTGGTAAGGTTTTGTTTGATGACCACAGTCGATATTATAAGTTTTGAGTAAAAAACTTTTACATCATTTCTACATTCGATAAAAACTTAAGATTAGTAGTTTTATGATAATATGCTTTCCCTCACAGTATACCTAGGGATAAGAATTAGTGATCTCTAATTTGTTAGACAAATACATGTGGTCTCTGGTTGAATTAATTTGATCAACTACACACTGTAAAAACTAGGTTTTGTGATCCAACTTAGGGAGGCGAAAACTCCAACTCGCTCACCAAGACTATTAACTAGACTCATACTATGAAACCAAATAAACAAATTAAAGATAAAAAGTTATCTGTGTATCTCTGATATCTTATATATATTTTCTTTTAATTTATCTCTTCCCATAATTTTAACTTTGACCCTCTTCTTTCTCGGTTTAACCATTTAGCCCATTCACTTGTGAACAATTATAATCAACCCTTCAATCTCTGCCATCTTAAAAGAATATAGTTGTATAGTGATCGGTGGTTGTCTTATTGAGAAGTGAAGAAGTGACCACTATCTTAATAGTGAGAAGATGATATAATCTATATAGTTTAAAGAGAAGCGTAGAGGAGAAAAACTTTTGATTGAAAACAAAAGAGTGGACGTAACGTGAACTCGATTCATCGAACCATCATACATCACTTGTTTGTGTAGTGATATCTTTCGTCTCTTATTTATTTAGCCGGACATCAAATATTAACAAAATCTTGGCTACAATTTCTTTTAAAGCTTAAAGAAAAACTTATAAAATTAAAGTAACATATTAACTCTTTTAGGTTTCAATAATCATCATCATCATCATCATCGTACTCAGTATATCCCACCAATAGCAATGCTATGGTAGGGTCTGAGGAGGGTAAGATGTAGACAGTCTTACCTCTATCCCATAGGGATAGTGAGGCTGCTTCCGGTGAGACCCCCGGCTCGATAGTAGTTTTGCATCAAGCCTTGGACATAAGGCACATAGCACTCAATCATCAGGGACACCGGCTGATTGGTGCATGTGCCCTTGTCTTTCGGCTATCAACGCCACCACATGATGCCTGATTAACCTTCCGCCACTTTTAACGTTATTTTCACGAGATTAGTAAAATAACGTCTTATTAGTGCACTTTTACTTTTGCCCACCCGAGGGTTCACACATATATACATTATATGCGCGCACCGCAAGCAGGGCGTTCAATAATGATAATTATAAAAATGTCATTTGAATCAGTGGTGGAACTTAAACTTTTATATTGGAGGGGCCGAAAATAATCGAGCATCCAAATCATCAAACTTTAAATCACAACCAGTGGATAATGCTTGACGTAGATAAAAGGCTTTTAAAAATGTTAGTATAAGCCTTTTTTTTTTAAATATGTTTAGAATAAGAAAATATTAGATTAAAAAGGTTATCATCATTCAAAAAAAAATTCACATCATTACAATATTTTAAAAATTGCCAGAAAACTAAAACAATAAATATGAATCTAAAGCAATAAAATGCTATGCGAGAATAAAACAAAATAAAAAGAAATAAAAATCAAAGCACTTATTAAAGGGCTACAACTTCTAAGGCATCAACGCTTTCCCCATAGTAAATTAACTTTTTGTTTTGACTTTTATGATACTTTTTAACACTTCATCTTTTACACTTCAAAAAACCTGCAACTATATCTTTCGAGAGCTCACTCAAAGACGTTCTTGTTCGTCGGAAAAAGTAATTCATGTTCTTTTCATACTACTATTTTCTATCAATTCTTTAAAACACAACGATTCAAGGGCCAAAGTTCAAACCCTAAAAAACCAACTTCCACAAAAACCCATATTAATAAAAGTTTTGGTCGGAAAACAGGAGGGCCCACGACCCCTCCCCGCTCCTATAAAGGTCCGCCTGTGATTTGAATATTATACGTTTAGTTGCAAAAGTTAAAAGATGAATCGACGAAACATTAATCTATTTTGTAGTTTTTTATAATTACTAATCCACACACACTCTCTAATTCTACTTCTAAATGTATTTTGTCTACCTTAGTATCACTAGACCAACCACTCGTTGGTATAACAGTTAACTTCAACTACTATAGAAGGTAAACCAACGACGCGTCCTTTAATTATCATATTTTCTTAATCCTCGTACAATAAAATGAACTCACAAAGCATGCATTATTAATTTAGAAATATTTCAACACCATAGATTCTTTAATGAATGTGTTCACGATAAGGTTCACTGAGAAGTTAAAAATGATTGATCGCATGTGACCTGATGTTAAACGACTTGATAGTTACTTTAGATTCCAAAGTCTCTAAATGGAGACATGTACCTGCTAATGCATATGTCGTAATAGACTAAAAGAAACACATGGACCAATACGATATTAAAAACTATGAATTGAATGCCCACACTTCATTGCACAACTTGTGCACAGGCTAGCGACAAGTGTATCCCCATATTATTATATTTTATCGGTTTTGCTACTTTGCTACTGATGCATCACCTGCATGATACGAGTTATTTATTGACAATGACGGAGCCAGGAATTTTTTTTTATGGGTTCGGAAATTTTTTAGCGCTTGATTTTTTTCCAGCGTCAAAGTTTTCGGACCTGAATGGGTCGGGTCGGGTCGGGTCGGGTCGGGTCGGGTCATTGGGTCCGATAAATAAAATACAATATCACTATCATAACAAAAATATATCTTTAACAATCAATAAAATACAAAGTCATATTAAATTAAAAGATATTAAATATCATAATTGTTCTCTACGCGCTTATATGTTTTGAAAACGATATCTTCAATCATGACTTTAAAAAAGAACTCATTTTTAATATAACAAATACAAGCATCATTCATATAATTGTCACCCAAATAATTACGCAAATTCGTCTTCACATACTTCATTGAAAAAAAACATTTCAGAAACGATAGACCAATGGATATTGGTAGTTGGCGATCGTTAAAACCTTGAGGCAAACCGGCAAAGACGATGAGGCAATGATCGTTTGGTCAACATAAAGAAGCTGATTGGTTGCTGAAGCAATGACCGATGTTTTTGTTTGTTTATTTATTTATTATTTAGGTAATATGTTTAAAAATGCTAATTGGGTTGGGCTTTTGACCCATTTTATGAGTAATTTTGGGTTTTTAATAATCTATATATGGATTATTATTAGCCCATATATGATGTTTGTTAATAAAATTTATAGTTTTTCTAAAAGCTTTTTGTATTTTATAAAAAGAATATTCATTACTAAAAGAATATAACTAAATTTTTCACAAACAATGGGTTCGAATATATTCTTTTAGAATGGTACTGGGTTCGTTCGCCGAAAAAGAATTGGTTCACTCGTTAATTTGACACTATTGGTTATATATAAAACCGAAAAAATACCGGATTCGGCCGAACCCGGTGGAAAGAATGTGGCCCCGCCACTGTTTATAGATGCATTGTTACTTAACCATAACATCACTTGTAGTGATGTTTAAGTGTGATTATTCTTTCTTTATTTATTGTTTTAATTTCATTTATAAAAAATAGATTGTAGGCTGGCCGCATGGTTGTAAAATCCTAACTAGGCTCTGATTAAGTGTTGACTAATTGCTAGTCTGTACCTCACCGATTAGTTGCTGATTGTAATTGCTATTTGATCAAACTCGATCAAAAATGAAATTTTTATATATAAAATTTGGTATATATTTGTATATTTCAAAAACAACTTATAAATTCAAATCCGATTATGTCACACCCCAACCAATGAAGGCGGAAACGTCGATGCGCGACACGATTGTTCATTGCACAACGACACTATAAAGTGACAATATTTAAACAACTCATTTAAATCCATATCATCATAAATAACACAACAATTGTTCATACAAAATGCCAAATATATAGATAAACAAATAACTTATTCTTTCATTTTTCTAATATCCTAAAGCCAAGATGATAAGTTTCTTCAAGTAATCCAATCAAGCTAACATCAAACCTGTAACATTGCATAAAATAGAGATTGATGTTAGCTTAATTGGATTACTTGAAAAAACTTATCATCTTGGCTTTAAGATATTAGAAAATGAAAGAACAAGTTATTTGTTTATCTATCTATTTGGCATTTTTTATGAACAATTTTTGTGTTATTTATGATGTTATGGATTTAAATGAGTTGTTTAAATATTGTCACTTTATAGTGTCGTTGTGCAATGAACAATCATGTCGCGCCTCGACATTTCCGCCTTCATTGGTCGGGGTGTGACAGATTGGTATCAGAGCCATCAACTATAGGATAGGTGGTTAGACGTAACAGCCTAGTATAGTTTATGCTCTAGGGTCCCTATACGTGTGCTCATACGTGTTTACCCTAATTGATTGTTTATTGCATTTATTTAATTATTTATAAACTTTTTTAAAAATCTATCTCATCATAAATGTACACATACACACACTTTCAATAGTATTCTAAGGTATTTTTACCTTAAAACAAAACATTAGTTTTTATATTGTGTTTTATGGATCATAAGCTTAACTTGGATCTCGTTGTTTACAATCTCCTTAAAGCTAGGTTCTATAATTTGTTTTGTGATGACCGTAGGGAACGAAACACTTGATTCGATCATTTGACAAAAAGATTCCAAGAATCGAAGGTGATTTACTTACCTGGGATGATTAGGTTTAGTGTTGGTTTCTAGGTTAAGCAACTCGAGTTATATGAGCCGACACTTTAAGTTGTCGAATGCGAGCGTTCCGGTCGCCTCCTTATTTTTGGTGTTGAAAACATAAAAGCCACGGTGATACGTGGACAAGTGTTTTTAACATCTCGTTGTATCTCCGTTTTATTGTATGTTATTATCATGATTTGAGTCAACAACATGAAAGACGCGGTGATATGTGCACATGTTCGACTCCATATATATTACTTTTACATAAGTTTTTATTGCCGGGATATCAAATCATCGTGGTTCATGTACGATTTTCCCGACTATATATATGTTTACAAGAAATTTTGTTATTTTTTTTCAGAATATCAAATCATGGTAGTTCATGTACAATACAAATTTCAACACTTCAAAACGTCCAAATTTCAAATTCTCGAAACTTTGAAACATAAACTTATATATACGTTTTTATCATTTGGTTTATGTATAAACTTTATTTCTACTAACATTCTAATCCTCATGACACTAGGATTCACGTAAAAAAATGATTACATACATCTTCTATTTTAAACTCAATGCTCTCAAACTCACTACAATTATTTATAATTTTTAGAATGCCTCCGCTACGACGCCACTACCGCAAGGACTCCAAACGCAAGATGGCCGCTTTAGTTGCCGAACAAGTCGCCGCTGTGATTCCCGAACTCCTAACTCACTTGCAAGCAAACGCCACCCGTTGTAGCACCGTTGTTGCACCCCTTGAACCCAAACCCGCTCCCTACTTGTACAAACAATTTACCGGTACTAACCCAACCAAATTCCTTGGTACGAACTGTGCGACTACCTTCTTGCAATGGTTTGAAAAGATGGAAAGTGTGTTCCGACACAGCGAGTGCCCCGAAGCGAAGAAAACTAATTTCGCTTCGAGCATGTTTGAGGAAACCGCTCTTACATGGTGGGGTAGTGTTATGCATCTCCAAGGGACGGAAATCGCCATGGCTCTCCCATGGACCAAGCTTAAAGAACTTATGATGAAGAAGTTCTACCCAAACACGAGCTCCAAAAGCTCGAAGCCGAGTTTTGGGAACTTAAGCAAGAAAGTGGTGATAATACAGCCTACTCACTCTGTTTTCACGAGTTGAGCACTCTTGTTCCTCACTTGGTCACCCCGCTCGAACGCAAAATTGGCAAATACATCGGGGGTTTGCTCATGCTAATCCGTGACTCGGTAATGAGTAGTAAACCGGCAAACCTTGAAGACGCTATTACGCTAGCCGGAGCCCTCTCCGAAAACCATGTCAAGGCGGGTACACTTTCGATCAAGAAAAAGTGTGACAAGAGTAAACCCGAACCAACCCCTCAAATCAAAGTTGATCCACCGCCTCAAGCCATAAATTACTCCAACTCATCCCACCAAGCCAAGAAGAAATTTAAGCCCAATCACCGAAACTATGCCGTCACCCACCCACAACAAACCCAACAACAATCTCAAGCTCCTCCAAACCAAAAACCCTACACTGGTCCTCATCCATTATGCAACAAATGTCAATTTCACCATCCCTCAAACATGACTTGTTGCCATTGCACCATTTGCAACCGTTATGGTCACTTCAATACCACATGTCGAAACACACCTCGTGGACATCCCGCTCCACCAAGAAACAACCCTCAAATCCCGCAAAACCCACAACAACCCCGAGCTTGCTATAATTATGGAGACCCTAACCATTTCCGCAACAATTGTCCCCAACTCGTTTACACAAACCAAGCCCAATCCGTAACCGTGCCTTATTACCAAACCCAAGCTTACCAAGTCCAAACCTACCAACCTCAAATCCCACAACTAAATGCACCTCTCATCCAACCAATTCAAGCCATCCAAGCACCTCCTCCTCCACCCCAAGCACCACAAGGAAATCCCAGTAACCAAGGGCGTGCTTTCATGATAAATGCCAATCAAGCTCAAGTCGCAAACAACGTTGTGAACGGTATGTTTCTAGTGAATGAACATTTGGCTTCAATTTTATTTGACACTGGTGCCGATATGAGTTTTATTTCATTAAAATTTGAGTCTATACTTGCCGTACCTCGCACTAAACTCTCTGGACCTTTTTCCGTCGAAGTCGCCAACCGAAATTCCATCACAATCAACTCGGTCATTCGTGATTGTGTTCTCACTCTTTGTAAGCGAAAATTTTCGATCGATCTTATCCTGATGCAAATGGGAAGTTTCGATGTCATAGTAGGCATGGATTGGTTATCTTTGCACCGTGCCGAAGTCTTTTGTTACGATAAAATCATTCAAATCCCGCTTGTAAACGGTAAAACACTCAAGGTCCACGGAAAGACTACTCCTAAAAGGCTCAACCTTATGTTATACTCTCAATCCCAAAAATATTTGCGCCAAACGTATGTTCCGTTCCTAGCTCAAGTGGTGGTTAAAGACCTTAAGGAAAGAAAAATCCAAGACATCTCAATCGCCTGTGACTTCCTCGATGTCTTTCTCGAAGACGTCACCGGTCTTCCACCCATTCGCCCGGTAGAATTCCGAATCGATCTTGTGCCCGGAGCAATGCCTGTAGCCAAAGCTCCTTACCGTTTAGCCCTGTCGGAAATGCAAGAGTTATCAAACCAACTCGAAGAACTTTCCGACAAAGGCTTTATTCGTCCAAGCTCTTCTCCTTAAGGCGCACCCGTCCTCTTCGTGAAAAAGAAAGATGGTTTGTTTCGTATGTGCATCGATTATCGTGAGCTTAAAAAACTTACTATTAAAAATCGTTATCCTTTGTCACGAATCGACGACCTCTTCGATCAACTTCAAGGCGCAACGTGTTTCACAAAAATCGATCTTCGATCGGGATATCACCAATTGTGTATTCGCGAAGAAGACATCCCAAAAACCGCATTCCATACTAGATATAGACATTTCGAATTCCTAGTCATGCCTTTCAGTTTAACCAACGCACCCGCGGTATTTATGGATCTCATGAACCGCGTTTGCAAACCATTTCTAGATAAATTTGTGACGTTCGTCAATTTCGGGTCTTGTTTGTATTCGTTTTTGTATTTGTTTATTATGTAAACCGACCCGATTTGTAAACCGAAGCTTATATCAAAATGATGGATTTATGTTACAATATTGTTTCACACTTGTTGAGTCTTGAAAACATCCTATTTTTATTTTTATTTATTTGTTTATTTATTTTTGTTGTTTTGTGTTTTCGTCTTGATCCATTTTGCATGAAAACTTTTGTGTCTCACACCCATATTTGACCACCAACATTACCCTATATATACACCACCTTTACTCTTCATTTTCCCTTGTTACAACTCCAAAAAAAAAACTCTCTCAAACATCAAAGATTCAAGGTTATCTTCTTAAGTGTTCTTGAAGGTTTTTAGTCTTTCATCTTAATTAGTTTATATAGCCTTATTAATATTTGTTTATGGTTGTGCAACATATATATAATATACACCTCTTGTTTACCTTTGGTAGTTACTTCTCCGATTCCGGTCGGTAAGGTTTCGGACCTCATAAGGCAAGGCTTCATGGAGGAATTTGTGTCCTTAAAATATATACATCTATATAACTTGTTCATACATATTAATCTTGCTTATTTTAGTTTGTTGGTCATGTTTACAAGTTCCATGGTTATGGGTTTTTAAGAGTCTATGCTTCGGCTTAACCGTAAATAGCTCTAAACCGTAAACCGAACTTTGTTACTAGTTTTGTTAAATAATTGTTTAAACATGCTTATTGTTAGATCTAAGTTTTTAAAATCATTTTTACAAATTCTATGGTTATGGGTTTGTAGAATCTTACCTCGGTCTTAACCCGAAACACGATCCGAACCGAAAACCGAACTTTTGTTTAAAGACTTTATTGTTAACTTTTGGTTGTAAAACTTAAAGTATTTTTTTTATTTGTACATTATTATACAAGTCTTTAGTGGTTGGATATGTGGAAACCAAACCGATTCTTACTCGCTTAAGACACACAATTTTTTTTAAGCCATCAAGACTTGTATATTTCTTTAAAAATAGTTACAAATTGATTTTTAAATATTTTCTTAAGTACTTGGAAATGTTGGATCCAACTTGATCTCATAACAAAGTTTGGACCGACAAAACCGAACACTTGCTTAACGTGCGTTGTTAGTTCTAAAACAATGAAACTACATACTTGGTTAAGTCTTATTAAATTTTATTGAGTTATCTCATAATACTCAATATTTTGGAAAGTTGACTTTGGGTTTGACCAATTATCAAGACCCGAACCGACAACCCGAACACTCGATAAAAAAAACCGTTTTAGTATCTTTATTCCAAAGGGATTTGCATTCTTGCATTTTACCCACCTTATTACTTAACATAGGTTGAGTAAATATTAAGGTTAGATACTCTAACCCGGTTTCGAGCAAACTTACATTTTTAAAGGGTTATTATTATAAATTCTTAAATAGTTACATTTTAAACCTTGAACTTTAATTATTTACATTTCTCAACATTTATTTTGTTTAAAGACCTTCAAGACAACGTTTCTAAATTCAAGACTTCTTTTCTTTTTAGGCATTGTGCGTTAAACTCGTCGTTCTGACAAATCTCCAAATTATCATCTTTCAAGTTTACTACTTGAAGGTGAGTACTTCATACCCCATTTTTTCATCTTTTATTTTGGGGGTGACATTTCATATTTATTCAACAAAATGCTTTATATTTGAATCTTAAACCACAAACGTAGTTGTATACTTTACCTAAATAATTGCTCGATTTGGCGTTCTATGCTTATATGCCTATGTGTTTATCGCTTTTGGTTGGTGGAACTATAAAATCCTAGACTATTTGGCATCCCCTTATAGCAAGGTGTCGTTAACGTAATGCACTTAACGATAACTATAAAATCCTAGACTATTTGGCATCCCCTTATAGCTAGGTGTCGCTAATGTGTTTAGCGATATCTATTTATCCAAATTACCACTTTTATTTATCGTTTCGTATGCAAGTTTTGTGGCTATCTTTATTATATACTAATATGATTAAACTTATGAATTGCTCACCAACCTTTGTGTTGACAAACTTTATTTTATGAAATGTTGCAGGTTTGCATCTTGGTTGATTTATGACTGTGAAGAAAACGACATCAAAGACCTTAGGATATTAGTAAAAATGAACAATATCAAATTTGCCATATTTTGTAATATCTTGTTTATGGTTATTTTATGGATAATTGTTATGTGACATTTTCGATGTTATGAAATGAAATGAGTTTATTAAATACTGTCACTTTAATTAGTGTCATGTGCTTATGGACAATCGTTACACCTCGGCATGTTCCGCCGCCTTTGGTCAGTGTGTGACAGATTGGTATCAGAGCCATGACAATAGGATAGGTGGTTAGACGTAACGACCTAGTATTGTTATGCTTAGGGTCCTATACGTGTGCTCATACGTGTTTACTCTATTTTCATTGTTCATATCGCATATTATTTATAAACTTGTTTAAAATTCACCAATATCCCCAATGTTCACATACACACACTTTCATAGTATTTCCAAGGTATCCTTACCTTAAAACGCAAAAAGTAGATTTTCATTGTGTTTTATGGATTACAAGATTAACTTGGATCCCGTTGTTTATAATCCCTTAAAGGTTTCATTTATATCGAGTTCGTAGCCCTCATAGGAAGCGAGACATTATAAAACGACCATTTGACAAAAAGATTCCAAGAATCGAAGGTGATTTACTTACCTGGAATGGTGGGATTATAATGCTCGTTTTCTAGGCCACAAACCATGTTATACATGTCAATACTTTAAGTAGTCGAATGCGAGCGTTCTGGTCGCCATCCTAATTTTTCGGTGTCAAAACAATAGAACTACGGTGATTCATGGACTAGTGCTTTGACATGACGTTGTATCCCGATTTATGGTGTTATTATCGTTATTTGTGTCGAAAACATGAAAAAGTTGCGGTGATTCGTGCACATGTTTAGACTCCAACGTTGTGTTTTATAAAATTTTTTTTTTGAGTTGGAATATCAAATCATGGTGGTTCATGTACGATTTTTTCGACTCTATAAACCTCAAAATCTCAAATTTTTAAGCTTTAACCCCTCAAAATCTCAAAATCATTTACGATTATTTCCGGTTTGTTGTTTATATACAAAGATTTATATTTTATCTAACACTAACATCTACTCCTCACTAACTTTAGGATTCACAATTAAAAAGAAAATTTAACTTCACCTTATTCTTATTTTATACACTCTCATATCCATTTCTTTTTACCTAAAACTTATTCCATTTCTTTATAATCTTTTAGTATGCCTCCACTAAGACCGCGCAAGAGCACCAACTGACGTATGGCTGCTTTTATCGTCAAGCAAATGGCCGCTGTGATTCCCGAACTTGTAACTCAAATCCAAGCTACCCAACCTCCTCCACCCGTTGTTGCACCCGTTGAACCCAAACCCGTATCCTACCCATATAAGCAATTTACTATTGCCAACCCAACCGAATTCTGGGGTACGAATTGTGCGACTACCTTGTTGCAATGGTTCGAGTCTATGGAGAATGTGTTTAGATATAGCGAGTGCCCCGAAGCGAAAAAGATAAATTTCGCTTCAAGCATGTTTAGAAAAACCGCTCTAACATGGTGGGGTAGTGTCATGCATCTCCAAGGGTCGGAAACGGCTATGGCTCTTCCATGGTCCGACCTTAAGGCACTCATGATGAAGAAGTTTTGTCCCAAACACGAACTTCAAAAGCTTGAGGAGGAATTTTGGAACCTCAAGCAAGATAGTGGTGATAACGCCGCTTACTCACTCCGTTTCCACGAGTTGAGCATTCTCGTCCCTCATTTGGTTACCCCGGCTGAGCGTGAGCTTGACAAATACATTGGGGGTTTACCTATGCAAATCTGGGACTCAGTTATGAGTAGCAAACTCGTGAATCTTGAGGATGCCATTACTCTAGCCGGTGCGCTATCGGAGAATCATGTGAAAGCGGGTACCCTAACCCTCAAGAAACCAAACGAAAAGGCCAAACCCGAGCCCGCACCACAAGCCAAGGTTGAACCCGCACCATAAGCCATTAACTACTCCAACTTTTCCCGTCACAACAATAACAACAACAACAAGAAACCCAAAACCAACTACCGAAACTATGCCGTTACCCAACCCCAACCTCAACAAAAAACCCAAATTCCACCCCAAACCCGAAAACCCTATACCGGTACCGCCCCACTATGCAACATTTGCCAACTCCATCACCCACCAAACATGCCTTGTCGCCATTGTACCATTTGTAAGCGACTTGGTCATCTCAACACCACATGCCGGTCCGCATAACAAACCCAACCAAACCAACCAAGAACTTTTCCCCAAAATACTCAACACCGATATGCACCCTACCCACCAAACCAACCTCAACAACCCCGAGCTTGCTACAATTGCGGTGACCCTAACCATTTCCGCAAAAATTGTCCTCGCCTCATCCTTACTAACCAAACCATGACCGCACCTTACTACCAAACTCAATCTTACCAAGTTCAAACCTACCAACCTCAACTTTCCCAACACAATGCACCACTCATCCAAGCAATACAAGCACCACCTCTTCCACCACCGCAAGCACCTCAAGTCAACCAAGGCAATCAAGGACGAGCTTTCATGATGAATGTTAATCAAGCTCAAGCGGCAAACGATGTTGTGAACGGTACCAACATTTCGAATTCCTAGTCATGCCTTTCAGTTTAACCAACGTACCCGCGGTATTTATGGATCTCATGAACCGCGTTTGCAAACCATTTCTAGATAAATTTGTGACATTCGTCAATTTCGGGTCTTGTTTGTATTCGTTTTTGTATTTGTTTATTATGTAAACCGACCCGATTTATAAACCGAAGCTTATGTTATAATCAAAATGATGGATTTATGTTACAATATTGTTTCACACTTGTTGAGTCTTGAAAACATCCTATTTTTATTTTTATTTATTTGTTTATTTATTTATTATTTATTTATTTATTTTTGTTGTTTTGTGTTTTTGTCTTGATCCATTTTGCATGAAAATTCTTGTGTCTCACACCCATATTTGACCACCAACATTACCATATATATACACCACCTTTCTTCTTCATTTTCCCTTGTTACAACTCCAAAAAAAAAAAAAAAAACTCTCTCAAACATCAAAGATTCAAGGTTATCTTCTTAAGTGTTCTTGAAGGTTTTAGTCTTTCATCTTAATTAGTTTATGTAGCCTTATTAATACTTGTTTATGGTTGTGCAACATATATATAATATACACCTCTTGTTTACCTTTGGTAGTTACTTCTCCGATTCCGGTCGGTAAGGTTTCGGACCTCATAAGGCAAGGCTTCATGGAGGAATTCGTGTCCTTGATATATATACATCTATATAACTTGCTCATACATATTAATCTTGCTTATTTTAGTTTGTTGGTCATGTTTACAAGTTCCATGGTTATGGGTTTTTAAGAGTCTATGCTTCGGCTTAACCGTAAATAGCTTTAAACCGTAAACCGAACTTTGTTACTAGTTTTGTTAAAATAATTGTTTAAACATGCTTATTGTTAGATCTAAGTTTCTAAAATCATTTTTACAAATTCTATGGCTATGGGTTTGTAGAATCTTACCTCGGTCTTAACCCGAAACACGATCCGAACCGAAAACCGAACTTTTGTTTAAAGACTTTATTGTTAACTTTTGGTTGTAAAACTTAAAGTATTTTTTTTATTTGTACATTATTATACAAGTCTTTAGTGGTTGGACATGTGGAAACCAAACCGATTCTTACTCGCTTAAGACACACAATTTTTTTTAAGCCATCAAGACTTGTATATTTCTTTAAAAATAGTTACAAATTGATTTTTAAATATTTTCTTAAGTACTTGGAAATGTTGGATCCAACTTGATCTCATAACAAAGTTTGGACCGACAAAACCGAACACTCGCTTAACGAGCGTTGTTAGTTCTAAAACAATGAAACTACATACTTGGTTAAGTCTTATTAAATTTTATTGAGTTATCTCATAATACTCAATAATTTGGAAAGTTGACTTTGGGTTTGACCAATTATCAAGACCCGAACCGACAATCCGAACACTCGATAAAAAAAAACCGTTTTAGTATCTTTATTCCAAAGGGATTTGCATTCTTGCATTTTACCCACCTTATTACTTAACATAGGTTGAGTAAATATTAAGGTTAGATACTCTAACCCGGTTTCGAGCAAACTTACATTTTTAAAGGGTTATTATTATAAATTCATAAATAGTTACATTTTAAACCTTGAACTTTAATTATTTACATTTCTCAACATTTATTTTGTTTAAAGACCTTCAAGACAACGTTTCTAAATTCAAGACTTCTTTTCTTTTTAGGTATTATGCGTTAAACTCGTCGTTCTGACAAATCTCCAAATTATCATCTTTCAAGTTTACTACTTGAAGGTGAGTACTTCATACCCCATTTTTTCATCTTTTATTTTGGGGGTGACATTTCATATTTATTCAACAAAATGCTTTATATTTGAATCTTAAACCACAAACGTAGTTGTATACTTTACCTAAATAATTGCTCGATTTGGCGTTCTATGCTTATATGCCTATGTGTTTATCGCTTTTGGTTGGTGGAACTATAAAATCCTAGACTATTTGGCATCCCCTTATAGCAAGGTGTCGTTAACGTAATGCACTTAACGATAACTATAAAATCCTAGACTATTTGGCATCCCCTTATAGCTAGGTGTCGCTAATGTGTTTAGCGATATCTATTTATCCAAATTACCACTTTTATTTATCGTTTCGTATGCAAGTTTTGTGGCTATCTTTATTATATACTAATATGATTAAACTTATGAATTGCTCACCAACCTCTGTGTTGACAAACTTTATTTTATGAAATGTTGCAGGTTTGCATCTTGGTTGATTTATGACTGTGAAGAAAACGACATCAAAGACCTTAGGATATTAGTAAAAATGAACAATATCAAATTTGCCATATTTTGTAATATCTTGTTTATGGTTATTTTATGGATAATTGTTATGTGACATTTTCGATGTTATGAAATGAAATGAGTTTATTAAATACTGTCACTTTAATTAGTGTCATGTGCTTATGGACAATCGTTACACCTCGGCATGTTCCGCCGCATTTGGTCTGGGTGTGACAAAATTCGTCATTGTCTTTATTGATGACATCCTCAACTTTTCCAAAACCAAGGCCGAACATGAGTATCACTTGCGTTCCATTCTCGAAGTCTTAAGAAATGAACGAATTTACGCCCAATTCTCAAAATGTGAATTTTGGCTAAAGGAAGTTCAATTTTTGGGACACATCGTCAACAACAAGGGTATTCATGTTGATCCCGCAAAAATCAAAGCCGTCAAAGATTGGAAGACTCCAACTACACCCACGGAAATTCGATCTTTCCTCGGTTTGGCCGGATATTATCGGCGTTTCATCCAAAATTTTTCCAAGATCTCTTTACCCCTCACTTTCCTAACTCACAAAGGAAAGCCTTATGAATGGGGATCCAAACAAGAAAAATCCTTTAATACTCTTAAACACATGCTTTGCAATGCTCCCGTTCTAACCCTTCCCGATGGAAACGACGACTTTGTAGTATTTTGCAATGCTTCTCATCAAGGTCTCGGTTGCATTCTCATGCAACAAGGTCAAGTTATCGCGTATGTGTCAAGGCAACTCAAGGTCAACGAGAAGAACTACACGACTCATGATCTTGAACTTGGTGTCGTCGTTTTCGCACTCAAAATTTGGAGACATTACCTTTACGGAATGAAATGTGTGGTTTTTACCGATCACAAAAGCCTTCAACACATTTTTAACCAAAAAGATCTCAACATGAGACAACGACGATGGGCTGAGTTACTTAGTGACTACGATTGCGAGATTCGCTACCATCCCGGTAAAGCGAATGTCGTGGCCGACGCCCTTAGTCGAAAGGTTAATGTCAAATCCGTCTTGCTTCTTAGCGTCACCGTTCAAACCGATCTCCAAGCCAAAATCTATCAAGCCCAACGTACCTCCGTTGACGATGGCAACATGTACGACGAAATGTCATGTGGAGCCGAGCTTCAACTCGAAACAAAACCCGATAGCTTATTGTATTATCTCAATCGTTTATGGGTTTCCGATCGCGATGACCTTCGTACTTGCATACTCGATGAAGCTCACAAATCACGATCTTCTGTTCATCCCGGTGCGGATAAAATGTATTTCGATCTTTGTTCTACCTTTTGGTGGCCGGGTATGAAGAAAGACGTAGCAACGTACGTTTCGAAATGTCTTACTTGCTCTAAAGTCAAAGCCGAACATCAAAAACCCTTTGGGTTACTCGAGCAACCACCGATTCCCATATGGAAATGGGAAGACATTGCTATGGACGTTATAATGAAACTACCCACTACTCAAAAAGGTAACGATAGCATTTGGGTGATTATTGAACGATTAACCAAGTCCGCTCACTTTATTCCAATTCGAGAAAAATACACCGTTGAGCAACTTGCCCAAATCTACGTTCGCGAAATTGTGTGTCGCCACGGTTTACCTTTGACTATCATCTCCGATCGCGATGTTCGATTCACGTCTCATTTTTGGCGATCACTTCAAGAAACCTTGGGAACTCGTCTTGATCTTAGCACCGCTTATCATCCTCAAACGGATGGACAATCCGAACGTACGATTCAAACACTTGAGGACATGCTTCGAGCGTGTGTACTCGATTTCAGTGGGAATTGGGATTCTCACATTCCTTACATTGAATTCTCTTAAAATAACAGCTTCAATTCTAGCATCGGTATGCCTTCTTTCGAAGCTCTCTACGATCGCAAATGTCGTTCCCCGATTAGTTGGAACGAAATCGGTGAAGCTCAAATTGCCGGACCCGAAATGGTCCAAGAAGCCACCGACCATATCGACCAAATCTGCAAGAACCTACTTGCCGCTAGAAGTCGACAAAAGAGTTACGCCGACAAACGGCGAAAACCGATCGAATTCAATGTCGACGATCTCGTCCTTCTCAATGTATCCCCTTGGAAAGGAGTTGTTCGTTTTGGAAAGAAAGGAAAACTAGCTCCCCGTTTCGTAGGCCCATTCAAGATTCTTAAGCGAGTCGGAAAAGTAGCCTGCCGACTCGAACTACCGGAAGAACTCACCGGTGTTCATCCGACCTTTCATGTTTCAAATCTCAAGAAGTGCTTAGCCGAAGGTAATCTCCATATAACTCTCGATGAAGTACATGTCAATGAATCAATGATCATGGTTGAACGACCCGTTGAAATCATGGACCGCAACGAAAAGAAAACCAAGCGACGTCGCATCAAGTTAGTTAAAGTTCTATGGGAATCACGGCATGGCGCGGAGTTTACATGGGAACGAGAAGACTCGATGAAGGAGAAATATCCACATTTGTTTACATTATCTTAATTTCGGGATGAAATTTCCTAAAGTAGGGGATACTGTGACATTTGTCAATTTCGGGTTATATTATACTTGTATTCTTAATGTAAACCCGACTCGTTTTGTATCCCGAACCTTTCGATATTATCAAAATGATGAATTTTATGTTATATATTTGTTTTATAGTTGTCGGATCTAAAAAAAACACCCTTTTCGGTTCTTAAAATGCCCCGAAAACGCTCAAAACGAACTCCAGGGACTAAAACTACCAAAATGTAGACTTGAAAGACCCATTTGTAGTTTGTGCTTTCTTGGGTCTATAACCAACCCATTTTCATGAAACACCCTTTATGAAAGACCCATTCAACTTACCCTATATATACACACCCATCTTCTTCATTTGTGCTTGCTCATTTCCTCATTTCTCTCTCAAATTCTTGAATTCTAAGGTTGTTCTTCATAGTTTGACTCTCAAGGTCAAACTAAGCTAATCTTTCATTTTAACTAACTTCTCAATACTTAAAGCTTGATGTTACAACATATATATAATATACACTCCTTGTTTACCTTCGGTCTTTCATTTCTCCGGTCTCGGCCGGTTGAAATGTCGGGCTAGTAAGGCAAGATTACATGGAGGACTTTGTAGTCCTTGTTTATATATTTAACAAATCTAACCATATAACTTGTTATATTTGCTTAACTTCTGCATATTTTATTTTATTGTTCATTTTTATCAAGTTCCATGGTATTGGGTATGTGGTGACTAGCCTCGGTTTCATCCCGAGTCGAGAACCGAACCAAAAACCGAACTTTCGTTTAAAAGCTTTATTGTTAACTTTTTGAATGTAAAACTTGAGTATTATTATTTATAAGTTATTTTACTAGTTACATGGTAATTGGGTATGTGGTAACCATCCTCGGTCTTATTCCGAGTCAAGGACCGAACCAAAAACTGAACTAAACCGAGTTCACTCACTTAAGACACACAAGTGTGTTTTTAGCCGCCAAAACTCATATTTTTCTTCAAGATTATATTTTAAATCAATTTTAGTTAATTTCTAAACATACTTGGCATGTCGGTAACCAACTTGATCTTATAACAAGTTCGGACCGATAAATTCGTATACTCGCTTAACGAACGTTAAGGTTCTTCACAATAGAACTACATACTTGGTTAAGTCTATTTTGATTTTATTGAGTTATTTCATAACATTTATTATTTTGGGAAGTTAACTTTGAGCTTGGTCAATTATCAAGTCTCGAACCGACAAACCCGAACACTCGTTTAAACCTCGTTTTGGTATTCTTATAACCAAGGGTTTTGCAATATTGCATTTTAACCCACATTATTACTTAACATAGGTTGAGTAAAAAAAGAAAAAAAAACTAATGAATAGAATACCGAGACCCGGTTTCAAGTAAACTTATTTTACAAAACTCGTTTCTTTAATTTCTCAAATATTTACATTTTAAATCCTAAACTTTATTTATTTACTTTATATGTCATGTATTTTATTTTAATATAGGTCTTGCTCGTTAAACCGATCTCTCCAATTATTCACGACACTATCTTTCAAGTTACTTGTTAATGTAAGTACTTTTTCATCCTCCGTTTTCCATCTTTCATTTTGGGGGTGACATTGCATATTTATTCAAATTCAAATGATTTATACTTTAGTCTTAAGCCACAACACTTATTGTATATGTTTACTTAAATAAATGCTCGATTTGGTGTTATATGCTTTACATGATTATGTGCAAATTCTTGAATGCTAAGGCGGGTAGCCTTTTGAATGCTAAGGCGGGTAGCCTCATCAAAGTATGATCATACGTTAATTCCGAGTATATATAGTATCCCCATATAGAAAGGTGTCGTAAATGTATTCTTATTGACGATTTCATTATTGTCGTCAATGTATTCTTATTGACGGTTTTTATTATCTAAACTGTTACTATTATTTATTGTTTTCATATACTAGTTGTGGATTTCATACTATATACTTATTGTCCAAAACTATGAAAATTGCTCACCAACCTTTGTGTTGACAAACTCTATTTTATGCAATGTTACAGGTTTGATGTTAGCTTGATTGGATTACTTGAAGAAACTTATCATCTTGGCTTTAGGATATTAGAAAATGAAAGAACAAGTTATTTGTTTATCTATCTATTTGGCATTTTGTATGAACAATTGTTGTGTTATTTATGATGATATGGATTTAAATGAGTTGTTTAAATATTGTCACTTTATAGTGTCGTTGTGCGATGAACAATTATGTAGCGCCTCAACGTTTCCGCCTTCATTAGTCGGGGTGTGACAGATTACTTCATATAAATCCTGATTAATTACTAGTTTTTACCCCACCCTCCAATTAGTACCTAACCGTTTCTATAACATTGAATCTAGCGATATCAAAATATGTAGTAAACATGTTTTCTGTTTTTTTTTAATAAGTAGTTGAGTGTTTATTAGTGTAGATTTTGAAGTTGACCTTTTTTTTTTGAACGACTAGATCATTTACGAACCACTGAAGTATTATCGTGCCACCAGTAATACCATGCGATCATATCCACCATCAAGCCACCAATAAAGCTGACCTATAGGACACGTAAGACACTTTAGTAGAGAAATTGTAAACTAGTTTATAAATTTAAATTTTATTTATTTAATCTATTTTTGAAAATGACATCTTACTATGACTAGACATAAAGGGGCAAAGCAATAAATTCTACCAATAGTGTTTTGACAAATGCACATTGGATGTGGTCTTAATGTTCCTCCAAGTTATCCGTGAAACTAAAAAATTAGCTTAGTAATAATTTATTTAATCTTTAATCACAATTTATATTCTTGTAAAACAATTTATACCCAATGTTATTTTGATTTGATGTTATAAAATCATTTATTACACAAAATTCACATCATACCAGTCATTATTAATCATGTTTATTACAAACTAACGGGCATAACATAAACTACTTTGCAATACATTACAATATATATTGTAACAAATTAACTTATATACGTTTTTTTATATCTAATTAATAATATTATGAATAAGTAACATTGTATATCATAAACAATAATATTAATTGTCATAATAATAGAATCGTAACAATAATATTTAATTGTTTTATTAACATAATGCAAATGTTGCATTTGAACAATATTTTTGTAACGAGCTCTTACTAATTGTAGTGTTTTAAACGAGGTTCTAGCATATAATACACAAAAATTAAAACAAATAAATTTTCAAGTTAAACTTGTGACATTCATGTCAAAAATACAAAAAATTATGCCATCTTCAAGCTGGCATGATTAACACAATTTTCGTATTCATATTGTGTCAGGATCAACCTGCCTAACCCACGAGCAAGGGCTAGGGCTGCCAATTTTAACCGCAACCTAAAACTTGACCCGAAAACTATTAACCTGAACTCGAAAGTACCCGTACTTATGAAACCCGAACCCGAATCTAACGAACCCGAGTACAACCCAAGCTAATATGAATCGAGTACCAATTACTTTTTATTGGGTTTCGGGTAAACACGAAACCCGTTTGACTAACTATTCTATTTAATTTTTATCTCACATGCCTTATACTCTTCAATGAATATCGCTGCCTACCCAATTCCTTTTTTAAATTTGCATATTCCATTCCGATTCCAACCTCACCTATCGATTATATTCCAACATTCATTAATCTGGAGATTACATGTGACTATTTATTCAATCGGTCGATTGGTTTTTTAGGCTCAGTTCATTAGTCGACAAGTTATTCATTCCATCAATCGAAGCGTTCTTCAGACTCTTTCGATTGGATTATATGGTTTGTTGTTTGCTTATATAAGTTAAAACTTGAAGATGATATATTTGCTTGTTTAGCATATTTATATTTTTTTAGTTCTTTAGGTCAAATACTCGAAAACCGATTAACCTGTACTCATAAAACCCGAACCCGAATAAACCGCAAAAGATTAGAGTCGGGTATGAGTACTCGAAAAAAAAAATTCTTGAACCCGTCCTAGAAAACCAGAATCCCAAAAATACAACCCAAATAACACACCAAGCAAGGGCTAATACTCAATATATAGATAAACATAAAACCCGACAAGGGGGCACAAACACATCGTCACATCTTATTATACAAAACCCACTCTCTTGTTATTTTAAAGCTCACTTTAATATTCTTTATACAAAACTGTAGATGATATCTTCAATAACATGAAAAAATGTGCAGCAATAAATTCACCTTTGGCGTCTTTAGACCACCAGAAAGTAATATTCCCACTGGGTTTCTGTGTCATTAATTCGTACATTTGCTCATTTCCGAAGAAGATTTCTGACACCGTTACTTCAGCCCACTAATCTCTTTAACCCAGATTCAACAACTAACCACAAACCCACTAATATTTTCGTGTTTCTTGGTCTGGGTTTGACCCAGATTCCCTTTAGTCTCAACAAGCACAAATCTTTACTTTATTCATGGGTTCTTGAACCAATTCCAAACATGGGTTATGTGTCGCTAAACAGACAATGTCTGTAACGCCGGCGGCGGATCATTCCGGGAATTCGGCTGCTGGGCACGGCGGAGATGTGGTGGCGCAGTTGGATAATAAGATGGAGAGGAGGAGGAAGAAGAAGAATACAAGGAGTTGGAGTGAGATGGGTGGGTCAGGGAGGAGTGAGGCGGCCAGTTTTAGGTTGGGGAATTGGCGGAGGTATGTTGAAGTGGAGCACGTGGCTGCCGGTTGGCCCGACTGGCTCAGTGCGGTTGCCGGTTGGGTGCCTCTAAAACCTGAATCTTTTCAGAAGTTAGAAAAGGTTAACTAATTAATAACTGATAATTGATTTGGATATTTTTGTCTTGGTTTTTGTTAGTATGATTATTATCTGATTTAGGGTTAGTGATGCCGAAAAGGCGAAGACCTTATTTGGATCTTTATAAATTGAAGAGTGAAAATTAGGTTTCACAGCTGCAAAAACAGGCTGTGATAATCACTTTTGGAACCATCTAAACCCCCCCCCCCCTAAATATTTTTCGGTTTTGAGGGCCACACCTCGAATTTACTCGTTAAATGGGGCCTGCATTGTTACTTGCACGACTGTGATGTTTGCCATTGCGTTTCGAAAATGATTTATGTGATATGGAACAATCACATTATTATTTTGTTAAGTTGTGCTTCTGTTGATTGAAGCTGTGATGATCAAATAATAAGCTATTTGTGTGTTTGGCAAGTTATGATTATTTAAGGATTTAAATATTAAATGGCACTTTGATTATTAGTTTTGTTGTATCTACTCCTAAACAATTTTTCTTATTTATTTATTTTCATATTTTTGTGACCGTGAGGACCAGTAATGGTAAAGTCGTTGGACCCCACCAAATACCCTGCTAACCAGAAATCCAGTTGAAGCTGGATTTAAACCTACATTTGTGCTTCTTAGGTGTTTGTTGGCTAACAACTATGTTATTGAATTTGCTTATATAGATTGGACAAGGTACATATAGTAGTGTTTTTCGTGCTCATGACCTAGAAGGCGGGGGGATAGTCGCCCTAAAGAAGGTGCGGTTTGACAATTTTGAACCAGAAAGTGTTCAGTTTATGGCTCGTGAAATTATGATTCTTCGTAGACTCAACCATCCAAATGTCATGAAACTTGATGGGATAATAACCTCAAAGTTATCATGTAGCATATACCTTGTCTTTGAGTACATGGACCATGATGTTTCAGGACTTTTATCATCCCCCGACATCAAATTCACCGAACCACAGGTTTGTAGCATGTAAAATTTTACATTTTTATTAAACATAAACACCCTCAATATTTTTTGCTGATGTGGCAAATGATGTCAGTTCCTTTGACCGTGTAGACTTTATTTTTTTGTCAAGGTTATTTTGAATTTAAAATTTAGAAAGTTGGGATTGTTATCCCGTTAAACAAAATGATGTGTCGGTACCTTTGACCATGTTGACTTTTTTTCTTCCTTTAAGGTTAAACTTTAAAGATGTTCTTGAATTGAAATTTTATAAAGTTAGGATTTTTATCCTGTGAAACGAAGTTGGTTTCTTTATTATGCATTAGCGCTTTATTATAAAATCTGATGTGTTTTTCAAATATTGAAACAGATTAAATGCTACATGAAGCAGTTATTGTCGGGACTTGAGCATTGCCATTCACGGGGAGTGATGCATCGGGACATCAAAGGGGCAAATCTTTTGGTGAATAACGAAGGCTTTATGAAAATAGGTGATTTTGGGTTGGCAAATTTTTGTAATGTGGATCGTGACAGAAGGCCTTTGACCAGTAAAGTTGTTACTTTATGGTACCGACCGCCTGAACTTTTACTGGGGTTCATGGATTATGAAGCTTCAGTGGATCTTTGGAGTATTGGGTGTGTGTTTGCAGAGCTTCTTCTTGGTGTACCTCTTCTTCAGGGTAGAACTGAGGTAAAGTGAGTTTGACTTTTGGAGGTCAAAGGGATAGCTTTTGAAATTGCAAATTTGCGAACAAGGTGTGATCTTTGAAAGGGAATATTTAGTAATCTTGTTCATGTATGGAATCAGTATGAAAGTATTAAAATAGTGTTTTCAAAGTTTAAGGAGTGCAAATGGATTTGAGTCACATGTTTAATTTTATAATCATTATCACTGTGTGGAAACTGGGCTTCAGAAATTAAAAGATTGGTATAGTTACGGCACTTCAGGTTTATAAGTACTATGCTTGACTTTTAAAAGGCAAACACAAAGCAAATTTTTTGATTTTCATAAGTGTGAATAGTGAATATATGCATTAAATTAGACAATATGAACTACCTTAGGAGATTGCGTTTAAATATTTAAGGAATCCTTATCAAATTATAGTTTGAATGATGCCATGATTGACTTTTGAAAGTCAAACCGGTTGCTTTTCAACTTCCTAATTGATGGGTATCTCATAATTCCAAAAAATCATCTTAATCAGTAAAATCCCTTAATACTGGCACAGTATTGGGTTTTTTTTAAACAATGGAATTGTATCAATTCTAACTTCCAAGTTCTAAGAGTAGTATCTTTGACTTTCAAAAGTCAAAGATAGATTTCTTTTTAGAATGTTGTTGAGTTATTCTTTTTATCTTAACTTCAGGTGGAACAATTGCATAAAATCTTAAAGCTTTGTGGATCCCCGAGTGACGATTATTGGAATAGGTCAAAACTTCCTCATGCTATGTTGTTTAAACCACAACGCCCCTATGAAAGTTGCCTACGGGAAACTTTTAAAGATTTACCTGATAACACGGTGGAACTCATAGAAACTTTGTTGTCCATTGAACCATACAAGCGTGGGACCGCCTCTTCCGCTCTTGCATCTGAGGTTACATTCAGACATTTCATCAACTATTGTAATTTGCATATGAAAATCGAACAATTTGATTATATAAATTGGCAGCTTAGACTTTAATATTTTATTACAGTATTTCACGACAAAGCCGTATGCGTGTGAGCCATCAAGCTTACCAAAATACCCTCCTAGCAAAGAGATTGATGCCAAGAATCGTGAAGACTCAAGAAGGTAAACCATTTTTACGCATATACATAAGAGTGGTATCAAGTTTGGAAGTGATTATTGTGACTTGAATTCACAATAATAAGTTTTTTACTTTAGATAAACTGATTTTGATTATCTGGTTAAATATATGACGAGTTTCGGATGGTTAGTTTTATACGAGGTGCAAAAAAGAAAAATGATTGTGTAAGGGTGAAGTAAATTTAGTAGCTTTTGGCTTGTAACTTATGAGAATGCTACATGTGTTTTCAGGAAGAATCACGTTGGAAGAACACGAGGGCCTGAAGTGTCACGAAGATTGAGTAGAAAACCGAGTGCCACAAGTAAATTGGTGCCCGAGGAGGTCTCTCTCTCTCTCTCTATATATATATATGGGTGTGTTTGGGATTTGCTTATTTTATGTAACTTATGACTTATTAACTTTTGAAAAAGTTAAAAGGTGTTTGGGAATGTGGGTTATTGTGAGGGGATAAGTTAATAAGTTACAATATTGTAACTTATTAACTTATGGGAAAAGCTATAAGGAGGTCAAATAAGGAATCCCAAACACCCCCGTACACACACACGTATACTTATTGTTGAATGGCTATTTTTTTTTACAGAATTTGTCAGACAAAACTGAAGTTAGGCTCAAAATCAACGGAAGTAGTTTAAACAAACAAAAAGACAATGACATAATCTTAGCTTTTGACCTACGTAAGCCGTTTGAAAGCACAATAGGCACCGAGTCTCAAGGAGACATTACATTTTCAGGCCCGTTGCAAGTTCCAGGCTCAAGTGGTTTTGCATGGGCAAAACGGCGGTTTGATGATTCTTCATCCCTAAGGTCATTCGGGAGATCGAGTTCCAAAAGTCTTGTATCCGAGCCTGAAGTTACATTACATCCAAGGGAAACAAAACATATTGACAAGATTGATCGAACCAGTTCTAGAGGTCGGGATTCCAAAGTTACATTTGATGGAGGGCCCCACGATTACCCCTCTAGAGATCTGTCTATGGCGTTTTTCAAGAAAATAGATTCCGTAAGTTTGTTTTTGTTTAAATGAAAAGCTAGAGGTGGTAGTTCCAACCCGTTTGACTTATGAACAGGTCAAATGGCTAACATAAGAAAATTAGTTCAAAAGGAAACAGGTGAAATGGGTTGAACTGGTTGAGAATTGCTAAACGTGTACTTTTAATGCATAAAACCTTTAAACTGTTTTTAAATAAAAAGTTGTTTTATTATTGGAATAATATCATTTTTGTAATAAGATTTGACAAACTAGTTATTTTAAAACATCAAAGAACTTTAGACAAAAGTGTATCATGTCAACTCAACCGGACTCCTAATTTCATATTTTACAAACCAATTACTTATAATGCATAACCTCGTACTTCATTTATTTAACATGTTAGATTATTATACTCCAATAATATAATTTTTATAAAGATCATATTTAAGACAAACTATTTCGAAAAATATATAAAATTTGAACAAAAAGATTCGTGTCAACTCAACCTAACCCAATATTTATCATCATAATATAACTTTTGCAATCGTATTTGACCTCTAATTATTTATATAAGACAGAATTGCTGATATTGTCCTTTATGTTTGCTCTTAATTTCACTGCTGTCCTTTATTTTCAAAATTGATGTGTTTGTCCTTTGGCCCTAACCGAGCTAGTTTTTCTCGTTAAGTCTGGTCATGTGCATGACACATGAGGACAAATTGGTCATTTTACCTATCTAATTTATAATTTTTAATAAATAAACAAAACAAATTAAAAAACTTCATGCTCAATCACCTTCCTTTTACAGGAAAAATATATATATTCAAGACAAAAAGTATTTGGTCAATGCAACCCAACTCCTAATCATATTTGTCACAATAATATAATATATGTCGTCATATCTAACAAACTAATTATTAAAAAAAAGTGGGATAAAAAGTGTTTCGGGTCAACCAAACCAACTTGTACCAGAAACTACTTTTTGACCCGTTATCCACCCTGCTCATTTTACCACCTCTACCAAAATCCGTGAAGGGTTTTGTTTCTTGGTGCAAGTTTTCAACTTTTGGACTTTTTGACACAGATTTATCAGAATCAAGAAGACAAGATTGAGTTTTCGGGTCCTTTGTTAACTCAGCCCCACCAAATCACTGAACTTCTAGAGAAGAACGACCGGCATATCCGCCAAGCAGCCCGAAGATCATTGCTGCAAAAAGGTAGAAACCAAAACTTTTTATGAAATATCAACAATAAACATTTAGCTCATCACAGCCATGATTTTTGCAGGTAGGAAGAACGGCTGGTGAACCGACATGTTTCTTGAATCTGGTCATGGAATCTTGAAAAACTTGATCCATAGCCAATATGGGAATCATTATGACAGTTTAACAGACCAGAATCGTGGGCCCGTTCGAATTACACGCATTTGATGGTCCTAAATTTTTTTAACCTCCATTGATTTGTTAAGAGTAATTTTAGACTAATATCTTCTTTCCTGTAAAAGGAAGGTGATTGAATATGAATGTATAGTTGCAAAAAATTTGCATTGATCTCTTTATGGTTTTGAATATTTACAACACTCTATTTTTTTGAGTTACAACTAAAATGACATGTCCAACACCAAAATTTGTTCTTTTTGTTGATGAAAGAACAAGTTGCTGAAGACAAAAGTGGCCTGGCTGCTAATAATCTGTGCGTGCCGTGTTGCTAAAATTCGTAGGCGAGGATTACAAACAACCCTCGCCACAGTATGGCAGAAAACAGTGCAATACACCAAGTTTTCCTATGGATTTGAATTTTGTCTGGCGTCAAGGTTTTCGGTCGGGTCAAATAAATCAAATGCAATGTCACTATTACTCCTCAACATTCAATAAAACATAAGGTCATTATAACTGTATACATATTTACATAAACAGATTGCACACAATTCTAATCAAACATATCTGTAAATAATTCTAATGAAATTGAAACAAAAACTGACATTGTTTTTTTACTACTCATATCGGATTTGATTATCTGAAAATCAAAATTATAGAAAGATGGATCGATGACGCGAGAAGGAATTGTCGATGAGTAAAATCACTAGTAAAGCAAACGCAAGTCATGAGGTACTAAAGGAGTGAGGTCGTGGTGATTAGCAAATAAGCAAAACAAGGGTTGAAGAATCGAAAGTTTGATCGATTTTTTTTAGTATTAATTGGGTTAGTCTTATTGGCCCATTCTATAAATATTTTTTGTCTTTCATATTAATCTATATATATGGGTTATTGTCTTATTGTTGCATGCTTTCTTTTTATTTTGTAATTTTTATAGTTTTTAAAGCATTTTGTATTTTATAAAAAAGTCAATTACAAAAAGTAATTTTATTTAAATTTTTCATAATCAATGGGTTCGAATATATTTTTTTTAAATTGATAATGGGCTTGCTCGTGAAAAAAAAAAATGGATTCGCTCGTTATGATATTATAGGCTATATATAAAACTGAAAAAAGGCCGGGTTCTGGTAAACCCAGTCTCTTATATATGGCTCCGCCACTGCAACGTACCATGCCCGAAATTAAAAACTTTGGTGTTTGGAGATTTATAACATGCAAGGGTAAGGGGGCACTCCCGGGTTGGGCTAATGTCGATCGGGTTACGCCCCTATCAAATCTCTAAAACAATTCTCCATACCATTTGGGCAAGAACCTGAAGGGAGAGAGAGAAAGTGAGGGATCATATAATGATTTTTGTGTTGTGATTGGTTCAAATTTGATATCTTACGTTAAATAATAAATAAATTATTCTTCACAATCACCATACACCTCTGTTAAATCTCTATAAGCTTCTTAACAATGATTTGACAATATCTCATTGGTCAATTTATTCCCCATACTTATAAAAATCTAACACACTAATCTCACTTACCGGTATCTAGAAAGGTAACAACAGCACAACACTTTTACTTTTGAAAGTGTAGGTTGTTGCTCCAAGGAGTCAAAATTAGGTCTTGCATAATTATAAGCAAATCCAAGATTGAATATTATAAGAATTAGAATTCATGATTGAAAATTGGCTTGGCCGTTGGATAAGGTGACAGTTTCCATGGCTCAACCCTAAATCTATATCAAAATCAGCCCTCTTACCTCCTCATCCTTGTTAATTTTCTTCCGACTGATTCACTATTATGTTGCCCATTTAATTCATTGTGTTCGTCAGAGGTAAATTGGAGGCATAATTTTTGATTAGCTTGCTTAATGTGTACATTGTGTTTATGATTGTAGGTATGGGGTGATCGTTGTCTTTCGTTACTCTTTATTATTATTTTTTTTCATTTTTATTGGAGTTTCTTTTGTATGTGTTGATTTCCTCTCTGTTTTAATTTTGATTGAATTCCGATTGTTTTACTTTTGATTTTCCTCATGCATTATAGATAATCGATTCTTCTTAAAATCCGTATGAACTGAAGTTGAGAACAGTGTCTCTGCACTCATTTGACCTTCACGAGTTACTTCTGATTAACAAGTTTGAAATTTGTTTAATTTATTGGATTGTAGTGTTTGTTACCGTGCTAACAGGCGAATAATTACTTGAGATCTACAGGTTCAAAATCTATTTGGTCGTTTGGATTTAAATGTGCTAATGGGCAATTTATTAATGTTTTTGTCATGTTGGTTTGTTCAATTTAATGAACTTTGCTAACTGAGATCTATTTCTAGGGAAATTTATTGATGGTTTTTATTGCTAATTGAGCTTTTTTAGATATCATAATGCATGTGTGTTTCAGTTCTATTATTTGGAGCCCTAGATTGTAATCTTTTTTACTGTCTCCATTTTAACTCAATGACTGGTTGTGTGTTTCTTCTTTGAAGGTGCGGCTGCTAAACATGCCTGTACTTTCCAAAGGTAATTTCTGTTATCTTTCGACTTTCGTATTAGATTTTGACTCCTTGTCTGCTATACGAATTGTATGCTTAATATGCCTCATTGTTGGCGATCAACTGGTCATTCATGATGTGTTAGTACCATTTCATTTTACATTTTTTATGCATGTCTGTTATACAAATCTAATTTGTAAGTTGCGTAATTGTTGGCGTTCAATTGATAGCTATCTTCTTGAGTCCTTTGACTTTAGCTTATGGCGCTGATATTCTTCTTTCCACCCAATTTATTGTGCATATTATCTAGAACTCTGCCACATACCAAATTCAGTGGGCATGACATCAAGAAATAGAACAAGTAAACATATATAAGATGGCATAAGCTTTATTTTGGCCGGATAAAAGAGTAATTAGTACTACACTGCTTAAGGAAACTGGGCCATCATTTCTAAGCCCATTCATTTTTGTATGCATAATGAGTTGCTTATTGGTACCAACTTAATTTGAGTATTTCTTTGATTTATTTGATATTTTAGTAGGTAGTTATTAATGGCTTTTATGATGTTCAGTTAAGTTTTCTTGCTTAATGACTTTCTATCAATTATAATCCGTGCAAAATGAGTTGCTTATTGGCGTGGCTTGATGGTCTAACTTTACTATGAATTTTGAAATGTTTGATTGCTGTTTGTGTATGCATAATGCTAGATTTATGTATGTGGTACTTTGGTTTCTTTTTTATTGCAGAGCCTATTAAAAGAATTTTAAAACATAACCATGGAAGCATTCTGAACAAATTACCGGGAAGCAGCTTAAACGCATGCATGACAACTTCTGGGATATTGTTGCATCTTATGGTGGTTGAAAAGGTAGGTCCCATGGTTATCTCTAATCCTTTTTCAAGGTTAGTGAAAAAAAAATACTTCATTAACTAAGAGCTTTAAAATGATTAAAATATTGAATATGGCATTTACTTAATTTTTAATTATTCTGATTTCTAAATAACATTTTTTAAATCAGAAATTTGGGATGCACTTCACGCAGCTGCAGAGGCAAAATATGAGTTACCCAAGTATGTGTTAAGTGCACCCACAAATCTGGATGGCGGACCAAAAGCTATGAACCTCAGTTTTGATCCTCTCATCTTTTCTTCGAGCAAATTAATGTTTACTTTATCGTGTTTTGTATTAAGTCAATTGTTTATAGGAATGCGCAAGGTTGTCCTTCTCATACTCTCTACTGCTCCAATTGGTGGTGTTATAAAGGAGAAACTAGGTGTTGGTTTAAGTCAAAAGTGCAGCCCCTTCTGGATGGGCTGATGGCATGCAAATCAATAAGCAATATTGAAGTTTCGGCTCTAGAATGTTGGATGGAAGGGCAACCACGCATCTATGTCGGTTGCTATTGTGGTAAACTATGGTATCTTCCTTTTCTTTTATTTTACTTGGTTGTTTAAAGAAAAACTGTATTAATCATAACATGGAGATAAATAGTTTACCATGAATGTGTGTATGTATTTTGGTTTTAAAAACTTATCATACAAGGTCCTGAATTTTTTTTTTTCGTGGACAGAATTTGATTGCCTGTCATATTGATATTGTTTTGTACGTGAATGTGTAAACGCATGTCTTTGAACGTTTTGCCCAAGGATGTTTGATTACCCTTTTGTCAGCCACTAATTAGTGTGTAATTCCTATGTTAAGTATTGTTACAAGAAGAATATGTAATATTTTTACTATATATGGTTTACAATGACAATTAACTACAAAACTTTTTCCGACGATAACAGTTGACTACAACATTGTCACCTATATCCGGATTGCATATAATGCTACAAACCCACGCCTCATCTTCTACAACAATTAACTACAAAACTTGGTCATTTTGATATGTATCTATTACCTAAAATGTAGGCCAAACGAAAAAAATTTACCCTTGACCCCGTCGCATCGCGGTTGAAAAGTAATGTAGGCCAACCAGTAGTTAAACTGTAATGTAATGTAGGCCAACCAGTAGTTAAACGAGTGTGTTAATTTCGTGTCATATACTAATGTAAAATATATTTATGCGTATTTACATGAATCTCTTAATCTGAAACATAGTTGACAAATGTCTAAAATTGGTGTATCAAAAAATGTGGGCGCTCTTTTGTTCCAACACATAAATATATACATAGGCATGAAGTAATACACTTCTATTTGTAATTCCTGTGAATCCGTATCTCTCAAAATGTATTGTACTACAACCAAAACCGTTGCATATGTTATTGACTTAATGTTAGTGTCACATTACTGCGTTTATATTCCCGTCCACCGGACGGATAAACTGCTAGTTAGATTAATAACACCATTATGTGATATATTCAATTTTGTAAATTGAAGGACCTATTTTTACGAATAACTTGTTTATGGAGACATAAAAACACGGGTGTTATACACTGTTATTGCCATCCCTAGATCATCCCCTAAAGTTGTTATAACCGAATCTAAATCTTTCTCTTGTATTTGAAAATGATATTATTGTTTTGCTATCTTTAACTAAACCTTAATTTGTCAACTATAAATCAGCATTATGGAGAGAATATTCATCTGCATTTAAGAAACCACATGCTAAAGCATAACCTAGGCATATCCTTGCCATGGGAAATTCCTAAACGAACCCCCGTGATGATCTTAAGCGAAAACAGATTGGGGTCACAATCTGGTCATCAAACAAAGGAAAAAACAATTTGGGTTCTTCTAAATCTTATATTGATTACTATAAGTGGAAAATAAAATAAAAAAAAATCATGAAAACATTTGTACCGCACACCTCCGCTGGTACAAGTTTAGTTCTCAAACCCCTTACATGCCAATACATACTTGATTGGTATCATATTTGCAAATTTAAACCTTTGAACGTCGATGAAGTCAAATGCCAGTGGATCACTCTAAGCGTTTAGTTGACAAATGTAAATGCTAATGTAGAGTGAAAGAAAAGACATAAATGATTGAAACATTCTCACGTTACTTTGGGACTTTTCACTTATTTTTGTGAAAACAAATAGAACTAGCTGATCATCCATTTCAAGTATCATCCGTGCATCCATTGGTGGATAGTAAATTAAATCATCTGTATAATTAACTCTACAATTAACTTTAAAAGATAGATACAGTTATCCAAATTATGAGAGAGGTCAAGAAGCGGCGCAACACGGGGGATAGGGGTGATGTCCGGCGGAACAAAGAAACATCTTTTTTGTTTCCAACATCCCAGATGGGGTGTCTAAGTCGGATTTGTGAAGTGTTTTCACAGAGAGAGGAAACATGTCGGATGCTTACGTGGCTAAGAAGAAGGATCTTGGTGGTTATGCTTTCGGTTTCATCAGATTTAAAGGAGTGTCTAATGCGGAGACATTTGCGAAGAGTTGAAGGGAACGAAGCTCTTCGGGGCTGTATTGTCTATATCTGTCGCTCTCTATGATAGGCGAGGAATGCTTGTCGATGACAGAAGGAGGCCTCCTACGTCACGGGGAGCACCGGTAAGGGAGGGTGGGAATGGAGTGGGGAGTAACTCTTTTAAGCAAGTGGGTGTGTCGTATAAGGCAGTTGTGGAGAAAGGGGGGTTAAGCTCGGTGGTCTTGCCTAAAAAGGAAATCTCGTTGGAGTGCCCAGGTTTGAGCTATCCTTCCCAAATTGTTGGGAGAGCTGTTATTGGGGTGGCAAAGAGCATTCAAGCTCTGTGTCAAGTTAGATTGATGCTAAACGAGGCTGGGTTTACAGACACGGCTCTATCATATGTGGGCGGTTTGAAGGCCATGTTTGTTTTCAAAGACCGATCTCATGCGATTTCGTTTCTGAAAGATAAAAGTATTATTTGGGAGAGATTCCTTTCCGAGGCTTTCGTTTGGAATGGTCAAGACATCTTGTTTGATCGTATTGCAGGCTTAAGGTGACAGGTTTGCCATTGATGTTGTGGGATAACACGACCTATGACAAAATCGGAGAAATGTTTGGTTTGTCGGTCTGTCCGTCAAATTTCTTGTGGCAAAGTTCAGATAACTCCTCTGGAGTTTGTTTTGTCCTTACATCTTCCGGTGGCAGGATTGAGGAAGAAATAGTTGTTAAGTGGAATGGAAAAGATTACCTGGTGTGGGTCGGGGAGGAAATGAAGTCTTGGGTGCCTAGCTTTGTTGGGGAAACGGAAACTCAGAGCTCGGGTAATTCGTCGGGGGGTGAGTCTAACACGAACAATATGGAAGCGGAGATAGAAGAGGGGGAATTTATGCCGCCTTCGCCGGTTGGTGTCGGCGGTGGTGAGATGCCGGAGACGGCGCATGTAGACGAGGCGCCTATGGGAGATGACAGGTCGGATGTTAGGGTGGCGGGCGTGCATGAGGTGCAGCCATCATTATGAATGGGGAACATGGGTGCAATAAATGTAGATGGTCAAAACAATTTTTTTTCGAATGATGTGGGTCCAGAGGAGAATTGTAGTCTTTTTGGTTGTGGGTCTGAATTAGGAGCTGGGCCTACCCCTGCTTCTAGGAAAAGAGCTAGAAAATGGAGAAGCCCATCAATTGATAGCCCATCAGATGTGCATTCAAGAGAGGACGGGGGTATCTCTGTTTTACCATTCCCAAACCTAGATAACGTGAATGATGAGATGGAGGTTGGTGATAAAATCGGTGAGCAGGTGGTTAATGGCATGGCGGATTCAAGGATCGTGTCCTCGCCGACTGTCGATCAGATAAACGCTGGTAAACCCGTCAACGGTGTAGAGCCGATTGATGACCTGGATGTGGAAGTGTCTGCCACGGTCCGTACCGGGGCAGAAATTGGGGCAGGCTTGGAAGAGTTTGGTGATTTGGTCAGAACGGTTATCATTGGTGAGGGCGGTTTTTCTGTTTCCTCATGAATTATTTATCCATTAATATTAGGGGGGTGGGCAAAGTCGGCAAAGCCGACTGGATTCGTGGTTTAAAAACATGCGACGACGTTCATTTTGTGGCCATTCAGGAAACAAAAACGAGTTGTATCTCATCTTTCTTGGTTAATAGGTTTTGGGGGAGATTCGCTTGTGAGTTTGACTCGGTGGATGCGATTGGCAGGTTGGGTGGGGTGCTTAGCATTTGGGATCCATCCATTTTTTGCAGAACGGGTTTCGTAAAACATCACAGGTTTATGGCGACGAGCGGGCTGATTCGACCGTTGGGTTTCCTCATTAATATTTTTAACATCTACGCGCCAAATGACCCGACGGAGAGGAGGATGCTTTGGCAAGATCTGTTGATAGTGAGGGCATCGGTTACCGGCTTGTGCGTATTTCTTGGGGACTTTAATGAAGTCCGTTGCCCCGAAGATAGGCTGAACTCAGAGTTTATTGCTTCGAATGCGGCCGCGTTTAATGAATTTATTGAAAACGCGGGATTGGAAGAATATGTAATGGGAGGTGGTGTGTTCACGTATATATCTGACAAAGGTGATAAGTTTAGTAAACTTGATTGGGCGTTGATGTGCAAGGAGTTTATGAGTGCATGGCCTCTCGCCTCGTTTACCCTTTTGTCTAAAGAGTACTCGGATCACAGACCATTGCTTCTGTCTTCTGTCGGTACTGATTTTGGGCATATCCCTTTTCGCTTTTTCAATTCATGGCTAGATTTGTCGGGTTTCGAGGAGTTCGTGAATTTTCAGTTCTTTCGGTTCAAGTTTTCTGGCGCGGGGGACCTGGCAGTAATGACTAAGTTAAGGTGGTTGAAGTCTAGAATCAAACTTTGGTTAGCAGCCGATCGAAAACGAAAAGAGGGGATTTATTTGGAGAAAAAGAACGTGATTAAACAAATCAAATCAATCGGGGAAGGCAGACTTTTAACCGAGGAAGAGTTGTTCCGTAGGTCAGAGTGCATGACCTTTGTGAAGGACTTCGATATTTTAAAATATCGAGATCTAAAACAGAAGTCGCGAATTCGGTGGGCGTTAGAAGGGGACGAAAACACTAACTACTTCCATGGCGTTATTAATGCAAATCTGAAGAGTAATCGCTTACACGGGCTGTTGGTGGATGGGGAGTGGATATCGAATCCAATCATTTTGAAAGATATCATCTTTGATTTTTTTGCTCAGAAATTTCAGGAGCCGGTCTCGGTTAGACCTTCGCTGGTCTTATTTAACTTGAACAGGTTAGAAGATAGGGAGGCTGATTCGTTAGTGCAACCGTTTTCACTTTTGGAAATCAAAGAAGTCGTGTGGGAGTGTCAAAGTGACCGGGCACCGGGCCCGGACGGGTATAATTTTAAATTCTTAAAAAGGTTTTGGAACAACTTGCAGGGGGATTTCGTTAAAGTGTTTAATGAATTTTTTGACGCTCAGTCTTTTAGTTTTGGTTGTTTAGCGTCTTTCAATGCGTTAATTCCCAAAGTGAAGAACCCGGTTTCGTTGGGAGATTTTCGTCCGATAAGTTTGGTGGGATGCTTAAATAAAGTGGTTTCTAAAGTGCTTGTTGGTCGATTAAAGAAGGTTATTGGGAGCCTTATTTCAGAGGAGCCGTCAGCCTTCCTCGCTAACCGTAGCATTTTGGATGGTCCGTTAATCCTTAATGAACTTTTGGCTTGGTTGAATCGGTCAAAGAAGAAGGGATTGATTTTCAAGGTGGATATAGAGAAGGCTTTTGACTCTCTGAATTGGAACTTCTTAGATTCGGTTTTAGATCAAATGGGTTTTCCGTCAAGATGGCGTAAATGGGTATCAGCTATCTTGTCGGCGAGTTGGGCTTCGGTTTTGGTTAACGGGTCCCCGACTCAGGAGTTTCAGTGTTCCTAGGGCCTCAAGCATGGAGATCCATTGTCCCCGTTCCTGTTCGTTATCGCGATGGAGGCGCTTACGGGGGATGATGAAACGGGCGGAAGAGAGGGGACTATATTATGGGCTGAAGTGCGGTCCATCGGGACCGGTTCTTTCCCACTTTCTGTACGCTGATGACGTGGTGTTTGTTGGGAAATGGGACAAGGAGAACGCTTTAAACCTGTGTAGAATACTAAGGTGTTTTTATGTAACACCCCGTAACCGCAGCGGAAACGTAAACGGGATGCAACAGACACCTCTAATATCAACCACATTGTTTATAAAGAAAGCTGAATACATTAAAATACTTCAATTTACATTATCTCATATTTCATTACCGTCTAGGCGATACACACATCATACAATACGATACATAATTCTATTTAATATAATGTATCATAACATCCCACACGCAAATCTTACACACATCAAGCACTTAGAACGTAAGCAATCACTTCATCTTAATCGTACCTGAAAAGCATGTGAGAAAACGGGTCAACTACGAATAGTTGGTGAGTTTCACAATTTGAGTAAACCATGATAAATCAATATCATAATATAATATTATCGATGTAATTATGCTGAGCCCACAAGTGAAACCTCTGACTATCCACATACAACCCCGTGGCATACTCCGCCCACGAACCTGCCCCAAACCGCTATGTCTAACATTACATAGCAAAATAAATAACAAAATAGACATGTGCAACTGGCTGGGAAACATCAGCAAATCCATGCCGGACCAGTTGGGTTTGTCAGACCAATAGTACTATTCACACTCTACCGGCTTTTAGCTAATCACTCGTGTTGCGGGGCCTTACAATGTTAGCAACTCAGACAATTACCATCTTAGTACATTTCCGTACGATTCCCGTACAATAAAATATATATAAATACACGCAAATCCATGCGTTCAGTATGTACTTAAACATTTCAATAGTAACATGCTTTCCGCCCCGGGAAAATATTTAAAAACAATTCAGAAAAAGGGGCTCGTGAAACTCACCTTAGCACATGCAAGCAGGTAACAACAGTCATTATTAGTTAACACGTCCAATCTGTAATATGATCCCTACGATCGTTATTATACAATTATTGTTTATATAATCTTTAACCGTGTTAACCGGTACATCTGGGGACACTGTTAACCCAGTACTGTACCCATTCCGGGGGCAATGTTAACCCAGAAACACTTCTCCGGACTCAGATTGTGATATCGTTTAGAGTTCAATAGTCAAAATTACTATTAGTTCGTTTTCCCCGTTTTGCGTGCCTAGCACGGTTATCCGTTTTTACGTTTCAAAATGAGTTTGGTTACACACGACCCGAAAATAGTCGTTTACTGATAATTTAACTAAAGTTGCGAAGTTAGAGCTCGGTTTAGACGCCCCGATTGGCCGCGAGACCCGTTTCCGTCTTTAGTGCACCGGAAACTGTTTTATCGGATAAAATTACCCAAATCATCCGAATTATTTTCGGATGATTTATTTTTTACTTGTTTAACTCAGTTATATGAAAATAGTTCATTTTTAGGGTTTTTATACACAGGTCAGCTCGTTTAGGCGAACTTTACCGGTTTACGCGTTTTAAACTTTAAAAGTTTGTTTTTGCACAAATAATTATCCGTTTAATCCCGGATCTTGAAATTTTGCACAAATCACTTTTTGACAGTGGGGGATTTTATAAAAATATTTCCAGAATTAATTTTTATATTTAAAATTTATTTATCTATTTTTAAACACCATTTAAACACTAATTATGTCGTAAATACCAAACGACCTTAGAAAAATCCCAAATTTTTCCTGGATGACCCCTGCCATTCAAATAGTCCCCTGTAATTTTTCCAGAACCAAAATCTATTTTTACATGCCATTTTCACTAAAACCGAGCTAGAAAACCCTAGAACTCGTTTAACCGAAAAGCCTACTTAGACTTCTCCAACTGACCTAAAATTTTGTGTGTGAATTTCACATGTTATAAAAAGCTTATCTGGAATTTTCCAGATTTTATCATGATATTTTAGTATTTTTCACCATTTTTAGCCAAAACCGAGCATTAAATTCACCAAATATTCATCCTTTATCCAAAAATTACCAAATTTTCACAGAACTCTTATTTTCATGTGTAGATCATCCCTGTGAAATTTCGTAGCCTAACTCTAAACGTACCACAATATGTCCAAAACACTCATAACCGAACATAAACCGAATATACATTTTGTTTTCCGCCACTACAAGCTACACACTCGTCTTTCTGCCTTATCTACCACTAAATACAGAACTTACAACCAACATACCACAATACCAAGCAAGTTACACTCACCATCAAGCCTCTTACACTATAGTTTCGGTTATTGTTTCAAAACTAAAGTTTAAACCGTAAAAATTCGTTTTTGGTTCGTTTCACTCCTTTCTTGGACCAAGATCCCTTGTATAACCCGTATACATCACTTGATCATGCAAGAATCGGTTTTCATCTCGGGTTTTCACCCTTTTTCACTTGAAACCTCATTTTCTTGCAAATAAACTTAAGAAACGAAGATGGAAACGTAAATAACTTGATTTTTACCTTACTTTTCTTGCTAAAACTCTGGATTTTTGGATCATAAAATGGAGAGGATTGAGAGATCTTGCAATGGTTGCTTAAAAAAAATAACAAAAGAATGGGGTTTAACCCCTTTGGTCCGATCGGAAGTATGAGGGGGGTGGGGTGGGACCCACCTTTCCATTTCTAGCCACACAATTGTATTTTGGAAATCCGGATAATGTTTTGGATAATCTGGTTCAGTTCGTTTTTCGGTTAAATGTTTAATTCAGCTTAAAACGAGGCTAAAACGGTCGTTTTCGGCTTAAAAATGAAATTTATATAAAACCGATTTAAAAACTTTAGAAACTTAAACCATGACATTTATTACCTTAAAACATCATATTATTAATTATTGCGCATCTTTTTCGGCTTGATCGATCGTCTCTTGCTCGGTTTGGTATTGAAGGTTCCGTTTAACGTACCGACGTACCATTAAATCGAAAATTCTTTTTCTGTGCTTTAATTCACTTATCCCGAAGCTTTAATACTTCGTAAACATCACTAAATATCATATATATCGTCTATAATTGAACCCTCGATTCGTTCGGGTTTCAATAACTATCGATCGATTAATCGCATATTCAATACGATGAATTATATATTCACGTACAATCAATACAGTGAACCATGTATTCTCGTATAATTACAAAGGTTATTCATGTACCCGACATTAAATATAACGTAACTATTGTCTACAGGTTTAGGGTATACCTGGTTTCGTCGGAATCGTTACATTCTCCCCCCGTTAAGAAATTTCGTCCTCGAAATTTTACACGCCCACTATCCCCTTCCGAGAGAAAGGTGGGGGTTTTTCCTTCAGAATTCACCCTCGCGTTACCAGGTATAATCTGGTCCTCGCTGTGAATTCCACTTAATCTTAATCAATAAAGCTTGGTGTGTCCAAACTGTTTAGTTTTCCCGTCTACTATCTCTACGGAATTATTTATGGTATCAAGCACGTCTTCTATGAGTACCTCCATTACTGGTACTTTCGTTGCCTCATCGCTTAGGTACTTTTCAATCCGTATACATGGCAAAACGTCATGTATAGTACTTAGCCCCTGGAATACTTTAATCGATAAACTAAATGACCAATCATGGAGATAGTCTCATAAGGTCCAATATATTAAGGAGCTATTTTCGGTTTTGCCAAACCTTATATCACCTCTCGAAGGTGATGTCTTAAAAATGCCTTGTCACCTCTTTCCGGTGACAATGGTTTCCTTTGAATGTTGGCATAAATCCTTTGCCAATCTCGCGTTGCTTTCAACTTATCTTAAATATTATAAATCCGATTGGTTGTTTCTCGAATCAATTCAAATCTTATGGCTTGAGTGACGCCCATTTTCAATTTAACAAATTGGTGATAATTACTTCACCCATAGAAAGCTTCAAGCTCTCGATGCTTCCTTCCCCGCCTTCCAATAATGGAAGTAGGATGACTATTTCGATCTGAGATAATTGAAAATGGTACTCCACGACGAGATACCATTTCACCATCATGAATTTGGGCGAGAATTCATTGTGGTAATCGTCATGGATTGGGATGAAATGCGAGGATTGGTTAATCGATCCGCGATTACCCAATTTACCTCATGCCTTTGATATATCTTGGGAATTTGCGTCCCAAAATCCATTGTAATTTATTCCCACTATCATTGACGAATTTTCTGTCGTTGTGGCGTTCCCTTGGGTTTTCGGTGTGCAGTCTTATCTCTTGCATAACTTAAATATTCACCAACATACGTAACCATATCTTTCTCCAAACTCGGCCATTAATAAAATCCTTTCAGATATTCGTATCATCAATAGTCAAATCCGATCCCGGATGTATGGAATATTTCGATCTATGCGCTTCGTCCATGATTAATTCACGAAGGTCATGGAGGGTCGGGATCCAAACCGGATTTTTGAAGTAGAGAATTTCGTCCACGCGCTGTTCGAAATTCTTCTCATTGTCGTAAAGTCCCTCCTTTTCCAATTGTTCCTCTTTCAACGCCTCACGTTGAGCGACTCGAATCAAGTCCGAAAGGTTCGACTGGACTATCATCCCCAGCGCTCGCACTCGCAATGGCTTAACCCGATCTTTCCTACTCAAGGCATCGGCTGCGACGTTAGCCTTGCCGGGGTGATAACGGATGTCACAGTCATAATCGCTTAACAACTCGACCCATCTTCGTTGAATATGAGACTGTGGTCTCTTATCATCTATAAAATTTGTACATTTGCGTCGTACAAAGGATTATGAGTTGGGTAATGCTAAAAATTCTTCAATAAACCGCTGATAGTCTTCGGCTAGTCCTAAAAATTGGCGCATTTCCTTTGGCGCCTTGGGGACTTCCAATTTTAATGGTTTCTATCTTACTCGGATCAACGTGTATTCCTTGATGGTTTACAACGTGACCGAGGAATTGCACTTCTTGTAACCAGAAGTTACACTTGGGGAATTTTGCATACAACTTCTCCTGATTCAGAAGCTCTAAAATTATTCTTAAGTGTCGCTCGTGCTCTTCTTTACTTTTCGAGTAGATCAAAAATATCGTCAATAAACACGATGACGAATTTGTCGAGGTAGGGTTTACAGACTCGATTCATGAGGTCCATGAACACTGCCGGCGCATTTGTTAGCCCGAACGGCATAAATAAGAATTCATAATGGTCGTAACGAGTCCGAAACGTTGTTGTTGCAACGTCCTCCTCTTGGATTTTTCATTTGGTGATAACTATATCTAAGATCAATTTTCTAAAAATAAATCGCCCCTTGCAGTTGGTTAAATAGATCATTTACTTCGAAGAAGTGAATACCTATTCTTGATCGTCACTTTATTCAGTTTCCCTAATCAATACATATCCTAACACTTCCGTCCTTCATTTCCCAAATAACACTGGTGCACCCCATGGTGACTAACTAGGTCGTATAAAACCTTATCCAATAATTCTTGCATTTCAGTTGGTGCAAGTCGGTAAGATACTTTGGCAATAGGATATGCTCCTGGTATTAGATCGATACGAATTTCAACTTGTCATGCTGGTGGTATTCCGGGCAGTTTTTTTTTTTGAGAAAACTTCTGGATATTTACGTATCACCGGAACATCTTCTATATGTTTTCTTTTAAATCGTACACTTTTCTCTGTATCTAATCGCTTCATCGTCCGAAAGAGAGCTTCTAATCATCTTCTTTTCATATTTGATTTCAGCTTCATGTTGAGTTAGCCAATCCATGTTAACTATTACGTCAAAACTTCTTAACTTTACTGGTCATAAGTCAATCAGGAAGGATTGATCGTTCAGAATAAAAGGGCAATTCCGAACTATCTGATTAACTATCATGGTTTTACCGTTAGCGACTTCTACGGTATAAGGTTCTATGGTTTCACTAATCGGTATCTTTCCAAATGGTAGGAGGTTAACAGGAACTAACTTCTATCGGTGACCGTAAAAATATCACTGAAGCCTATTGATTTAAAACTACAACATACTTAATACCACCTTTGGATCATGACGTGCTTTATTCGAATTACTCACAAAAGCACGGCTCCTTGCTTGATCAGAGGTTGATGCTTGTCATGAGGTTCGTCTTCCAACGACACCTTGGTTCAACTTTGGGCAATTTCTCTTGAAACGTTCTGTACTGCCACATTCATAGCAAGTACAACTGTTTGGCATAATTTGATTTCTTTGGATGGATTGTTATTGAAGCTGTTGGGTTCAGAGTGGTTGTACACGAATGGGTTGGGGTTGCCGGTTCACATGGCTTCAATTGGTTCTACAATTGGGGCATTACGTCCATCTTTACCACACCTGTGGCCTACTATCACTCGACATTCTTCTTCCTTTATCATTTCTCTTCTTTAACACTCGACGTCTCACCTAACGTCCTTCTAGTCCGCTTCCCATAGAGTCAAATATATCAATGCTGGCTTGTGACACAACCCTTCCAAAGGTTGTATATTTTACAGGATTGACTATATTCCTTATCGATGGAGTTAGTCCCCAATATAGCGCTCACTTCGCTTAGTTTCAGGAGTAATTAGCCATGTTTCTAGACATGACAATTCCTTCAAACGATTAGCGTGTTCTAAGTGATCAGCACAAGAATTTTAAATTCTGACCATATCATCTGAGTAATAATTTTCTAACTATAATTTTGTACCATCGTGTTCCATCACGATACAACATAATCTACCAACATATCTGTAGCATATTTCACTACACAATGTTCTAGACTCTTACCAATATCCTTAACCATTTCGATCTTTTCTATCCACTTGCTAATCTATTCCTCCCTTTACCATCAGTAAACTATTAATAATTTCCTTAACACAACCAACAAACATATCCTTCATACCGGATTTAATTCATTACGACTACTATTCATGTTTAGTTTATAACTAATACTTGTAGTCATAATAGTATTCGGTGGGACATTATCACTCTTAGTAATACCACTAAGAATTGAAATATTCATATTCATGTGATTGCTCGATCTATAATTCTGCGATCACATTTGCATCAACACTAGCAGTGATCTGTGATACGACATTCGGTATCATCATCTGCTATCTTTGAGCAATCAACTGAATCATATCAATCTCCATCATTGGAGTTACTCTTTTTAGGTCATTCTGCCGTACCCATCCCGTACGCAGTAATCAATACTAATCTCACCGTATAACTCGTTACCAGCTCAATCATAACAGCAGGTACACATACACACCAAATATTATCATACATATTACACATACCAGTATCTAGTATATATGTCCCACAAATATAATAACATATGGACTTAACCTGACGTCGGTTAACGTTTAAATATGTTTCATAACCCTTGTCACCGACTGACATATAGATTTTTCTCAACAAAGATTAATGTTTAATATGCTTGATTTCAATATCCTTTTGCATGTCAGCATAACCGATACATGCTCACCGTGAGCACCAAACGATTACGTACCACGGAGTTATAATATCCGTGTCTATTTGTATATCCGGCATACACGGTATACCACCTACGAACGAACAACCAACTATGCTATAATGATTCCAACACCTCTTTGTGTATGGGTAATCATTCTATTCGAGTATACATGGGTATAGGCATCTAACGGATGTAAGGATAACATAGGGAGTTGCAAGGTTCAAGGTAATCGCGCTACCCATGTTGCCTTCAAATATTATCAATTACTATTATGGGAAACTCTATCACTTGCTCAGTCAATGTCCTCCGGCGTTCTAGGTTCGCTAAAATCGGTAATTCTCGATCTGGAGGTGGTATGTCTCATATGTTTGAGAGTGAGAAATACACTTATATATTTCTATATATTATTTTTTTTATCTGCTCATTTATTATCAAATTTATTATTATTTTTTTTTACCTTAATGGAATAAGAATGGGTTCAGGTACAGGTCCGTCCGTACGTGAGGGTCGGCGGTTCGGGTGAACATAGGGGGTTATTAAGATATACGGTACTGGTATTGGTAGGGTAAAGGATTTATTAATTTTGGTTGGGAGTGACGGTTACTAAATATTTCTGGTTAATGTCAAACGGGAGATCTAACTTGGTACTATCATAACTATGGCCCGATAAGTCAGACTTATCATTAACCGATGCTCTAGAAATTTCAGCATCCTCGGTACTTTTATTATTTCATCCCCCGGTTCCTTATCCGGGTCCTATTTCTCTATACATGTACCCACAAGATATGTACATACATATATATACACATTAGCACGCATAAATAATATTATATACTTTACACATATGTTGCCATTTTTACCTATTAATGTTCCCCGTGACTTCCCCTGAATTCCCTCGTGCGGACAAGTCTGTTATTATGTTCCGGACCATAATAACTCACTTGTCCATCCAAGTTCATCCAAATCTCGTCACTATAAATTATTAGTTGATATTCAGATCCTATAATACTTGAGCTACTGGTTATATTTTAGGTATCTTTTAAAGACATCCTAATTCTTTATAACCAGTGGCTCTGATACCAACTTCTGTAACACCCCGTAACCGCAGCGAAAACGTAAACGGGATGCAACAGACACCTGTGATATCAACCACATTGTTTATAAAGAAAGCTGAATACATTAAAATACTTCAATTTACATTATCTCATATTTCATTACCGTCTAGGTGATACACACATCATACAATACGATACATAATTCTATTTAATATAATGTATCATAACATCCCACACGCAAATCTTACACACATCAAGCACTTAGAACGTAAGCAATCACTTCATCTTAATCGTACCTGAAAAGCATGTGAGAAAACGGGTCAACTACGAATAGTTGGTGAGTTTCACAATTTGAGTAAACCATGATAAATCAATATCATAATATAATATTATAGATGTAATTACGCTGAGCCCACAAGTGAAACCTCTGACTATCCACATACAACCCCGTGGCATACTCCGCCAACGAACCTGCCCCAAACCGCTATGTCTAACATTACATAGCAAAATAAATAACAACAAAATAGACATGTGCAACTGGCTGGGAAACATCAGCAAATCCATGCCGGACCAGTTGGGTTTGTCAGACCAATAGTACTATTCACACTCTACCGGCTTTTAGCTAATCACTCGTGTTGCGGGGCCTTACAATGTTAGCAACTCAGACAATTACCATCTTAGTACATTTCCGTACGATTCCCGTACAATAAAATATATATAAATACACGCAAATCCATGCGTTCAGTATGTACTTAAACATTTCAATAGTAACATGCTTTCCGCCCCGGGAAAATATTTAAAAACAATTCAGAAAAAGGGGCTCGTGAAACTCACCTTAGCACATGCAAGCAGGTAACAACAGTCATTATTAGTTAACACGTCCAATCTGTAATATGATCCCTACGATCGTTATTATACAATTATTGTTTATATAATCTTTAACCGTGTTAACCGGTACATCTGGGGACACTGTTAACCCAGTACTGTACCCATTCCGGGGGCAATGTTAACCCAGAAACACTTCTCCGGACTCAGATTGTGATATCGTTTAGAGTTCAATAGTCAAAATTACTATTAGTTCGTTTTCCCCGTTTTGCGTGCCTAGCACGGTTATCCGTTTTTACGTTTCAAAATGAGTTTGGTTACACACGACCCGAAAATAGTCGTTTACTGATAATTTAACTAAAGTTGCGAAGTTAGAGCTCGGTTTAGACGCCCCGATTGGCCGCGAGACCCGTTTCCGTCTTTAGTGCACCGGAAACTGTTTTATCGGATAAAATTACCCAAATCATCCGAATTATTTTCGGATGATTTATTTTTACTTGTTTAACTCAGTTATATGAAAATAGTTCATTTTTAGGGTTTTTATACACAGGTCAGCTCGTTTAGGCGAACTTTACCGGTTTACGCGTTTTAAACTTTAAAAGTTTGTTTTTGCACAAATAATTATCCGTTTAATCCCGGATCTTGAAATTTTGCACAAATCACTTTTTGACAGTGGGGGATTTTATAAAAATATTTCCAGAATTAATTTTTATATTTAAAATTTATTTATCTATTTTTAAACACCATTTAAACACTAATTATGTCGTAAATACCAAACGACCTTAGAAAAATCCCAAATTTTTCCTGGATGACCCCTGGCATCCAAATAGTCCCCTGTAATTTTTCCAGAACCAAAATCTATTTTTACATGCCATTTTCACTAAAATCGAGCTAGAAAACCCTAGAACTCGTTTAACCGAAAAGCCTACTTAGACTTCTCCAACTGACCTAAAATTTTGTGTGTGACTTTCACATGTTATAAAAAGCTTATCTGGAATTTTCCAGATTTTATCATGATATTTTAGTATTTTTCACCATTTTTAGCCAAAACCGAGCATTAAATTCACCAAATATTCATCCTTTATCCAAAAATTACCAAATTTTCACAGAACTCTTATTTTCATGTGTAGATCATCCCTGTGAAATTTCGTAGCCTAACTCTAAACGTACCACAATATGTCCAAAACACTCATAACCGAACATAAACCGAATATACCTTTTGTTTTCCGCCACTACAAGCTACACACTCGTCTTTCCGCCTTATCTACCACTAAATACAGAACTTACAACCAACATACCACAATACCAAGCAAGTTACACTCACCATCAAGCCTCTTACACTATAGTTTCGGTTATTGTTTTAAAACTAAAGTTTAAACCGTAAAAATTCGTTTTTGGTTCGTTTCACTCCTTTCTTGGACCAAGATCCCTTGTATAACCCGTATACATCACTTGATCATGCAAGAATCGGTTTTCATCTCGGGTTTTCACCCTTTTTCACTTGAAACCTCATTTTTTTGCAAATAAACTTAAGAAACGAAGATGGAAACGTAAATAACTCGATTTTTACCTTACTTTTCTTGCTAAAACTCTGGATTTTTGGATCATAAAATGGAGAGGATTGAGAGATCTTGCAATGGTTGCTTAAAAAAAATAACAAAAGAATGGGGTTTAACCCCTTTGGTCCGATCGGAAGTATGAGGGGGGTGGGGTGGGACCCACCTTTCCATTTCTAGCCACACAATTGTATTTTGGAAATCCGGATAATGTTTTGGATAATCTGGTTCAGTTCGTTTTTCGGTTAAATGTTTAATTCAGCTTAAAACGAGGCTAAAACGGTCGTTTTCGGCTTAAAAATGAAATTTATATAAAACCGATTTAAAAACTTTAGAAACTTAAACCATGACATTTATTACCTTAAAACATCATATTATTAATTATTGCGCATCTTTTTCGGCTTGATCGATCGTCTCTTGCTCGGTTTGGTATTGAAGGTTCCGTTTAACGTACCGACGTACCATTAAATCGAAAATTCTTTTTCTGTGCTTTAATTCACTTATCCCGAAGCTTTAATACTTCGTAAACATCACTAAATATCATATATATCGTCTATAATTGAACCCTCGATTCGTTCGGGTTTCAATAACTATCGATCGATTAATCGCATATTCAATACGATGAATTATATATTCACGTACAATCAATACAGTGAACCATGTATTCTCGTATAATTACAATGGTAATTCATGTACCCGACATTAAATATAACGTAACTATTGTCTACCGGTTTAGGGTATACCTGGTTTCGTCGGAATCGTTACATTTTACTTGGTCTCCGGGTTACGGGTGAATTTAAAAAAGTGCCATGTGTTTGGTACGTGTGTGGATGATCCAGAAATGGAACAAATGGCGGGTGTTCTCCGGTGTAGGATTGGTGCTATTCCATTTGTTCATCTTAGCCTTCAAGTTGGGCGGAACATGAACGCGATCAGCGCATGGGACACGATTGTTGAGTTATTTCGGAAAAGGTTGTCCCATGGAAAGCCAAATCTCTGTCAGTTGGAGGTCGCATTACGGTGATTAAGTAGGTTCTCAATTCGTTACCTACTTATTACTTCTCGTTATTTAAAGCTACAGAAGGTGTGTTAGAAAAACTCGAGCGGTTAAGGAGGGTTTTCTTTTGGGGAGGTTCGATTGAGAAAGCCAAAATTAATTGGGTCACATGGGATAAGATTACGGCTCCGGCTAAGTTCGAGGGCCTTGGTTTAGGGCGGTTGCGTGACGCAAATTTATCTTTGATAGCTAAGTGGTGGTGGAGGTTTAAAACCGAGAAGGGTTCGTTATGGTGGAAAGTTATTTGGGCAGTCCATCACTCCTCGAGAGCGTGGGCGGCCATTCCTGCCAAGTTGTCTTTACCGTGCCCCTGGACTCGGATTGTTAAGATTTCTTCATGTCTTCGGAAATCGGACATTCTTATTAAAAATTGTTTTCGACAATAGGTGGCGAGTGGATACTCTACTTGGTTCTGGTTGGATGTGTGGGTTGACTCTATTCCACTTTGTGAGAGGTTTCCAAGATTGTTTTCACTTGAAAGGTATAAAGATTGTGTGGTCGCAAACAGATTATACATGTTGGACAATTGGATTTGTGGTAGGTGGGATTGGCTTAGAAGTCCAACAGATATGGTTGAAGTGGAAGAATTTAGAGGTTTGTTGAGGGCCTGCCAAGGTTTATGCTTGGTGCATGGGAATGATAGGGTGGTTTGGTCCTTGGACTCCTCTAGTGATTTTACGGTTCATAGTTTGAAAGCTCGTATCGTTGAAAACTCTTTCGCAATCCCTGATTTTGTGTTCGTTTGGAATAACTTAGTTCCAAAGAAATTTGGTTTCGTAGCATGGAGGGTGGTCCTTGGTCGCTTACCGACTTATGATGCTCTAGCCAAAAGAAACATTCCGATAAGTTCGGTTTTGTGCCCGATCAGTTGAACATGTTTTTGTTTCGTGTGGCCTAGCCCAGACGTTGTGGAGTTTGATTGCCCAGTGGTGTAACATGCCGGATTTTTTTATCTTTTCTATTCGGGATTTGGTGGACTTACACAAATTTATCTCAGCGCCCAAAGATAAAGCAAAAATCTTTCATGCAATATGTTTGGTCGCGATATGGTGTTTGTGGAAGAAGAGGAACGCGCTAGTGCATAACGGGTCTCCCATTCAAGTCACGAATCTTTTAGAGGAGATAAAGGTGATGGGCTTCCTTTGGATTAAGAACAGGTCGCGCAGATTCGGTTTGTCTTGGGAAGATTGGCGTGGCTTCCAGGTGTAGTGTGTTGGCTATTTTTTTTTACGTTTGCAGTCTTCTTATGTTTTTTTCGCTTTTGGCCCGCTTGCATGGCCTTTATGTTTCTGGTGCTTGTTTTGTTTGTAACTTTGGTGGTGCGCATAGCTTCTTGCTAGCGTTTTTTATATAAGTTGTTTTGTTGGTCGTTAAAGAAAAAAACTTTAAAAGATGATTAAAATAGGTATATTGGTTTTTAATAATCTCAACTATTGTCTTTTGGTCACTGCTGGTCCAACTAATGATTTGGCTACTGATGCTCCAAACTTTTAAAGTATTTGTTCCTAATGGTACGCGACTAACAGAATCCTAACGTCGTTAGTTTCAGGTCGTCGGAAACACGTTTTTGGCCGGAAAGTTCAAATTTGTTGCCAGAAAACACCACTTGAACACCGCACCCACCGCCAATTGACTCACTGCTAACCAACTACAACCACTTGAGCACCATCAACCGATTCCGACAATGGTTTTAGGGTTTTCGACGACCTCAATAATTGGGGCCTTTATAGAAAAATGTTGCTAAAGGTCCGATACGAAGTTATCAAGATGTTTGGGACAAAAATGTTGAGTTTTCGGGGGAAAAATTGAGTTTTCCGACCAAAACCGTTTTTCCTACGACCTGAAACTAACGACGTTAGGCTTCTGTTAGTCGCGGATCGTTAGGAACAACTACTTTAAAAGTTGGGACCATCAGTAGGCAATTCATTAGTTTGGACCAGCAATAACCAAAAGACAATAGTTAGGATCATTAAAAACCAATATGCCATTAAAATCTATCTATTCTAATAAAAGACTACTTAATTTTGCCACTTGTCAATCTCATAGCCCTTCTTATCTTTTTTTTTTCAACCTATTTTAATAATGGTCCCTTATCTTTAAGGCACTTTAATACATGAATTCAAGTTTATTTTTATTAAAGGTAAATTATAATTAATTCATTCATTAACATTAATGGTGAAATAAGAAAATAAGGAAATTTTAGCGTTGAAGTTGCAGGTCTTCAAGAATAAAATTTTCAAGTCACGAATAATTGCAAATTAAAGAAAATAAAGGTGCATCATTGTCGAAGAATTTGGATTTGTATGGTAATAAACTACAAATTGTTTTTAAACTAAGATTCGAGCAACGGTGCATAATATTTTATATAAAGTTAGTTTCATATTTAGATTTAAAATTTTCTCATATGCATTTGAACTCAGGAAAATGTGTATTTTTTTAATTTTCTCTAAACATTTTATATAAATATTGCAAACATGGAGAACACCTATTATATAAATCTGTGTTTAGCTTTAATTAATTAATTAAAGTTGAATATTATAATTACAATCCATATATATAATGATTTACTGTATGAACTAGATGTAATTTATTTATTTGACTTTTTATGTAATATAAAGGGTTTTAGTTAGAAGAAGATCAATATTTAGTTTTTAATATTTTCTTCTATAGCTCAGACCAAAATGCTTCAAAACTGTCACACCCCAAAGTACGAATTTTACAAAAACATATATTTTATGACTTGATTTATACCTTTTTAATACATTTAAATATATTTAACTTAATATAACATGCGACAAATTACTTAATTAAAAGCTTTCAAATTCGAAATTTTGAATCAAAAAATATATTTCAATTCCATCCCACTATTTCGCTTTCCAAAAATTATTTAGGATATTGAAACCTAGATTCATAGAATATCGTTTTCGTTAGGTTTTTACATAATTTCAATATTATATTAACTTACTAATTTTATTTTTATGCAAATACAACGAATTGAAGTTATGTTAGTCTTTTCAGTTGGTTGATATATAATTAAAATGTTTATTATGGTTTATATTCAAAATAATAAAGCTATACACAAAATTTTTAAAAAATTACAGTTATAACATTTATTATTAAAATATGTTATAAAAATTTATTAAGATTCACACCTTAATTATAACGCAACTTAATAGAAATATTTATTATTTTTATTTTTATTTTTCTTATTCTTTGTAACTTAATCATGTTCCTCATTACATTTCAATGATATTCTATTTTCATACTAATTGTAAAAAAAATAGTTAATTATGTTAAAAGTTATTTAGCATGCTTTCATAAAATCCGAGATCTTTGCTTCTTCTTCTTCTTTTTTTTTTCTCTATAAGTTGTTAAAATTTATATATATCGATTAATTAAGTATTTCAACAACTTTTCATAATATGAACTAATAGCATGGGATTAGTATTCAAAATTTAAACATTTCTTATTCAATATTTTGAACTATTATAAATAAGAATCACTGTCTTCACTTTTTGCAACTTTAAGCTTTAATATTCGCATAACTCAGAATAATCACTTTTATTTCAACAATGACGTTAAGTTTAGTATGTCTTTGTCATTTTCCTATTAATTACATTCATATTAAACGAAACAAATCATTTTGTTATATTTTAATTTTTGATTTTATATGTTGCTTGATTATACAACTTTTAATTATAAAATATAAAATAAATTAAAAATTTGTCATACACAGAATATTAATGACAACAAATTTATCATAATCAATCAATTTCAGAATCTAAAGATTCTAGAAATGATTATTTCAACAAAGTTCGGGTAATCCGATTTTTGGGATAATCATGTTTTTTGGATAAACATGAAAAGATGATCTCAGATGACATTATATTAATTGTTTAAAATGTATGATATTTTATGTGTATGTATAATTTTTTTGTTAGTTTCATGGATATATTTATCATTATTTAGGGTAGGTATGTACTTGAACGAACCTTATTTGTCACACGGACAACTATACGTGGCTACATCAAGAGTTACAAGCAAACTTCTATATTACCTTATCAAGAGTTACAAGAACACATGGACTAAAGATTTTGATTTTTGATAAATAATGTATACCGGCCAATACAACAACAAATTAGTGTACAAGGAAGTTTTTTACTTATTTGTAACATATTTGTGTAACCTTAATTATGTAATTTTTACAATTTTAACATAATTGTAACTGTATTAACAATATATGATCATTTTGTTGACTGAATTTCACTTAATGGATAGAGTTTAAAATTTTTATCAATTACTCGTGTAATACACGGGCCTCAAACTAGTATGAACATAAATAGATATTCGAACAAAAAAAAAAAGAAAGAAAAAACGAAACAGACTATCCCAATGAATACTTTTTAGAACGTGTCTACCACTCTCGGATCATAAAATTCGTTAACAAAATATAAAAAATTATTAGTCATAGACTTATACTATTTTAATAATAAATAATAGTGTCCTTATAATATTAGGAAGAGAAATGAAACATGCAATAATAATAATAATAATAATAATAATAATAAAAAGAAAAGGTGGATGAAATGAATGATGAATATATAGAGAGAGAGAGCTGCTTGGATCGGCAATTGCAATTACAAATAATTTGACAAACCCTAGCAATCGTCTTGCAGTCACTGATTGTGTTCAGGAAACCTGAATGACGTTACGTTAGAGTTAATTATAATCTTCTGGTGAATGAATGAATGAATGAAGTTATAAATGGCGCTGTTGAGACGGTTGTTTTACCGTAAACCGCCGGACCACCTCCTTGAGATCACCGACAGGGTTTTCAGTACGTATCGTTCATTCATTTCGATCTTATCATTTGATAGTAATAATAATAATTCATTGTTGATTTTGAATGCTACGTGCGTACGTTAGGTTTAGTTCAGCTATATATCATCAAGGTTTTAGAAGATCAGTAGAATTTATTAGGGACCTAAAACTAAAACTGATATTGCCATTCATTAATTCATTGACAAAGAAGCAATCGAGATAATTTTAATTTGATTATCACAACTAACTAACTAACTAACTAACTAATTTAAAACACCTTGCTAGCTATTATCTGATTATGATTATTCGCTTTCAAAACGCATATCCAACATCTCTTTCTTTTATATAATATCACATGCAGTCTTCGATTGCTGCTTCTCAACTAATGTGCTGCAACCAGATGCATACAAAGCTTACATCACTGCCATTCTAGCCCAGCTTCAAGAATACTATCCTCAACCTTCTTTCATGCTTTTCAACTTCAAACAAGGACATGACAAAACGACCCAAATTTCGGCTATACTATCTCAGCATCATATGAAACTCACAGAGTACCCTTGGCAGTATCCCATGCTACCATTAGAAGCTGTCTATCTTTTCTTACAGTCCTGTCAAAACTGGCTATCAGACCAAAAAAACGTGCTTCTAATGCATTGTGAAACAGGAGGCTGGCCCGTTTTTGCATTTATGCTTGCAGGCCTTCTTTTATTTAGCAAACAATATACAGGTGAACAAAAAACACTAGAAATGGTATACAAACAAGCTCCACACGAGCTATTTAATATTTTATTGCAGCTAAATCCTCAACCGTCACAACTGAGATATCTTCAGTATGTCACCAAGAGAAATTTAGGGATTGATTGGCCACCTGAAGAAGCACATTTAGCTATCGATTGTCTTATACTTCGCTTCCTCCCACTAATTGGTGGAAAGGGTTGCTGACCCATCATCCGCATATACGAGCTTTCAACAGAATCTGATAAAAGCTGTAAGCTTTTATTTTCCACCTTAACCTCGAACACCAAGAAGCATGTTCGCTGTTATCGAATGGTAAAATGTTTGCTTCCTTGTTTTTGTTTACTTGTTAGACATAATATATACCCACATCTAGTGAAAACATATGGAAACACAACTTGCTCTGTAGTATAATCCTGTGGCTTATGATTGCAGAATGAATGCCGACTGGTAAAGATAGATATTCATTGTCGTGTTCATGGGGATATTGTTCTTGAATGCGTTCATTTAGAGGATGATTATGTAACGGAGGATGTGCTGTTCAGAGCAGCGTTCCATACAGCTTTTATCCGGGGTAATGCATTGGTGTTGGCTCGTGATGAAGTTGACCTTAAGTGGGATGCCCGGGATCAGATGCCAAAAGACTTCAAGGCGGAGGTAGGCCCCTGACTTTGACTTTGCTATGCACTAACTAGAGGTGGCAATTTCAACCAATTTACTTCAGAATGAATCAATTTATGTTGTGTTTTATTTGAAATGGGCCAAACAAAATTATTATCAATGCATACAACATTCTAAATTGTTTTACTCAAATATTTAATTTTGAATATTTTCTTATAATATTGTTTTCTGATCATATCTGTAGATACTTTTTGTGGATGCTGATCCTCTACCATCTGTTATCACCACAGACAGAGTATCTGCTGATGGCAGTGAGACAACTGGCAGTGGTTCAGCTGATGAGTTCTTCGAGGTTGAAGATATACTTGAAGACAATATTTCAGAATTTGAAGCAGAACTACATTCATCTCAACATCATGATAGGAATCAAAACGATCATGTTGAGGTTGACCCGAGTCTGCAATCAGTGGAAGATGTTAACATAAAAAACACATTAGTAAAAGATGTAGATTTGAAGCTAGTTGTTGATTTGAAGCCCACAATAGTCAAAGAAGAGGCTGATATGGGTGACTCTGATAAAGTGGAGAGCTTGGAAGTGAAATCAGATGATTTATTAGAGGAAATGAAAACCATCAAAGATAAAGAAGAGAATCAAAGGGCGAAGAAGGTTGAGCCCACTTGTCGAAAAATGTCAAAAAAGGAAATTCCGAAAAATGCAAGACTGGCGAAACCGAATGCTGTGTCACGATGGATTCCGTCTAATAAAGGCTCATTTATGAATTCCATGCATGTACACTATCCATATTCTAGACATTTGAGTGCACCACCTGTGTTAACACCATTGAAGGATTCTCAGTTAGTAGAGAAGAAGAAAGGATCAAAGAAACAAGCTTCATGTCCACCATCTTTGGATGTAAAACAAGTGACAAAAGCTAATGATGGATCACTTGAATTGCCAAAACATTTGAAAAATTTGGAAATCGGATCAGCGGTGCCCTCTTCACCAGAATTGCCATTACCAGCTCCTGCTACCCAGTCACTTGGTGATGATTCTACAACTAAAAAACCTACACATGATGGTTTGGTAGTTACACCTATCTCCACCACTGTTGCCCTATGGTGGCACACCTCCACCACTGTTGCCCTATGGTGGCACACCTCCACTAGGTGTTCATGCACATGCACCTCCTCCATTACCTGGAGGAGCCCCTGAACCCCCTCCACCACTTGAAGGAGCACCTCCGCCACCTGGAAGAGCACCTTCGCCTCCTCTACCCGCAGGAGCGCCATCACCTCCGCCTCCACCACCAGTTGGAGGACCACCTCCACCTCCACCTACGCAACCATTTGGAGGAGCGCCTCCACCACCATTTGGAGGACCACCTTCACCTATGCCACCATTTGGAGGAGTGCCTCCACCTCCGCCACTACCAGGAGGACCACCTCCACCCCTGCGACCATTTGGAGGACCATCTCCTCCAACACCAGGAGGAGTGCCTCCACCTCCACCACTACCAGGAGGTCCACCTCCCCCACCATTTGGAGGACCACCTCCACCACAACTACCAGGAGGACCACCTCCCCCGCCATTTGGAGGACCGCCACTACTTGGAGGAGCACCTCCACCTCCTCCACCGCCTGGAGGAGCACGAGGACCTCCTCCACCGCCTGGGGTACCTGGACCTCCGGGTGGCCCTCCACCTCCACCTGGTCGATTAGGTGGCGGTCCAGGTAGAGGTCGTGGGCATGGACCAGCAGTGAAAAAATCTAACCTAAATCCACTACACTGGAGCAAGGTAACGAGGGCTATGCAAGGAAGCTTGTGGGAGGAACTGCAAACACAAGGGTAACCATCATTCTTCTTTGCTTTCTATATTTGTTGCTTCATTTTTCTTTTGTAAAAATAACTGAATCTTGCTAAGAAAAATCTTATTTTTATTGCTTCATTTAATAAAATCCAGTATTTGCATGCATGCATTTATATATCATTTATTCTAACGACTATTTCTGTTTAACTGAATTGTAGTCCGCCAGAATTTGATATTATAGAACTTGAGGCACTTTTCTCCAACATAGCCCCCAAAAAAGCTGCTCCTAAAGAGAGTGATAAAAAGGCTGCTAGTTCAAAACCTGAAAAAATCCAATTGGTAAAGCAATATAAATTTAGTTCTTTTAATTACCTTGCACTTTTCATAATTTTGGTCTTATCTTATAATCAAAAAATATCATTATTTGTGTTCTTTAGATTGATCTGAGGAGGGCTAATAACACGGAAATCATGCTTACAAAGGTTAAAATGCCTCTTCCTGATGTGGTGGTAAGTGCAGACTTTATATCAAAATATTTTTGTTAATTTGATTCGGTATGCGGTATAGTGATAACAACTTTGTGTGCCATCTGAAGGATGCAGTTTTAGCAATGGATGAAACACTTTTAGATGTTGATCAAGTAGAAAATATTCTTAAATTTTGTCCTACAAAAGAAGAGATGGATCAACTCAAGGTGAAGCCACAACTCATATTGATGCATTTACTTGGTATTAATTAGTATATTAGAAAAGATATAAAGTTTCTTAATTCTAACTGAACCTTTCTTTTCTTCATTCTCCCATTAAAGTATTAATCTTATGCATTGTGATTGCTCAGAATTTTACAGGCGACAAGGGCAAACTGGGCAAGTGTGAACATGTGAGTATCAAGACTATAATATATATATATATAGAAAGATAAATTTTTTTTAAGATTATCCATGTATGTACAACTTATCTTATCATTCTGTTACCATTGACCCCAGTCTGTAAAAGTTCAAGTTCATATAAGAGTCATAATCATGACTTAATAACACTCAAGAATTAAACCGTCTTGCAGTTTTTTCTGGAGCTAATGAAGGTGCCACGTATGGAGTCGAAATTAAACGTTTTCTTATTCAAAATTATGTTTAACACACAGGTTTGTGATTGTGGGTTGAAAGTTCACATGATCTTTGTTTATTTCATCATCTCATATCTCCATTCTTTCAGCTTGCAGATTTTAAGAAGAGTTTAGACATTGTAAACTCTGCATGTGACGAGGTGCTTCATTATTATAGATGCTATGCGGTGGAAATTTCGACCCGTTAACATATAAACGGGCTGATTCTGGTTATCTTTTATTTTTAACAGGTCAAATACGCTAATGGGTTAAGCTAAAGGATCAAAACCTTCTTACTTGCTTTATTAAAGAACATTTTATTATTTTTGTAGTAAACTAGTAATACAGTTTCTTTGATCATATTTATCACGTTGATTGTTCATAAAGTTAAAAAAAGTAGACAAAAAGGTCTTTATGGGCCGTTCTAGCTGACCTAAACCGCGCTTGCTTAAACTTACAAATTACCATTTTTTTTGGCATGAACTCACTTTGACCCGTTATTCAACCTGTCCAATTTTCACCTTTATCTCCATTGTTTTATATTAATTTATGTCTACATAATCCGGTTCTGTTGGTTTATTAGGTCCGGAGATCTGCCAAATTGAAGGAAATTATTAAGAGAATTTTATATTTGGGGAATGCATTAAATCAAGGAACTGCTAGAGGTAATAACATCACTTAACCCGCATTAAATAAAAGTTATTGGTATCATTTTGCAGGTTTCCTCATGTTACACTAAATTTTCAGGTGCTGCAGTTGGTTTCAAGTTAGATAGTCTTTTAAAATTGACCGATACACGAGCTTCAAACAGCAGGATGACTTTAATGCATTATCTCTGCAAGGTAACATTTTTGGTTCCACACTCATGCACCTTAATTGCTGACGTTGCATTTTCTTTCTGTAGGTTGTTGCCGCCAAATCACCAGCTCTTTTAGATTTCCATGAGGATCTTGTTAGTCTAGAATCTGCAACAAAGGTTTGAATTAAAATAAACTGTGTCGGTTAGTGATTACAGCTAGTAGTTTACTTATTGAAGGCTTTACTTGCAGATACAATTGAAAACTTTAGCAGAAGAAATGCAAGCACTTACAAGTGGATTAAAAAAAGTGAAGCAAGAACTCGATGCATCTGCAAACGATGGTCCGATATCTGAAGGTTTTCATAAGGTTGGTAAACATTTTATAGGGAATTTCTTAATAGATTTTATGTTTTAATCTGAATTCTGATCAATATTTTCTCACACTGTTAGACATTGAAGGAGTTCGTTGCCAATTCTGAGGCTGATGTGATGAATGTAACAAATTTCCATACCCTTGTGGTAAGTCCTTGTCAATTCAACCATTAATTTAGGAACATGCTTTTAACTGGCCTTATTTTATTATAAACTTAACATAGGCACTTAAGTGTTAGTGTTTATTTTGACAGCATGTATTAGCAGATGTATATGGTTATATTATTATTATTATAGAATAGATTGTATTTGATATAGAATATGATTCATCCCGAAATTAGAGGAGGGATTTCTGTATATATTAGGGATTATTGGTTAATGAGAATCATCGAACTTTATCAGTTATCATGGTATCACAGCCATCCCTGTAACCCTAGCTGTAAACCTTCACTCCTCTGATCACCTTTCTCCCTCTCAGATCAATTCCTTTCAATTTTTTTTTCTGTTCTTCTAAATGGATAAAATACATCCAGCGGTTACTGTTACTAACATCGAGAACCTCATCCCCCTTTGAAGAAACACTAAGTGACCCCGGCAGATTAAGGATAATCTCAGGGTTAAGTAGATGTTTCCTGTTAGGTCCGGCAAAGATGGTTATTCTTCTGATGACCTGCAAAACAGACACCGTGAGCTCGTCACTGAGAAGGGGGGGTACCTCCTTGTGACCACCCTCCGGCGTGAGAATCAGACTAGATTGCTCTGAATATAAGTGTATATTAAGAGAAATAGCTAGAGAAGATAAGATAATGATACCGTTCCAAGGTGTTGGAGTATTTATAGCCGAAGGTAGGTTTCCAAGCAGGTACAGCCAGCTGTATAATATTCCTTTTCCACCAACTGTGGGCTACGTACGTGCCATGCTGGTGGTTGGTGGGTAGGCAGCGGCTGATAGTGACATGGCCGGCTGTGTACTATTTCTTTTCCACCAACTACAGGCTATGTACGTGCCACGATGAGGGTTGGTGGGTAGGCAGCGGCTGATAGTGACATTTTGTACTAGAGCGTGTTCCTCCTCGTACTGTTGTCGGTGAGCTGTCACCCTGTGATTGGTTCATGGGCTGCTTTGGTCAGATCTTGTCTATTTTGTCCATACCTTGGCAGGTATAGTACAAAAGATCTTCCAGAAGCGTACGGACTGGCTCATTTGGGCGGGAGTATTCCCGCCTTGCTCATTCCTTCTTCAGGTGACATTACTGAATTATTGAGAGTTAGTGCCTTGTGCGTGTAGCCTTACTATTAGTGCGGGTAGCCTTCCCTGATGGCTTGTATCCGCAGCTGCGGGAACAGACGGGGTACTTTACCACTGGGAGGCTTTTCCTGCGGGAACAGCTGGCGTACTGCGCGTAAGGTCTTCATCTCTCTGAGCATGGTGGGTCCTGCGGATCCAGTTGGTCTTTGCGCAAACGTCCCTCTTCAAGGTGAGTCTTGCGGGTCCAACTGGGCTCTGCTGGGACCTACCTCTTCAAGTCCCCCCAGTCCATTGTTCTCATGAATTGTTAATAAGTGAGGTGAACTTTTGGACTTAAGCAAGGGGTTTTGAAAAGGGTTTTTAGTTTTAAGGTTTTCCGTGGAGATTCTTCACGCGGTTTTCCTAATGTCACGTGCAGAAATTCCCGACTTTTCTGCTTGATCTTTGGGTATGATGCAGGTAGGTGTGTAACCTCCTCGCAAGTCAGGAGCGTTGAGTTTCACTTGTGTAGATTCTCCACGAGGTTTTGGTAGTTTTAGACATAGTGATCAATTATGTTAAACAACCAATTCCATCTTGGAGCTTCAAACAATCTAGTTCTCAACGTTCCCGCTATGCGGGGATGTTATTTCCCTTTCCACAAGCATGGCCCAGAAGATCCTTCTTGGTTTCAATTCCCTGCAAGTGCTAAGTATGTGAAGGGTTTCGCCTTGACACTGTACCCGCACTCGTCTTATAGTTTCTTGATTTCCAAGGTATTATTGGCTTCAATTCCCTGCAAGTGCTAAGTATGTGAAGGGTTTCGCCTTGACACTGTACCCGCACTTGTCTTACGGTTTCTTGGTTTACAAGGTATTCTTGGCTTCAATTCCCTGCAGGTGCTAAGTATGTGAAGGGTTTCGCCTTGACACTGTACCCGCACTTGTCTTACGGTTTCTTGGTTACCAAGGTAAGGGGGTATAGTCCCTCTTATTTTTGAATCTTTTTGAATCTTTTTGAAATTCGAAGAGTTGGTGAAAGGATAAGAACAGTCCAAACTGTTGAAGGGACGTTAGCGTCGTCCGACTGTTTCTTCTGACAGTTTCAGGACGTGCAGGAAGTTATGGCGACGTGACAGTATATGGTCATTCCAGACGCGAGTTTTCGGGCGCGTGGGCGCGAGTTTTCGGGCGCGTGGGCGCGAATTTTACGGCACGCGTCCTGTCGACAGCTGTTGCCAGCTTGCTTTCCACGTGTCGTTGTCTCATTGCGCCTGCGCTTTTCCCTCTCCCCCGCATTAAATTCATCGCATTCATTGCAATGGGTATATAAAGGGGGAAGAGGATGCATCTCAACTTACACCTTCACCTCCTTCTTCTTCTAAGCGATTTCCGGCGAATACTCTAACTTTTCCATCGAGCATTCTCCTGAAATCGTTCTCTTTCATACCTCAAAATGTCTTCTACTCATGATCCTGAGGTTACTGCCGAAGAGTTCGACGTATACCCTGAGAACCCGATGTCCGCGTCTGACAAGGACGACAAGAGTACTGCTGGCGAGTGCCAGTGTGCTCTCTCTGTCGATCTATACAACTATATCGTCAAGAAGTTCATGCTCGATCCTTACGAGCCTGAGTTTCCGGAGCCTCACCAGACGGTGTATGATGCCCCCAAGGGTAAGATAGGGGTTTATGCCTCATCTTTCATATATGGGAATCTCAGATTCCCATTAACGAAGTTCGTATACCGTGTTCTGGAGAAACACGGTGTACATTTGACGGAGGTACACCCAATGGCGATCGCTAAGGTTCGCCACTTTGAATAGGTGTGCCACATTCTGGGCGTTGAGCCCCGCGTCGACCGCCTGATGACCTTCTACTCCTGGGGGTGCATCCAGGGCTGGTATACCTTGGTCACTCGGATCAAGGGTTTGAAGATCTGTGCTACCGAGCGCAGTCTTCGGTCTTGGAAGCGGGAGTTTTTCTATATCTCCGCTCGCGTCGTCCCCATAGCGATGACGTACAAGAACGGGAGAGCACTCCCCAACCTTCACGCCTCCAACTACCAGGAGACTGAATGGTTTACCAAGATCTCCCGGATCCAGACTCCGGTTTACCGCTTTGCGGAGTCTGGGATGGTGATGCTCGGGATGAGCCGGGTATGGAAGGATGCCGGTTCTGGGACGCCGCAAGTACCTATCATCCTTGAATACGGTTCGAATTCTATTCCCTATGGTATGCTCCATCTCTTTTTGCTGATTTAGGGTTTTTCTTCTAACTGTTTTTCTGTTTATTTTCAGAGGGGAACAACTTGCAGTCGCTTCTGCAACCGCGTGAGAGCGGTGGTCCCGCTCGGCTGGGTACTCGTGCTCTTGATGAGAACGAGTTGCCCATTTTGGAGCAAACGGCGGATAGGTTCGTGGAGGTCTACCCGCCGGGCCACGAGATTTTGAGCGCCACGCGGCCAGGTAAGGGATTCTTTAACCCTCACCCTCTTCATGCTCAAACCTCTGCTGGAGTTTCCCTAATTTTATCATCTTCTGATGAGTGATCCGCAGATGGGCCTTTCTTCGTGAGGAAGAAGAAAGCTGCCGGCGTGAAGGGCAAGGCGAAGGTCGCCTCTACCGCCGATCAGGGAAATCGGTCCGACTCGGAGACCGAAAGTGAGGAGGCGGCGGGGAACCCTGGTGAGACCATTGTCACGGGGGTTGGGACAGCTGTCACCTCCGAGCAGCCAAGCGTTACGACGGTGACTGGCTGAAGAGGCCAGTTCCATCGGGTTCGTCCCCGCCCGTCAGAACCTTCAAGATTAAGAAAACCCGTAAGTATACTTTTAATCTTACCCGCAATTCTTTCTGCCATTGTTTTAATATTGTTATCTTCATGCAGGCGTGGATGCGACCACATTCCAAAGTGGTGCGGGAAGGAGCAGTTCTGGACCCACGACGGTAGGTTTGGTCAACCTACCCGAGGCGATAACCCAGGCAGCTGCGCCTGTTTGCAGTGTTGGTTCAGTTGCTCTTCCCGTTGAGGCAACTGTTCCAATTGTGACGTCATCTCCGCCGGCTGTCAGTGCCATATTCACTGCATCCTTTACTGAGCCGGCGGTGATTTTTTCTGCGGGCTCCTCCGCAGCGGCGGCCACGGTTGTGAGTTCACCTCTAGTGAGTTCACCTCCGATGGTCTCTACCGCGGCGGCTTCAACCGTGCCTCCGGCACCGGCGACTACCTCGTCCCCGGCCGGTTCATCAGGTATGTTTAGGGTTGGGGCTTCTAGCCAATCTCTGCCTCCTTCCCATCTGCCTGACCTCTTGGATGGATATCCCTTAGGTTTGGGTGATGGGTTTAGCGGCTACCGGCCTGTTGTCGACCCTACAGGTGCGTAGGTTTATTTCGGCCTATTATCTTTTTTTTTTATATATCATCTTTTCCTAACCGTTTTTTGTTTTTGCAGTTTCGGATTCCAATGAGGTGTATGTTCCACGGTGGAACATCCGCCGGGGAACAACCCTTCGAACGGCTGTGGACTGCGTCGAGTGGGCGCGTCACGCAGCCCCAAGTGGTGCGTTGGGGGAAGCCATGTCTAGCTACTAGGAGGGTAGGCTGACGAATGAGCTTCGGATTCTCCTTGCCCGGATGCAGCCGCGCGTCGAGTTGCTTTGTCATGAAAACGACAAGTTAAAGGCGGCGCGTAGCCAGGAAGTGGCTCAGGCGCGGGCTATCCGGGAGGAGAACAGGAGACTTGCCGCCATTGCTGCGGAGAAGGAAAAGGCCTTCAAGGCCCTCGAGGTTGAAGTTCAGGCCCGGCTCGAGGCCCGTTCAAAGGCTACCCAAGCTGTTAACGAACAGCTTAGGTTGGCTAAAGAAACTGCGCAGAACGCGACCGAGAGGGCCACCAAAGCTGAAGCTATTGCTGAGCCTCTGCGCGCTGAGAATGAGGAGCTTAAAGCCAAACTAGAGAGGCTTCAGCAGGCTCATGATGCTTTGGCTTTAGAAGATGCCAAAAAACTCCAAGAGCTCCTGGACCAGAAGGGTATGCTTGACCGCACTGAGCGTAAGCTGAAGGGCGTTGAAGAGGCTGTTGCTAAGAAAGTGTTGCTTGCCAACCTTAACAAAAATGAAGCCGAACGCGCCCGTGACCAAGCTCAAGCTGCCCTCCAGGAAGCTCTGATCACCAAGGAATGGCTTCTACGAGAAGCGTTGTCGCAGGTATGCGTAGCTTCCTAATATCTTTACGCTTTTCTTTATACTTAGAAAAGTTTTTGATACATATTTTTTTTTTGTAGGTTGTGCATCGGATCTTCACGAACACATCTTATGACGATGCCATGAGCGCAGCCCTCAACGCTTCCCATGAGGATGGGGAAAAGGCTGGTTTCTTGCTTGGTCTGGGGTTTGTTGAGAAGGGCATCCCGCCTTCCAACTTCCCTCTTTATGACGTGGACACTGAAGCTGCTTACGACCAAGCAGTGAACCAGTATGCTGCCTTCCCGCATCCGGTGGTGGAGAAGGTGAACGAAATTGCTGCTGCTTATGATGGGCTAACTATTCTCAAGGCTTTCCTTGAACCGCCACAGCCAACTGATGGTGCGGGTTCAAGTGGGTTTGGGGGGAGTGGTCCTGAAGTTTGAACCTTGAGATCCCTTCCCACCGTTAGGATAGATTTACATTACTGTAGGCGGGTAGATACCTGGCCATTCTTGTAATGTTTGAATTTTTTGTGAAATATAAATGTTTGTGCGGGTAGGACCGTCACTTTCACTTAATGACTTGCTTTATAAACGTTATATGACTTGCTCATGCATATTATAGTTTAATTTGGCACTTGTTTTGCCTCATAAACAATATATGATTCGCTCATGCATACTTTAGTTTAACTTAGCAATTTTCCAAGTGTTTTGAATAAGTTAACCTTTCGACGCGTGGTTGTTAATAGGTTATTGTTCAGTTTCCTCTATCATGATTGTGCGGGTAGAACCGTCACTTTCATTTAGTGGGATGACTAAACTTCACCTATAACTGACCTGCGTGAAGGTTTTCCTCATCTTTTTAGAAATTTTCTAAGTGTTTTGAATAAGTTAACCTTTCGACGCGCGGTTGTCAATAGGTTAATGTTCAGTTTCCTCTATCATGATTGTGCGGGTAGGACCGTCACTTTCATTTAGTGGGATGACCAAACTTCACCTATAACTGACCTGTGTGAAGGTTTTCCTCATATTTTTAGAAATTTTCTAAGTGTTTTGAATAAGTTAACCTTTCGACGCGCGGTTGTCAATAGGTTAATGTTCAGTTTCCTCTATCATGATTGTGCGGGTAGGACCGTCACTTTCATTTAGTGGGATGACCAAACTTCACCTATAACTGACCTGCGTGAAGGTTTTCCTCATCTTTTCCTTAGAAATTTTTACCGTTTTTTGTGTTTATGCGGGTTTTGCCGCCTTCCACACGCAACGACTTACTTCCCCACTTATTTATGCGGTGAATACCGGCATATCAGTGTGGTCAGATCATAAGTATAAATGTAAGACCATCAGTGTCAATGTGATAAGGAGAATCATTTCCATTAGAAGTGGCTCTAGGCCTTTTCTTTACAAGTTTGGAATTGATCTACATGCAGCCTGTGTAATTGAGCTCCCTTCCATGTTCTTGGGATGGGGTTGTCATCGAGCCTTTCGAGCCGATATGCACCTGGTTCGGAATCTCGTTGTTTACGCAGTATGTAGTCTCCAACATTGAAGCTGCAGTTTCATCCGTGTTTTCCCCAACTGGGGTTCTACACGCATTAGCCTGCTTAGCGTCCATTACGCCACGAGGTGAGTGAGTTTCCCATTTCTGACGAATGCTTCGACGACGTCCTTCAAGGATACGCATTCCTCCGTGGTGTGGCCTTTTGTCCTGTGGAAGTCACAGGATTTGCTCTGATCAGCGTTGTGACGCTGTCGGATTATTGGAGCTTTTGGCCATGGGAGTCTCTCGGTGGCAAATATTTCGGTGACGCTTTTGGTGAGTGGCGTCCATCTGGAGTTCCGGTTCGACGACTGCATGTTATCCCTTCCGCCTAACCGAGGGTGCGAGCCGGATGAGGTGTCAAAGTTTACCCTTGACTGCCAAATACCAAGCTTCCTCTTTTTGTTTTGTCGGGCGGTAAGGACGTTGTTTTCTCTTGTTTTTTGAGTGTAGAGGTTTGTGCTATGGGGAAGATCTCTACCCAGTTGGTTTTCCGTTTCCGCGAAGCGTTTAGCTGCTGTCATGATGGCATCCCACGTGGATGGCATGCCATCTTTACCCGTTAAGGTGCGGATGAGCTCTGGGTCTTCCGCGCCCTGGATGAAAGCAGCGCGAACAAGATCTTCGCTAATAGTGCCCAGACTTAGCTTCTTTGAATTGAAGCGCGTGATGAAGTTTAGTAAAGACTCATCTTCCTCTTGGATGCAGTTGAGGATCGTCCATTGCTCTTCAGTATACTTTCTTTGTTGACTGAAGTGTTGGCTGAACTTCTGCTGGAAGTCTGCCCAATCGTAGATGTGGTGGACCGGTAGACGGTCGAACCACGCTCTGGCTGCCCCAACAAGCGTCATTTGGAACATGTAACACCACGTGGGTTCCGTCCAATTGCTGACGGTTGCCCCTGCTATGAATCTGTTCAAATGATCATTTGGGTCAGATATACCATCATATGTGCCTATGTTGGACATTTGTTTGGCACTTTTCGGGGCAATTGCTTCCGCGATGTCCCTTGCAAATTTGGACGTTCCCGCATTTGCAACAGTTGGTCTGAAGGTTTTAGAGAAGTCACGTGGGTTTCCACCCGCGTTTTTTGGTTTAAAGGTTTCTCCAAAATTTCTGTGGAAATCTGCTTGTTTACGCTTCCCTTTCGCCCTATGGCGCGGGTTTGCGTCACTGTCAGATTCTTCCCAATCTTCATCATACTCGCACTCATTACTCATGTTGAGCTGTTGTCGAGTGTTTCCGAACTCGTCATTAGCCTGTTGGAGTGAACGTAAACGTTCATCCAACTCAGCTTGGAATTCTTTCTGACGTGCTTCTACCCACGCTTTAACTTGATCAAGTGTTTGGCGGGGGAGCCTCGTTTGTTGTTTCTCCAACTGGGTATCAATGAATCCCAGGGGAGGATTGTTTACTGCACTTGCCCCGGCTTGGGTAACTGGGTAGTGTTCGTAAAAATTGTGTACTCTCCGGTGTTCCCCCCCAGTAGCTGGGGTTGTGGTTACCGGGGTTTCTTGGTCACTCGCTGGCCTTGGCACCGGAGTAACCTTAACCATCTTTTCAGAGGTTTTGAAAAAACTGAGAAAATTAGTTCTAGCTTTTACCCACGGATGGCGCCAATGAAGAAACACTAAGTGACCCCGGCAGATTAAGGATAATCTCAGGGTTAAGTAGATGTTTCCCACGAGGGTTAGGTCCGGCAAAGATGGTTATTCTTCTGATGACCTGCAAAACAGACACCGTGAGCTCGTCACTGAGAAGGGGGGGTACCTCCTTGTGACCACCCTCCGGCGTGAGAATCAGACTAGATTGCTCTGAATATAAGTGTATATTAAGAGAAATAGCTAGAGAAGATAAGATAATGATACCGTTCCAAGGTGTTGGAGTATTTATAGCCGAAGGTAGGTTTCCAAGCAGGTACAGCCAGCTGTATAATATTCCTTTTCCACCAACTGTGGGCTACGTACGTGCCATGCTGGTGGTTGGTGGGTAGGCAGCGGCTGATAGTGACATGGCCGGCTGTGTACTATTCCTTTTCCACCAACTACAGGCTATGTACGTGCCACGATGAGGGTTGGTGGGTAGGCAGCGGCTGATAGTGACATTTTGTACTAGAGCGTGTTCCTCCTCGTACTGTTGTCGGTGAGCTGTCACCCTGTGATTGGTTCATGGGCTGCTTTGGTCAGATCTTGTCTATTTTGTCCATACCTTGGCAGGTATAGTACAAAAGATCTTCCAGAAGCGTACGGACTGGCTCATTTGGGCAGGAGTATTCCCGCCTTGCTCATTCCTTCTTCAGGTGACATTACTGAATTATTGAGAGTTAGTGCCTTGTGCGTGTAGCCTTACTATTAGTGCGGGTAGCCTTCCCTGATGGCTTGTATCCGCAGCTGCGGGAACAGGCGGGGTACTTTACCATTGGGAGGCTTTTCCTGCGGGAACAGCTGGCGTACTGCGCGTAAGGTTTTCATCTCTCTGAGCATGGTGGGTCCTGCGGATCCAGTTGGTCTTTGCGCAGACGTCCCTCTTCAAGGTGAGTCTTGCGGGTCCAACTGGGCTCTGCTGGGACCTACCTCTTCACCCTTGTTCTTGAAACCGAAAGCTCCCAATACAACTCATGGGCGGAGTTGTTCATAATTCATCTAACCACATCGATCCTAAGGCCCCCAAACTTGCTTCCTCATCAACAGATAAAGATGACTCGACTTATGTTAGCCCAGCCCTATGGAATCGATTAGATGCGATAGTGCTCCAGTGGATTTATGCCACCATCTCTCATGATCTGTTACATACTATCCTAAAACCCCAGTCCACTGCTCTTCAAGCATGGACAACTTTGGAAAATATCTTCAAAGATAACCAAGCCACACGAGCCGTCTACCTTGGCAGAAAATTCGCCTCCACTCGTTTGGATGATTTTCCAAACATGTGGTCACATCATCCGACCAGTTACGGGACAAATTCATGTTGCATTTGTCCACCGAGTTCGCCATGAAGGACTTGGGTCCCCTGAGTTATTTTTTGGGCATTTCGGTTACCAGGATGCGAGACTCTCTTTTCTTGTCACAACAGAAATATGCCTATGAATTGTTGGAACGAGCCGGCATGAGCTCGTGTAAACCGATTGCTACTCCAGTCGATACAAAATCCAAGCTCAGTACCATGGCCGAGCTGCCGCTTGACGACGGGGGTACAAAATACCGTCAACTGGCTGGGGCCCTTCAGTACTTAACTTTTACACGCCCCGACATCAGCTATGCAGTTCAACAAGTTTGTATGCATATGCATGCGCCGCGAACGGTTCACATGAATGCCTTAAATCGCATCTTAAGGTACATACATGGCACTATTACTCAGGGTTTGCACATATTTAAATCATCAGTTGGCAAATTACTCTCATACACTGACGCCGATTAGGCTGGGTGTCCCGACACACGTCACTCCACTTCTGGTTACTGCGTGTATTTGGGTGATAATCTTCTCTCGTGGTCATCCAAACGTCAGGCCGTCATTTCCCGATCCAGCACCGAAGCGGAGTACCTCGAGGTGTCGCCAACGTCGTGTCCGAAACTTGTTGGCTGCGAAATTTATTACTCGAACTTCATTATGCACCATCTCATGCAACTCTAGTATATTGTGACAATATAAGTGCCGTGTACCTATCCTGCAACCCGGTTCAATATCAGCGAACAAAGCACATTGAATTGGACATTCATTTTGTTCATGACAAAGTTGCAAGAGGCGAAGTCCGGGTTCTTCACGTTCCATCTCGTCATCAAATTGCAGATATCTTCACCAAAGGCTTGCCCTCATTTCTGTTTGATGACTTCAAATCCAGTCTCAATATTCGTGAACCTCCAGTTTAGACTGCGGGGTGTATTAGCAGATGTATATGGTTAGATTATTATTATTATAGAATAGATTGTATCTGATATAGAATATGATTCATCCCTAAATTAGAGGAGGGATTTCTGTATATATTAGGGATTATTGGTTAATGAGAATCATCGAACTTTATCAATTATCAGCATGTTCCCTAAAATTTGAATTGTTTTTCCCAGAAATTCAGTATAGTTGCTTTTTTGGATTATCTTATTAAATAGTTTCGGTTACAGGGTAAAAATGCTGAAGCATTGGCCCAATATTTTGGTGAAGACCCTAGTCGTTGCCCTTTTGAACAAGGTATGTCTTATTATAATTACCTCTTAACATGTAAAATTAAAAAAAAAAAATTAACAAAAAAGGGGGTCCAACAGGTAAAAAATTACCCAAAATGTTTCAAATGATTAGACTATTATCGGTTTTATTGAAATAATATAAACTTTATAACTATATTTAACACATTAACCGGTTGTTTTTTCATCCGTGTGGACTGAAATGGCAAAAGTACTGAAACTCCCTTACTTTAAATAGGCAAGAAAGACCGAAATGCCCTTACTTTATACGTAAAACAAAGAGACTGAAATGCCTTACTTTAACAGAAAACAAAAAGACTGAAATGCCCTTCCTTTATACCTAAAACGACTAACATGCCTGAAGTTATAACAGAATAAATTAACGGAGTTAGTCATTTGGACTGAAGTGACAAATTTGACCGAACCAAATGGACGAAAAATGAACTTAACTCTAAAACAATCTTATAGTTTTGGACCAAAACTGCTTCTCGTCAACAGAACACAACCCGACCCGTTTCAAAACACACAAAATTACTTATTTTGACATGTCACCCAACCCAACCCGTTTACCTTTCATTAAGACCTTTTATTGATTATGCAGCTACTCAAACCCTTCTAAACTTTGTGAGGCTATTTGGAAAATGCCATGAGGAGAACATTAAACAGGCTGAACTTGAAAGAAAGAAAGCCGAACAAATGGAAAAGCGGGTGGAAAAGGAAGCAGTTGAGAAGTAAACACGCTACGCTCAAATTGATATTCAGAAGTCGATATCATGCGAAAAGTCAAAGTGTCAGGTCAATGAAGAATTTGCAAGCCTGCTGCCAACCAGACAAGAAACTGAAACATAACTGATGATGAGAAAAGGCAAACTCGTTGGTCAATGAAGAATTTAAGGGTTCTTTATAACGAGCTAGCAAAACTCAGATGAAAAAAGTCAACATGTCTGGTCAGTGTAGGGCACCATGAACCATGAAGAAGGCGTGTTCCACCGTTGAAGGTTATGATCTTCATGAAACCATTGTATGTAATCATACGGACCCCATCTGGCCATAGATTCTGGGTTTGGTTGGCTGTGCTCGTGGGGCGCATATCAGGATCCGGGCCATGACAGTGGTAGCATAACGGTGTACAAATTTCTAACCTTGACTAACTTAGTGGTATTTCATCATCGTATCATACCCGCATTAAGGTTGTTTGTTAGGTTCCCTTCTAAATAACCGAGTTTTACAGAAACCGAACGATGATGGAAGTGCAATGTATTGTATATAATACTAAAATGGAAGATAAATAGGAAATATAAATGTAATTGTTGTACCAGGAGATACTAAATGTTTCTAGCATTCACATATTGAGTTTTGAGTGAGATTTTGGTTGAGAATTATGATCCAGAGTAAATTATGCCAATTGTAACTGTGGTATGTTTAAGTTTCAACTTTCGTTATCTTCCCTTTAGAAACATAATATTCAAAGTTTATATAACACCATTTTAGTCTAAAGCTCACAATTTCAACCCAAATTATGTAAATGCATGAACTCTTTATATAATACTGACCAAAATCAAACACTTGAGAATGCTAGAAACATTTAGTATGCTATATCTATACTAAGATACTAGGATATAGCCCGTATAATACATGGGTGGTTAAAAAAAATACAACAAAAAAGTTAAATTTAATAATATACGCAATAAAATACATTGCCGTCTCAAAAGCATATTAAAATATATTTATGTCTAAAAATATGTTTAATATAACATATTTTTATCTTATGGATTCAAAATAACATACCTTATGGAAGAATGATTTTGTTTTAATAATATAAATAAGTAGATTAAAATTAAATAGTTTATTATGCGTAAATTATAATTTTAGAAATTATTGAGGTGGAATCTTATGTGGATAGCTTAATTAAAGGTCATGTGTAAACCATGTTGCTTTAATATAATAGTTACATTAGATGCTACAATCTAGTCCAGAAACAAATTTCCATAGTTCACTTAAAACAGAAATTATGAATATGTAAGCAAATTTGCCCAAGTGAGTGAGAAAACGCCTGATAAACCGATCGCATTGTTCGACAAAACATCATTTCTAAACTAGCTTCCACCCACAAATGGTAGTGTCTAACAATACCACTGTCAAGATCTTATGTGTCACATTTTCTGTTAACATGCAACCAATTAATCAAAGCTTGCATAGAGGAGTTCTTGACGATTGTGACCCTCAGTTGCATCATATGATAGAAACATGTCGACGTTGATAAATAAACAAGAAAAAAAAATGAAGAAATATGTGGATGGAAATGAGATCGGCTCAACGTACCTTACCCTCTAAATTTTCATCACACTCCTCACTGAAAATATCAAATCAAATGTTTCTTCTTCTTCTTCTTTTTTCTTTTCTTATTTGTTTATTAGTATGAATAAAGGATAAATATTAATGATGTGACAAATTAAGGAACGAAATACAAACAAGTAAAAAGAGAAGTTTGAGGTACGCTTAATACAACCCTTAAAAAATGTAATAAAACTAAGGATTAAGATTGCTTCTGCGTCTAAACTTTAGGGGGCATTTTAATAATTCTATACTGCTATAAAATGCTTATTCTTTTGTCAATGCTGACTCAGAGTTGAAATTATACAAAGGTTGTTGCTTTTGACACCCTAATCTACATCACATCCTTTATAAATATCTAGTAATAATTAAAACAATGCAATAATGTTTTAATTATTAATCTATAATTAACGATTACCTCTTTTTAATTAGGGATTTTTACATATTTTCCCTTCCTAAACCTTTGAAATTACATATTTTTTCAAAATACAAGTTTTTAATGTAAAATGTAGAACACTTTTTAAACATAGTTTGAAAAAATATGTAATTTCAAAGTTTAGAAAGAAAAAATATGTAAATGCCCATTTTAATTACATCATCCAAATAATTTTTTTAATCTTACTATAGGCATTCTCACTTTCAATTTTTTTTACACTAACTTTTGAATTTTTGTTTGACCTGGTTATGTATTTATTTTAATTTTTCATTTATTTCTTAAAGTTTTATATATTAAAGTAAAAAAGTATATATAACACTAATACAACCAAAATTATATTCTTTATATATAAATATGATTGATAACATAAAAAAATATAAGCTAAAAAGAAAAAACAGATTCCTCATATAAAAATATTTTGAGCATCACATTCCTTGTAAAATGAAAATAATTGTCATAAAGGATTTTCACTTGGCAAGAGCATTCATATCCTAACCACTAAATTTTGTGAGTGGTATTTTTTTATAATTTAGGGAATGGTTTAGGGTATTGTGAGTAAATGAGAGAGAAAATACAGTGATTTTTCTGTATATTTGAAAAGTTAATACTCATCCCTATGATTTTTTAATATTTATTGAAAGTAGTTGTGAGTAAATAAGAAAGAAAAGGGTAATGGTAGAGGTATAAAAAATTATTATTTAATTAAAATAAAGAGAGAAAATATGATGTTTTTAGTGTAATTTTGGATCCCGAGTGAAAAGAGAAATGAAAAGAATCATTTCCTTTCCTTTCTTTTCTCATTTCTTTTCTTTTCCTTATCTAATCCTTTCCAATTTAGAAAGAAAACAAACTTATCCATTTTACTTTTCATTTTTCTTATTTTTCATTTTCTTTTCTTTCCTTTAATGAAACTCGGGAACACATACTTCATTGTTTCTTTTTTCTTTTCTTTCTTTAATGAAACTCGGGAACACAACACAACACTCCACTTCTTTCTTTCCATTTCCTTTTCTTTCTTTCCTTAACTGGAGGGGATGAGAATGCTATAAGTTACTTGACGTGGAAGCCAAAATAAAGTAATTGTTTGTTTAAACCATATTAATAATGTTATTAAATATAACAAGTTAACATAAAAGGAGATTGAAAGAGTAAAAAGTTTTTACCACAAATTCTTATTATATATATGAAAGCAAATGTTCTGTTTTAATCTTATCTTTTGGGGATTTTTGGATTTCTAGTAAATATTGATGAAGAATGATTCAAATGCCACATGGAGCTCAATGTTTGCATGAATCTGTTTTGAATAAGTCCTTCCCATGTGTATGTTTTTATTGTTTGTTTCATTGCTTGTTTTTGAGTAGCTTAAAAGTAGTGATCCTGAATAATAGGTCTAAGTGGGTTTTTGTTAGACCTAGTAGCTAGTAGTTTGTTGAGCCTTTTATGGCATTTCCTTTCCTATTTAAAGTCTTCATGTAAACAGCTTTATGCATCTTTGCATTTGATAAGAAAAAATACATTGAGCTCCCATTCTCTTACTTGTTTATCTTTGTAACTCTAATACCAACAGTGGTATTAGAGACCACAGCTCTATACGATCCTTCTCATCACCCTCACTTTTCCATGGTCGAAATCACACTTCCTCTTACCGCACAACCGATCCCAGTTATCCCTGTGTTTAAGGGAGAAGGATACGAACATTGGAGCCTTCGAATGAAAACCATCTTGCGATCTCGTGAATTATGGGATGTGTATTCCTTGGTGTTACTAAAATCAATGATGACTCCCAAGATCGTAGAGAAGCACGAAAAAAGGATGCCTTGGCCATGTCATTAATTCAACAGGGGGTGCATGATCATCTTTTCTCTCGTATTGCTACTGCTGACTCGGCCAAAGAAACATGGGACATTTTGCAAGTGGATTTCCAGGGTGACTCACAGGTACAATCGGTAAAACTGCAAGGTCTGAGACGAGACTTTGAGAACCTGAGCATGAAAGAAGATGAAGCTGTAGGTGATTATTTTCTCGGGTCATGAATAATGTGGGACTACAGCGGTCCTATGGTGAAGAAATTGCTGATCAAAAGATTATTGAAAAAAATACTCAGAAAGTGAACAATTGAAGTGGCATTTGAGTTGTCTGAAGTAACACCCGTTAAACTGATGGGTTTACTCCAGTCACAGGAAGAACGCATTAATAGCCGGGTACCGACTGAGAAAGTGAACAAGTTGTCGGATCACCAGGATGAAAACGCTCTTCAGATTTTCCAAGAACCATCCAAAGTCACTCGTGGCCGAGGTCGTGGTCGAGGAGCCTTTCGAGGAAGAGGTGCTGGTCATGGCAGGGGCATTACGTTTGATTGAAGCAAAGTGCCTCAATGCTACGCCTGTAAAAAATACGGTCACCTAAAAAAGGATTCTTGGTATAATGATGAGGCTCAAGTTAATGTTGCTGAGAATGAAGATCAGAATGAAACCGGGAAGACAGAAACGCAACACCTGTTCTTGGCTTTTCATGCACCAATATATGAACAAACTCATAATAATATATGTTGGTTACAAAAACTAAAGTGTAACATCACGAAAAATTTGGTTCAATTTTGACAAATAATAAAGATGATGGACTAAAAATATTCATGATATAAGCAAAGGGTAAAATAAGATAAAAAAAATGGAAATAGCTTATGTTAAGGGAATGAAGTAAGGAGACTCCATCCCACATGGAAAGTGGTAAAGAAAATAAAGCATGTTATAAGGAGGGAACTTTCCATGATAATGTTCTTATGTGGCTAACCACTCTCCCTAGTCCTAGCGTAGGTTGTGAAGCACCCGACGCGCACAGACACGGGCTCGGGTGAAGGACGATGGGCGCAATGTGGCGCTTTGATGGCGCAGTTTGCACTTCGCACGCTTAAGAGCCGCATTAGTACTTTTGGATGTTGAGACGAGATCAAGACACAGCAAGTTACCAAAATAAGGGACTAAAAATGAAAGATTTGAAATCTTGCATCTTCGCGCGACGCGAAGAAGCAAGAGTTTTGCAGCTTCGCGCGACGCGAAGTTGCAACACCACCGAAAATCGACACGTGGCGACACGTCATGGGACACGTGTCACCACGCAATGACATGTGGCAAGCCTACTTGGCAGACTCAGCAACCCTACTAGGAACTTCGCGCGACGCAAAGTTCATCTTCGCGAGACGCGAATATGCGCGCCTCAGCCTATAAATAGGGCAGCCATGGGGGATTTCTCATTCATCCCTCACACCTCAAATCTCACACATATAACCTCGCTATTCATACCACAACCCCGATATATCGATATTCCAATGTTTTTGGCCTTGAAGTGCATGCTAGAATTCTACCTAGTTACTCTCTCGACTTTCCACCATCAAGTAGGAGTAATGCCCGAGTAAAGCTTAGGCATTTCGTATATCAAGCTATACAAGGTAGGGGTTCGGCCCGATTGTTATATTATAAATGGCTTAGACCCTAGTCAGGAATATAGTCCGTATCTTGATCATATAAATAAGTGAAATGTAGCTTTCATAAGATAAGATTATGGATAAAATATTATTCTTTATTTTACGTAAAGTTATTTCTTATAAAAGAAAAAATTCATTATAAATGTTTCTTCATGAAGAAGAAACATAGTATATATATGTTTTATAAAATAAATAAATATCAAGGTAAAGGTTATGCAAATAGACTAAAGGTCTAAAGCTAGATCATAGATCTAGTTATTTACAAAGTATTATTCTCGTACTATAGGTCCAGGATAAAGATCAAGCATATATCGGTGAGAGAAATTGATATTAATAAAAGGTGAATACGTCCAACCTTTTTATGAATGTGTTTTATGGTCTGTTATCCATACGTAAAAGAGTTATGAAATTATTTACATGAGGGTTGGTTCAAATCCTCTAAAACGTTTTGATACAAGGTAGTACTAAACACTCAGACAAAACTACACATGTGTATGGATCCTTACATATATGTGCTGTAATGGGCACACTACAGACATACTAACCATGAGACAAGTGACTGTCTCTAGGGCGAATGAAGTCCAATTATGTGGTTTGTGCGTATATTTAGTTCCGATGAGATGGGATTGAGACCCACTGAGTAGTTAACGCTATTGGTTTTGTGTCATAATGAATTGTGAAAACCTTTTATTGAGTCAGCGTATTCACCAGCATATAGCTGACGTATTTTCAAACTGTTTTCAGGTAAACAGGAGTAACGTATAGCGGTGAATATGCCAGTGGAGATAGAAGATCACTAGGCATAGAATGCAGTTGGTGGCTCAGCTAATTTTGTAATGACGCATATGATAAACTTGTTTTTAAACAAGTAATTTTGTAAAACAAACAAGGGTATTTAATTCCCTACGTTATAAAAGTACATGTTTTAAATTAACATTTTTCGCTGCAAACTTTGATAAATTGACACAAATGGTACCAACTGTGAGTCACACGCCTAGGCCCGAAGGCGGGGTGTGACAGGTTGGTATCAGAGCCATCGGATTTAGCGGATTAACTATTTGATAAAAGTACTTAGGCTTTAACCAATTTATGTCTATGAAAGTACGGATAAGATATATATGCCATCGGTGAATTCTTAGAGATAGTAACTAATAGTTACCTCCTATTTCTCGTCTATAGAATGTCGAAAAGAGGAAACTCAAACGTTGAAGTTAATAGTGGACCTTCATGGAATACGAGGGGAAGATTGAAGAAAAACGTCGAAAATCAGGAAATGAAGCTACCCCTCCTGTTGGTGATCAATTCGTGAGTAAGGAGGATATGCAAGAAATGATCGCAAAGGGAATTGCTGAAGTATTTCCAGCTATGATCGAGACTATGAGGAAGAAAGAAACATCGGGCAATGAGAAATCTAACAAGTCCAAGAGAGAGGAAGAAGAAGAACATGTCAGCTCTAATGCTGATAGTGATTATGAAGAAAAGAAAACCAACAAACAGAAGACTAAGAAAGGCTGTAGTTTTAAGTCATACCAGACGTTTAAGCCTAAAGATTATCATGGAAGCGATGGTGTGATTGCTGCATTAGGATGGCTTGAAGAAATAGAAGCCATTAATGTCATTAGTAAGTGTTTTGAGATAGAAGCAATTCAATATTCCTCCCAATCGTTCAAAGGTGAAGCTCTGCAATGGTGGAATACCCTTATACAAGCCAAGGGTAGATTATACATGTACAAGCTGAGTTGGGAAGAATTTAAGGATCTAGTAATCGGGAAGTTTTGCTCGATGAATGAGAAAGATGAAATTCAAATCAAGTTCTTAAATCATAAAGTTGTTGGGACAAATCTTAAGGACTACAATACTAAATTCTTGGAGTATTGTAGGATAGTACCACACTTGGTAATACCGGAAAATAACAAAGTTAATCATTATATTTGGGGTTTGCTAAAGGAGATTAGAGATATGGTCAGATCATCTCTGCCTCAAACTATTGATTCAGCTGTGGAATTGGCTGGATTATGATGAACAGGTTGATCAGAACTCGTGAAGAAGAAAAGAAGGAGAATGTATTCAAGAAGAGGTTGAGTTTAAGAAGAATGATAGGGAAAACAAGAAACCATACCATGGAGAGAAGAGGAATTCCCAGTCACCAATTCCTTTGTGTAAGATATGCAATCGAAGACACTTTGGAAGGTGCAGGTTCAATCAGTGAGTTACTTGTACTAATTGTAAACAAGTGGGTCATGCAATAACTGATTGCTGGAAGAATAAGATTGCTTGTTATGGTTGTGGAGAGACGGGACATTTTCAGAATGAATGTTCGAAGAGAAAGATTGGAGGAGAAGGTGCAAGTGGTAATGGCGCCAAGAATGAAGGCAAATAGGGGAATGGACGTGTTTTTGTGCTCAACACCGAGAAGGCTGCTGAAATGCCTGAAGTCATAACCGGTACGTTTCTCGTTAATAATATATATGCTAGGGTTTTGTTCGACTCGGGTACAAACCAAAGTTTTATAAATAAGAAATTCTGTAGTCTACTAAATGAACCCTTAGTTAAGCTAGACAAATCCCTCATGGTAGAAACGGCCGACGGTAATCTAGTTAAAATATCTGAAGTCTTGAAGAATGGCAAAATTCTATTAGCAGGAAAAGTCATACCTGTCCAGTTGTTACCCATGACATTGGCAGGCTTTGATATCGTCTTAGGTATGGACTGGTTATCCAATAACCAAGCCAGTATCTTATGTGATAAGAAAGCAATTGAAATTTGTACAATAAATGGGAAGACAATCCAAATTGCTGGTGTCGCACCTCGCCACGGCGAAATCACGAGGGGCGACGAGCATGGTTGTCAAAGCATATGGTTATCGCAAACACAAACACACAAATTGGATACATAGTTTAAATTCAGAGTTTGCATCCCAAAATCAACGTTTAAGTCTCAAAACATTTATTAGGAGACATCGTTTATGACCCATGACTTGGGTTATACAAGTAAAATCTTCCAAAATGTGTATCCGACACTTGTGTGCTTGTTATCCTAGGACGCTTTTCACTTGAGCGTTTGTGCTTTAAGTACCTGAAAAACATACTTTGAAATGTCAACGTAATGTTGGTGAGTTCACAGGTTTTGGCGTTTAAAAGTTTGTAAAACCTTTTCGTTCGAAAGAGTTTCATGTATACGTTAAATATAAACAAGTAGTCGTTTGACCCATCGTAAGCTAGCAAAGAATACGATAATTATGAACTACATGAGGCATACCCAAACCAAGACACAGGTGTTTCGCCATTCACTCGTACCTCATGAGCAAGCGAGTAGACACTATGCAGTCATTCGACCATGCGGATCGGTAGTTAGCGCGACTAACCATGACTGGGGGTGTCAATCCCAATAGTACTATTCACATAATCTTAGGCTAATACAAGCTAATGGTTATTAATAAGCGATAAAGGGGACTTTCGAATCCAAGAGATAACTCATGCCAACATAAAGGTCGGGTCTTGTTCCTCATTAACGTATAAAATCAAGTATTTGTATGTTTCTCCCCCATTTTGTAAATCGTTTGAAAGTAAAGGGGCCGTGAAACTCCCCTTTGGGTTTCCAAGCGAAATGACTAGCGAATATTGAAAATAAGCGTGAGACTTCTCCTAACCGCGATCTAATCACTTACGGTTACTTAGAATCCCCTAGTATAATATCAACTTACAAGTTGATCTTGCATAAAGGCCACCCAATATGTTAGACTTGTTGGTATATGGGTTAAATGTTAACGTGTATCCCGATGAACCGTTGGTGATTCGTTTAGGTGTTTTATCATGCGTCTAAGTTTTGAATCAATATATATAAGTTTATACATGTTAAGTATGCTATTATTAGTTCATAAGTTCTCATGTATGCTTCATATTGGGGTTAGATGACTTAGAATTAGTATTTATCATTTCATGTGTTCATAAATTCCTCACAGATTATTCAGCTATTTTGGGGTGCAAAATGACCGTAGTTTCTTGTATCAAACGACCTTGTCTTGATTTGAAATTTTTATAACATATTCTCAAATGTATTAGGTTTCCAGAAAACTATGATACATAATTTTTGGATGTGTTTAAGGGGTCCAAACATATTTATTAGTAGGCGAAGGTAGTACAGCGAATTTGTTGATAGTCTGTGGGAAAACCGTTATTTGACTGACTTAAACTTATTTTTATGAAGAGTGTGAGTACAAATTTTAAACCTAAGACATAAAGGTACCTTTTTCAAAAAGAATCATGTCATTTGGACTTGATATGAATGAGTTATGGGTCCATGAGTAAGACTCAAATATGTTACAAAATGACAGTTTTGACACATGTTTTTGTAAAGTCCGTTTGGGGTATCAAAACTCGTCCAAAATTGTATGAAACCGGTTGGGTTGGAACTAGACTCAATGTAGAATATTTTAGGCTCAAGAATCATGCATTTTGGTTTTGTATCGACTCAGTTATGACCTCGTGAAACCGACATATGTAAACTGCCAGTTCACTGATCCCTTCTAATTGTAGTTTTGAGCCATTTTGCACATTTTCTAGGTGTGTAGGGGTTTATCCTTTGGCCAATGGTTTATAAACTTGTTTAGAATTTTGTTTACAATATTTTAGGTCTTTCGTTTCAGATTTTTAGCACCATTATTTGCTTATTACGAGTCATAGGTTCATAGTTTCGTTTTTGTCCATAGTTCTTGTCTTTCACACGTTTGTTCTTGTAGATATTGGTTTTACCCATGTTATTTGGTTAGTTCTTGTTATCATAAGCTTGTTTACACACCATAAATAACATATGTTGGTTATTCTCTCATATTTAAAAAGAGATGAACACACCACTTTTGTTAGTTTAAAACAACTCATGCTTAGATCTTTAGTGGTGTTTAATGGTTACCAAAAACGTTATTCTTTTACTAACAAATCTTATGAGAGACTTATATTTTTAAAAGACATCTTTTATTTAAAGACTTATACATGCCATGCTTTAGAGAAGGGGGTTGTTTAAAAAGAACAAGGTTTTAGTAACTAGTTTGTGTTCATTCATCTTTTAGTATAACAATTTTGGGTGGTCACATTATCCAAGCTTTCAAGACTTATATATACTAACAAAAGAATAAAGAATTATAGTGTAGAGGCTCACCTAGGCAAAGATAGATGAGATAATAAAAATAATAAGAAGAAAATAAGAAGTCTTGAGCTCCTAGCACCACTCTAGCTTCCTTCCACTTGAATATTCATCCCGATTCCCGAACAATTGTAGGCTTGGTTTTTGCACTTGATTTGTTGGATAAATTAAGTAAAATGAAACATGAATGCAAGAGTGGGGGTGGGTGGGTGTTGAGTGATAGTGTTTGTTTTGGTCAAAAATTAACAACAATGGTTTCGTAACCAAATTAGTAATCGGAACTAGGTGCTTGTATGAAATGAACGTAAAAGTGCTTGAACACGAGGATTTGTTGCGAGGAAAAAACCCTTTATCCTTAGGATAACAAGCAAAAAACCCAGGCGGTGAAAACCATCACCATCGGTTTATTAATAATAAAGGTGATCACAATGGTGGAGCTCAAACTTGATCGTGATTACAGAGAATGCGAGTACTAGTAAGTTCTCGAGTGCTAGAGTGTGTGTTTGATCGTTGGTTTTGAGCTCTATTTATAATACATAAAGTCTAACAACTAATTCCTATAATTTAGGAAACTATTAGACTAAATCTAATTAGCCGTAAATCTCTCAATCAACACGTTTCCTTTTATGCCACGATCTATCAACTGAAAGTGCGAGTCTTCGGGTGATCAAGCAACGGTCTTTGACCTGGTAAACATAGAAAGTAGCAAAGATCGTGTTATATATATAATGTAATTAGGATACCTGTTACCTTAGAGGATATCGCATCATGGATTCGCTCTGAATAATGTTTCCTGAGGATACCGGAAATCCGTGCCCTAACAATTGTCCCCAAATTTTAACAGCTGTAGATATGCCTTACAGCTGTAAAATTTTTGAATTTTGAATTTCAAATTTCTGCATGTGTGGTAGATGGTTGATAAACGTGTCACTCATCCGTTCTTTGGGTAAACCCTAGGCCGGCTTTATATTTACTTGGATAAATAATATCTTCATCCATCTTCTTCCATTGTCCAGGTAATTTTCTCTATTCTTTCTTCTCAGGCCATGAGTCCGCAGCTCCGTCCCTCCGATATTGAGGATTTTGTATCGCAGAGTCTCCTGGCTAGTCTCGAGGATGCTTTCCTCCTCGAACAGTTTTTAGACCTTCGACGCCGCCCTTTCTTCTGACCATGTCTCAAAAACTTGGATCTGTTTTTCGTTTCTACCGTTTAAAATCAGCTTTTCGTATCCATTCCCTACCTTTACCACCGTGTTCTTTTCAAGAACTGGTCTTAGTTATGCCTAAACCATGCGCATGGTTTGGAGGACTTTGTTTGTTTTGGAGAAACTCATTGCTGACCATGCCCTAGATCTTACCCTATCAGAGCTTGCCTTTGTATACGACCTTCACAGCCACGGGTCTTCAAGATATCTTCTCAAAATTAAATCTGGTCGAACTTCATTGGTTCTGAAAAATACCCAGAATAACGACCAGTAGAAGAGACAATATTTCTTTGTTAGGAGAGATTCTCTTCCCCAGCCCGATACTCTTCCTTATCTCTGGATTTCCAAATGTAGGATACTGTATCTTGAATATATACCGATATCCTTTGTGACTGATGTGTTTTCTTTGTATTTTTTAGCTTTGAAGTTCTTTGAGATAGCTCCTCCCACCAGAGAAACCGAGGAAAAGCTTGCCTCTTTCTTTCTCATTGACGAGGAAGAGAAGACGTTTCATTTCCAGTCAAGCTTCCAAGATCCGTCTCCGTCCGTGAGCTCCGTTATGTCTGGTAAGAAATATTCGAGATTTTATTAGAAATTTTAAGGATTAGAGATCCTAACCTGTATATTTGTAGGGAAGTCTGCTTCTGCTTTTGCTCTTGAAGATATTGACAGCATGGTATCCACCCGTAGTACCTTCAAGAAGGAACATGCCCCCCAGCTCCATTCCCCGACCTGATGGCAGCCGCGCCAAGGGCTCTAAGAAGAGGAAGGGTCAAGAGATCAGTGAGTCCATTCTTGTGCACGATGTTGACTTCCATGATGTCGTGAATAAGGCTCAGCAGGTATTCCTTTTGTTATGATCTCTTGATTTTTGAGGATAAATTATCTTAAGGATTCTCTATCCTTGCAGGGCCTCGAGTATCTTTCCTCCCGGTTCGCCACTATGAGCCTCGAACTCCATGAAGCCAACACTCGCATCTCCGAACTGATGAAGATAGGAGTCACAAAGACCAGTCTTTTTGATAAGAAGACCAAAGAGCTGGAAGACGCAAAACTAGAGCTGTCACTGGCCAAGAAGGAGTTGGTCCATCAAGAGGCTGAGTGCTTGGTGAAGGTTTATGAAGTTATGGAGGGGGCGAAAAAGTCTGCTGCTGTTTCCGTATTTCAATCTCGGCTCAAGATGGCTAAAAAGGCGAAGGATGCTGGTCTGGATACTCCCTTCTGGGATGTAGCCGGTTGGGAGAAGATATTGGCTGAGTTGACTGGGGAAGCGGTAAAGGAGGCTGGTCCGAGCGGAGCGGAGAAGGTTGCTGAGGAGGCAGTGGACGTGGCGATCAAGGGAGCGGTGAAGCCTGTTGGTGATGAGGTGCAATTGGGCAGTGATGGCGGTAAAGAAAAAGCTTGAGCCCAATTTTTATGTGTTTATGGTTTGTGATGTTGGGTTGTAATGGTTGTTGAACAATTTACTTTTTTCTGTCTTGGGTGGAGGGATCTTGATTTTTCAAGACGAAGCCCATAATATCTTGACTTTTGAACATTTGGCAATATTCGAGTAGAGGGATCTTGGCTTTTCAAGACGAAACCCGGGTGTTGCCTTTCTAATTTCTTGCATAATCTTTTGGCTTTAGGTGTTGTGTTCAATATGTCTATTATTTTTACATAACTTATCTGAACAAGTTTTGGTTGAAATATTACTTATCTTTCATTTTCTGAGACAAGTCATTTTGGCAATAACGTATCCTAAAAACATGGTTCTCAAAAATTTTGAGGATTATATATTTTTAACATTTTGAGAATAATACATCCTGATCATAAAATGTTTCAATGGTTATAAGTTTTTAGAAAATTTAATCAAAAGGATTATTAAGAACCGAAAAAATATTTTTAGGATAATGTATCCTTATGCCTTGTGTGAGTTATCACAATCAAACCAAAAGATTATACCTTGAAGTATAAATCGAGTGATAAAACTAAGTGTAAAGAGTACCTTCGTGGAGATCATTTTATAAATCTAATGAGCTTACATGCGATGTTCCCAATCATTGATCTTTTTAAGTATCAAGCTTTTGGGATTTTGCCAAGTTAAAGACAACTCAGTAACCTTCTTAGATTTAGCGATCTGTCAAAACAAAGTTAGATAATTCTGGCGATAAAGCCCATTAACTGGCAATAAAGCCTTTTTACTGGCGACTAAGCCTTTACTTTAGAGACATGAAAATGTCTAGACTTGAGATAAAACTGGGGAAGGTCCCGAACGTATGGACATGATTATGCCAAAACTTTTGATAACACGAAAGTGTTATACACCTTAGATAACATGAAAATGTTATAAACCATTTGTGTGACACGTCTGCCACTTATCTTAAGGATTCGGTATATAGCCAACAACAGACGGATTGTCAGCTGGTCTGGTCAGCTTGCCTCGAACTATATCCGAATCATCGTGCGCTCCAGGCGTCGTTAGAAAGGTGAAAACCTTTAAACCCTTTGAGATAACCGGGATATCATATTCGTGCGCCCCTAGCGTTCGTTGGAAAGGTGAAGACCTTTAAACCTTGAGGGATATCAGGGATATCATATTCGTGTGGGAGGTGATTAGCCTCTGACTGTTGTTGAGATAATATATTCTTTGAGTAACTGCAAAACACTAAGCTCTTGATGAGGGGTGGGTGTTAGCCTGGCTAACACCCCTCCGACGCTTAAGTCAGTAAACTTGATTTAGAAATAATAAAGTTCAAAAAATGTAAAAATAGATGAGGGAACATACCTTTGTCCTGAGGATACGAACATACTAGTTAAGGACACTAACAAAAATATGTCTTAATGTGAATAGCATTCAAGCTCTTGGTATAGGAATACCTTCCATAGTGATTAACCTGTAGGCACCTTTTCCGGCTTCGGCTTCAATCAAGTAAGGGCCTTCCTATTTAGGAGCTAGCTTTCCATCTGTCGGGTTAGTGGTATTCTGAAATGCTTTCCTTAGTACCATGTCTCCTACATGGAATCTTCGAATCCTGATATTTTTGTTATAGGACTTGGCTATTCTTTGTTGGTATGCCGCCATCCTGATCTTGGCTAGATCTCTGAGTTCATCGATGGTATCCAGGTCTTCAGTTAGGCTTTGGTTGTTGTATTCGGTATCTTGGAGGCTGGTTCTTGCTGTAGAGATCACCATTTCTGTAGGGATAACGGATTCAGCCCCAAACACCAAAGAGAAAGGTGTTTGTCCCGTTGCATTTTTTGAGGTGGTTCTATCAGCCCAAAGGACAAATGGTAGTTCTTCGGCCCATTTTCCTTTCTTGGATCCCAATTTCTTCTTCAGATTGTTGATGATGATCTTGTTACTGGATTTTGCTTGACCGTTAGCTTGAAGATGTACTGGAGTTGAAGTCACCATCTTGATTCCCCAACTTTCACAAAGGTTGGTTGTTCTACTACCGATGAACTGTGAGCCATTGTCACAAACAATCTCCGTCGGAATACCAAATTTTGTTAGGATGTTGCATTTGATGAACGAGATCACATCTTTTTCTTTGACTTGAATGAATGCCTCTGCTTCAATCCACTTGGAGAAGTAATCTGTCATGGCCAACATAAAGACCTTTCTGCCAGGAGCCTTGGGTAGCTTTCCCCCAATATCCATTCCCCATTTCATAAATGGCCACGGGGATATGATAGGATATAATGGTTCAGCTGGTTGATGCAATATGTTGCTATGTCTTTGGCAAGCGTCACACTTCTTGGAGAAATCCATTGCATCTCTCTTCATTGTTGGCCAGAAATAACCTATTCTTAATATCTTGGATACTAAGGCCCTGCCCCCCAGTGTGGCTTCCACAATCACCTTCATGTATATCCTTGAGAAATTCTTGTGCTTCTTGATATTCCAAGCATCTCAAGTATGGACCTACAAGTGACTTTCCATATAATACATTATTCAGGATGATATACTGGGTTACCTTCATTCGAAAGGCTCTGAAATTTTCTCCTTTTGGAATCTCATTATCCTGAAGATATCGTACTATGGGGCGGGTCCAGGATACTGGATTGTCTTCAATTTCTGAAGTCTCCATGATTTCATAGTTCTCCTTTGTTGCTGGAGTCAAGATATGCATGACAGGAATCTTGACATCTCCTGGTATCTTGAGAGCTGATGCTAAATTTGCTAAGGCATCCGCTTCAGTGTTCTCTTCCCTTGGTACCTGTATTATATCAAATGTTTCGAAACACATAGCTAATTCCTTAACTATTTCTAAATACTTTGCTAGGTTTTCTGCATTCACTGCATAAGAGCCATTAAAATGATTAGCTAATAACAAAGAATCAAAATAAACTTGAAGATACCTGACCTTCATATCCTTAGCTAATTGTAAACCAGCTATTAAGGCTTCATATTTAGCCTCATTATTAGTAGCCTGAAATTCACAAGATATGGATAGAGGTATTATGTCCCCCTGTGGCGATTTTAGCAGGATACCTAGACCTGTTCCTCTTATGTTGGAGGCACCATCGGTATGCAAAGTCCAACTTTCCTTGACGTTCAATTGTTGAACTTCCTTTTCAACTTCTTCAAGTATATCCTGGCTGAAATCAGCCACAAAGTCGGCAAGTGCCTGAGATTTGATGGTTGTTCTTGGCTCATACAAGATATCGTATGCACTAAGTTTCACAGCCCATTTTGCCATCCTACCTGACATTTCTAGTTTTCTCAAAACAGCTTTAATAGGATAGTTAGTCTTTACATGCATAGCATGAGTTTCAAAGTAGTGCCTTAGTTTAGTGGAAGCCATTATAAGTGCTAAAATTAACTTTTCAAGATAAGAATACCTAGATTCAGTATCTAGTAGACTTTTACTTACATAATATATTGGATGTTGTTGACCTTCATGATCCTTGACAAACATTGCACTGATTGCACTCCCAGAAATGGCTAAGTACAGGGATAGAGGCTCACCATCAACTGGCTTCATTAGAAGTGGTGCTGAGGATAAGTATTCCTTCAGGGATACCAATGCCCTTTCTTGCTTCTCTCCCCATTCGAACTTTTGATTCTTCCTCAGGATATCATAGAAGTCTTTACACTTCTCTGAAGATCTTGAGATGAATATGTTGAGAGTAGCTATTCTTCCGGTCAACCTTTGGACATCATTGACATTCCTTGGTGATTTGATATCCAGGATAGCCTTGATCTTCTCTGGGCTTGCTTCTATTCCTCTTTTGGTGACCATGTATCCCAAAAATTTTCCGGCTTTGACCCCAAAGTGACACTTGGCTGGATTTAGCTTCATGTTGTATTCATCTAGAATATCAAATGCTGTTGCCAAGTCTTTGAGATGATCCTCGGCCTTTTTTGACTTCACAACCATGTCATCTATGAATACTTCCATCGTGTTCCCTAGTTGGTCTTTGAACATCATGTTGACGAGCCTTTGGTATGTCGCACCTGCATTTTTAAGTCCAAAGGGCATTACAGTGTAAAAGTATATACCTGTGGGAGTCATGAAGGCCATGTCTTCTTGATCTGAAGGCTCCATTTGAATCTGTTGAAATTCTGAGGATGCGTCCATGAATGTTAGCAGCTCGTGGCCAGCAGTTGCATCCACCATTGAGTCAATGTGCGGGAGTGGGAATGGATCTTTTGGGCAAGCCTTATTCAGGTCTGTGAAATCCACGCACACTCTCCACTTTCCATTCTTCTTCTGGACCACAACTAGATTGGCCAACCATCTGGGATAACGGACTTCTCTTATCATTTTAGTCTTGAGCAGCTTCTGCACTTCTTCTTGTATGATTGCGTTTCTCTCAGGAGCAAACTTTCTTCGTTTTTGATAACTGGCCTGAAAGATTTATCTATACCAAGTTTATGAGTTATTATGGATTTAGTGATACCTGTCATATCTTCATGTTTCCAGGCGAATGTAGAAGCTCTTTTCTGTAGGAATGATATCAACTCTATCTCAATATCCTCAGGAATATTTGATCCCATCAATACTTTGATCTCAGGATAAGTATCCTGAGGATGCAATGGCACTTCTTTTACATCCTGTTCTCTTGCTTGCAGGACCTTCCCCGGTTGTTTCTGTAATTGCTATTCTTGAGTAGGCTTTGTAGTCCACTTCATTGATGAAGTATAACATTCCTTGGCATCTTGTTGATCACTCTCAATTTTGATGACTCCCCAAGGACTTGGGAGTTTCACACACTGATGGTAGGTTGAGGGTACTGCCTTCATGCTGTGGATCCAGGGCCTGCCTAAAATTACATTACAACAAGACAGAGAGTCAATAACGCAGAACTTTTGTAGGGAGTTAGTTCCCTCAACATATATTGGAAGTTTGATTTCTCCTAAGGTGTTCTTGGTTTTGCCACTAAATCCGACAAGGACTGAGGATTATTGGGATAATTTCCGTTTCCGGGATATCCATTTTCTTCAATGCATCCATCTGGATAATGTTTACAGAGCTTCCTCCATCAACGAGTATCCTGCGCACAAAATAGTTAGCTATACATAAAATGATTACCAAACCGTCGTGGTTGGGATCCACAAGGCCACATCTATCCTCCTCATCGAAGGATATAATCCTTTGAGTTGTCAATGTGGAAGTACGGAGAGGTCTTTCTCCGTTGTCCATATTCGTTTCTCTGGAATGTTTCTTGGCTGCTGAATACGAGGTCCCGCAGATGTCAGATCCTCCAGAGATAAAGGATACCACCTTAGCTCCGGGTGGGGGAGAAGGTGCCCTTTTAGGTATCTTGATAGGATCCTGACTCTTGTTCTTATTTCTTCCAAATAGTTCCTTCAGGTGTCCCTTACTGAGAAGGTATCCTATCTCCTTCTGGAGTGCTATACAATCTTCTGTTCGATGGCCAAAGTCTTCATGGAATGCACACCATTTCGACTTGTCTTTGTTGGATCCGAGCTTCTCACTTTTCTTAGGCCATCTAGCCTTGTCACCTAGATCCTGCATGGCACAAATTACACCACCAATATCAAGGTTAAAGCAATATTCGGATATTTTAGGATATTCTTCATCATCTTCGTCTTCTTCCACAGCGTTGATCTTGGGATTATCCTGCTTGGAATAAGGCTTTGGCCTAAAGAACTTTTGGGGAGAGTCTGATTTCCTTTTGGTAGACTCGTACTTTGGGATAACCAAACCTCCATGAGCCTTCTTATCATCTTCCAGCTGAATGTATCTCAACGCCCTGTTTCTGACTTCATTTAGATTCCTGCATGGAGTCATGACGAGGTCGTCGTAGAAAGGAGAATCCTTCCTAAGTCCCATTTTGAAGGCTTCCACAGCAGCTGCCATGTCAAGGTTGGGGATTTTCAAAGCTTCCCTGCTGAATCTAATTATGTAATCCCTTAGGGATTCATTGTTATGCTGAACAATTCTATATAAATCACCTGTCATTTTTTCAAAAGATCTACTACAAGAAATTGATTATTAAACAAGTTTATTAAATGAGCAAAGGAAGTGATAGTATTGGAAGGAATACTTAATAACCATTTGAGTGCCGGCCCTGTTAGTGTTGAACCAAACCCTTTACATAGACAGGCTTCTTTGATTTCTGCGGGGATAGGGTTGACCTCCATCCTTTCTCTGTATTGAGCTACTGATGTGGTCTATATTATACATATTATTCTATAAATATTTCCTACACTTTCAAGTATTTTTAGCCAAATTTCTATTGAATATATTTCTAGTTGGCTCATATTTGGATTTTAAAGGTTTCAAAAAACAATGAGCAAATTGAATTGTTTACACAAACCAACAAATAAAACTTTAAACAAGTTCTATATATTATGATTTCCAAATTTCAATAAAATTAGCTAGTCATAAATATTATTTACTTTAATAATTGAATTTGGTGTATGAAGTCATAAAAGAAAAAAAAATCGTCACAGTCTGACGTTAGAATATGTATTACTTGTTAGATAATTTAATTCATAAATCAATTTGAAGTTACAAACTATAATCCTATCGTTCATTGTTCTTTAATTATGGCTAATTTGCAAAGCTAAATGTCATTTATTGAATTGTTAAAATTTCAAATTGTAGGTACACAAGATATACTTAAAATCATATGGGTTCAGATGGATCTTGAGAATTAAAGGCCCACAACAAAAAATAAAATGAGGGCTTTCAGTAGGTTAACAGGAGAGATTTAGACAAGAATATTATAAAGGGTTCTTTTTTACCCTACTACGTAAAATATACGGAAAAAAAACAGAAGGGTTACGGCTGGGTTTTTTTTGGAGCCGAGGAGATTCAGAAAAGAAGCCGCAGGTCAGGAATATTTCGGAGGTGTTCGGGTTCTCACCTACCCATTCAAACACGGTTCATTGTTTAATTTTATTATTTTTATTATGAACTTAGTTGAACCAATTTATTTGTTTGTTTTTATGAGCATGGTTATTGGCTAAAACCTTTTCATTTGCCTAGGTTTTTGAATGAATATTTGTTGAACTTTTGGTTTGCTTGTCGGTATTGGGTTATTGGTGTTGGACTAATATTATTGTAATAGACTTTTTGACGTTTTTAAGATGAATATGCATACTTATTATTAATTTACTTTTATTCAATTGTTCCATATGTGTCTTTGTGAAAGTCTTTCATTGTGTAGACGCATATTAGGTTACCTATTGTGTGTTCGTAACTAGTTTATGGTTTATTAGTCGACATAATCCATAGGAACTATTGTTTGAGGGTTTAGAGATTTTAAGTGTTCTACCTATCTTGAGACTGAGAGGTAATAGATAGTTGGGGTTGTCTTATTCATTAGGCGGTTTGGGTATAGATTACACGAGAGTGGGTTTCCCCTTTATTGTCTTTTGATTTTTGCTATCCTAAGTCTTTTTAAGCATCTTTAGGTTACTCCTTACATCCCTTACACTCCCGGAGGTATTGTGATTAGTGAGACTGAGAGGTGATCTAGTCATTAGAGTACTTTAATATTGTTGGAGAGACTAAGAGGTAATCCAACCAGCCGGTTTGCGTCATACGCCCCTTAGGTATTCCTTTTAGGTGACACCCAGAGAATGATCAGGGATCCACTAGGATGTCTAGGGCGTCATATCTTTAGATCCCAGTTCCATCACAGTTTCCATAGCCGATAAGCATCCAAGATTCACAAATAGGATTTCAAGCCTAGGTAACGCATTTCTCATTATTGTCTTCGTTTAAGTCTTTAGAGTTTAAGTTTAATTTATTAGTTAATTTAGTTTAATTAATTAGTCTAAATAATTATTAGTTTTATAATAAAATAAATAAAAATCCAACAAGAAATTTAGCTTTTAGAATCTAGTTTCGTTAATTTAATTAGTGTCTCAAGGGTTCGATATTTCCGGACTTCCCATAGCTATTCTACACCCGATAGGTTCACTTGCCTGTTGCTAGTGGTTTGGTTTAGGATATTCTAGGTTTTTATTACTCGTTGTGCTAGGTTAAGTAATTGCAATATTTTTATATACCACTTTAAGCGCATCAGCTACATGCTCCTCAGGATCCGTAGTGCCATCGTAAAGTTTCATGTTGGGCGTCTGGAATTTCCTGGGGATCTCCACGTCGCATATGGGCCAAGTGAACCTAGATAATTTGTGATTGCCTACCGGAACTTCATCTATGGGACGGATTATTCCGGGGATACTGGAAATCATATCTTTCATCTTCTGTAATTCCCTGGCTATATCGGGGGATATCCCTTTGTCCTGCACAGATCTACGGTTAGTGTATAAATTAGAATTAAGTAAACTGTTACCAGGATCTTGGTTAGGTCTTTGGTATCCTGAGCTTGGGTGGTAATTCCTCCATCGATGGTATCCCTAGGATAAGGCGGTGCCTGCATAGGCATGTCATCTCCAATATGCACTTCCGAGGACATCATAGGGGATCCTGATGAGAATATGACGGCAGACACGGTTGAGCGAGGCTGCATGTTGATGGACCCTGGCCTCGTTGGTCCGGGTAACTCTGAGGATACCGAAGGAAAAGCTCCCCAGTATCCTGATTACTGCTGCGATGGAATCCTTGCTGATTGTGTCCCCAAGGATCCGGGATTCCGAAGGATAGATGATCCTGGAGAATCAAAATCAAGGAACCTGGGCATGATTGGAGTGGCCTCCTACCCTGGTTTCTTTTTTATTCCTTCAATGTCCTTGAATAGCCTTGAGTTGGTCTTCTCTTGCTGCTCAATGTGCGTTTTGACCTGTTTTATCAAAGCAAAAATATCATTATTAGAAATAACCGGGTCTACCCGTGTAGAGGATCCCGCGAATGGTGGAAGTTCTCCTCTGGGCTGAGTATTTTTCTTCGGCAGTGGTGGAGGTCCTGGGTTGACACTTGAAGCAGTAGTGACCACTGGAGCAAAGACTGAACTGGTTTTTGGTTGTGAGGCCATTGTAAAGAGAATGAAGGTGAATGAAATAAACGGATTTAATGGATTAAAGCACCGTTAGCCCCACAGTGGGCTCCAAATTGTTTTGGTCAAAAATTAACAACAATGATTTCGTAACCAAATTAGTAATCGGGACTAGGTGTTTGTATGAAATGAACGTAAAAGTGCTTGAACACGAGGATTTGTTGCGAGGAAAAAACTCGTTATCCTTAGGATAACAAGCAAAAAACCCCGGGCGGTGAAAACTATCACCACCAGTTTATTAATAATAAAGGTGATTACAATGGTGAAGCTCAAACTTGATCGTGATTACAGAGAATGCGAGTACTAGTAAGTTCTCGAGTGCTATAGTGTGTGTTTGATCGTTGGTTTTGGGCTCTATTTATAATACATAAAGTCTAACAACTAATTCCTATAATTTAGGAAACTATTAGACTAAATCTAATTAGCCGTTAATCTCTCAATCAACACGTTTCCTTTTATGCCACGATCTATCAACTGAAAGTGTGAATCTTCGGGTGATCAAGCAACGGTCTTTGACCTGGTAAACATAGGAAGTAGCAAAGATTGTGTTATATATATAATGTAATTAGGATACCTATTACCTTAGAGGATATCGCATCCTGGATTCGCTCTAAATAATGTTTCCTAAGGATACTGGAAATCCGTGCCCTAACAGTGTTGAAGGGGGTCGGGTTGGTTGGGTGAAAAAGTGACGAGAGGGAGTGAGAGATGCGTGAGGTGAGGATGGGTTTGAATTTACTTGTGGTGCATGTTTATTAATAAACAGTATAGAAAGACTTGCCTTTTAGTTAATCCATTTAACTATCATACACTTAATTTAGTTGGAGGGTAGTGGATAATAAACATGTTGGGTTAGCAGTGGAATTGTCGGTTGTAGGGATGCATGCAACAAACAAAAGAGTGTTATTGGAAATCTAAGTTAACAAAAGAAAAGGGGGGTCCCTTTTGTTATTCATGGCTGGAAAGGGAGGGAGCTTGGTTGGTTTGGTTAGTTTAGTTATTATTATGAATTAGTTTGGTTACATAGTTTTAAGATTTTATAGAGTGTAGGTATATTGATGGCATGATATTACTAACCTTAATTTGTATGCATTGGTGTGCAAGATTACACCCTTGTATGACTAGTTTATATAATAGTCATAAATTATATTCATGCATCTATATATAAGGCAATAACTAAGGGCAAAATTTTGGAATTATATATTGTTATAAATTTAAGTTCATGGAGTTGAGTTTACGATATAAGGTTTATAATTTTGGACTATTGAACCTTGTTTTAGTCTTATAAAAAAATTTGTTTCCAACGCTCGAGTTTGCCAAGCCATCATGCATAAGTGAACTGGTAATTTCTAAAACTACCCAACGTATGACAATGATATATATATATACATACATATATACATATATATATATGTGTGTGTGTGTGTGTGTGTGTGGCTTATGCTTGACTTTATACTACCTTATAAATACAAATTAAGCCAAATAGAAACCTATGATATGCCAGCACGTTTAAGATATGTACGAATGTTGACCTGAAAATTGGCTGTTGTCATAGCTGGAGACGAAGACGTAGGTCATGTTAGCTTAATCTCGATGATTAGAGCGAATAAATGTTTGCGCAAAGGTTGCTTAGCATTCATGGTGTATGTGACAGAAGAACCTAAAGAGAAGAAATTAGAAGACGTACTAATTGTTTCAGGATTTCCTGACGGTTTCCCAGAAGAATTACCAGGAATCCCACCGGAGTGTGAGGTTGAATTTAGAATAGACTTAGTACCTAGAACCGCTCCAATAGCCAAATCCCCGTATAGACTAGCTCCAACGGAGATGAAAGAATTAAAGAAACAGTTAGATGAACTGTTAGAGAAAGGATTTATGAGAGCAAGTTCTTCACCTTGGGGAGCTCCACCTTATTCGTGAAAAAGAAAGACGGTTCGATGAGAATGTGCATCTATTATCGTGAGCTGAACAAAGTAACCATCAAGAACAAGCACCCGCTCCCAAGAATCGATGATTTGTTTGATCAACTACAAGGAGCAAGTTGTTTTCAAAGATCGATTTACATTCAGGTTATCATCAATTAAAAGTCCAAGAAGAAGATATTCCAAAGACCGCATTTAGAACCAGATATGGACATTTTGAATTTACGGTCATGCCGTTTGGACTTACAAATGCTCCCGCAGCATTTATGGATATGATGAACAGAATTTGTAAGCCCTATTTAGATAAATTTGTAATCGTATTCATCGACGATATACTTATTTATTCTAAATCGGAAGTAGATCATAAGGTTCATCTTAAAATATTGCGTGAATTACTCCGGAATGAGAAATTGTATGCTAAGTTTTCTAAGTGTGAATTCTGGCTGTATGAGGTACAATTTCTTGGTCATGTTATTAACGTAAATGGAATTCAAGTAGATCCCGCCAATATTGAAGCGATAGCTAAATAGGAAATTCCTAGATCGCCAACCAAAGTTCGAAGTTTCTTAGGTTTGGCTGGATATTATAGAAGATTTATCGAGAATTTCTCCCATATAGCAGTTTCCTTAACTTCTTTAACTAAAAGAATGTTAAGTATGAATGGGGAACCAAGCAACAAGAAGCATTTGACTAACTTAAACAAAAGCTTACTAATGCACCTATACTGGCCTTACCAGAAGGTACAGAAGACTTTGTTGTATTTAGTGACGCTTCTCATTCAGGTATGGGTTGTGTACTAATGCAAAGAAATAAAGTAATAGCTTATGCTTCTCGTCAATTGAAAGTACACGAAAAGAATTATACAACTCACGATCTAGAGTTGGGTGCCATAATTTTTGCCTTAAAGTTATGGAGACACTATTTATATGGAGTTAAGTTTATCGTGTACACTGATCATAAGAGTTTAAAGCACATATTTGATCAAAAGGAACTTAACATGCATCAAGGAAGATGGATGGAAACCTTAAACGATTATGATTGTGAAATCATTTATCATGAAGGAAAAGCAAATGTAGTAGCTGACGCATTGAGTTGAAAAGAACATGAAAAACCCAAGAGGGTTAGAGCCTTAAGACTAGAACTACAAATAGATTTAATTGCACAAATCAAGGAGGCTCAAAAGAAAGCAATCGAAGAAAATAAAATCTCCGAAGAAAAATGTAATGGTACAATCGACTCTTTAGTCAAAGGAGATGATGACATACTCAGACTTGGAAACAGAAACTGGGTACCGAATGTTGATGAATTACGTGAAAGGATTATGAGTGAAGCTCATCGATCTAAGTATATGATGCATCCCGGTAATGATAAAATGTACCAAAATCTTAAGCTTAACTACTGGTGGAATGGGATGAAAAAGGATATTGCTCTGTATGTAGCCAAATGTTTAACTTGTTTACAAATCAAGGTTGAGCATCAAAAACCTTCAAGTTTGCTTCAACAACCTGAACTCCCTGTTTAGAAATGGGAGATGATCACAATGGATTTCATTACAAAACTCCCTAAGACTACCCGTTAGCATAATGCTATCTGGGTTATTATTTATAGGTTAACCAAATCTGCTCATTTCATAACTATAATTGAATCTTACTCTATAGATAGATTGGCACGAATATACTTAAACAACATTGTATCATTACATGGTGTGCCATTATCTATCATATCCGATTAAGGCAATAGATTCACGTCTCATTTCTGGAAAAGTTTCCAACAAGCGTTAGGAACTCAATTGAATCTTAACACTGCTTATCATCCTCAAACTGATGGGCAGAGTGAAATAACAATTCAAACGCTTGAAGATATGCTCCGAGCTTGTGTGATTGATCTAAGAGGAAGTTGGGATGATCATCTTCCTTTAATGGAATTCTCGTATAATAATAGTTATCACACGAGTATTCAAGCCGCACTATTTGAAGCATTGTATGGACGAAAATGTAGAACGCCGGTATGTTGGTCTGAAACTGGAGATAATCAAATGTCTGGACCTGAGATGGTCCAAGAAACAACAGATAAGATATTACAAATCCGTGAATGACTTCAAATGGCAAGAGATCGACAAAAGAATTATGCTGATATTCGCCGTAAGCCATTAGAATTTCAAATAGGCGATAAAGTCTTATTAAAGGTTTAACCTAGGAAAGGTGTTGTATGATTGGGCAAGAAAGGAAAACTAAGTCCGCGCTTTGTTGGACCATTTAAAGTGTTAGAACGAATTGGTACTGTAGCTTATCGCTTACGATTGCCAAAAGAGATGAAAGGCAGACATGATGTATTTCATGTTTCTAACTTACAAAAGTGTCTGGCTGACGAAACTTTAGCTATGCCTTTAAAGGATGTTGAAATCAACGAAAATTTAAAATTTGTAGAACAACATCTATAAGTTGAAGATTTCTAAGTTAAGAGACTTAAACGACGAAAGCTAAAGTTAGTCAAAATAAGGTGGAACTCCCGACGAGGACTAGAATTTACTTGGGAGATAGAATCAGATATGAGAAAAAAATGCCCGCATCTGTTCTAGCGAATCTCGAGGACGAGATTCATTCTAAGGTGGGGAGGATGTAACATCACGAAAAATTTGGTGCAATTTTGACAAATAATAAATATGATAGACTAAAAATATTCATGATATAAGCAAAGGGTAAAATAAGATTAAAAAAATGGAAAATAGCTTATGTTAAGGGAATGAAGTAAGGAGACTCCATCCCACATGGAAAGTGGTAGAGAAAATAAAGCACTTTATATGAAGGGAACTTTCCATGATAATGTTCTTATGTGGCTAACCACTCTCCCTAGTCCTAGCGAAGGGTGCGAAGCACCTGACGCGCACGCGCACGGGCACGGGCGATGGGCGCAATGTGGCGCTTTGATGGCGCACTTTGCACTTCGCACGCTTGAGAGCCGCACTAGTATTTTTGGATGTTGAGACGAGATCAAGACACAGCAAGTTACCAAAAGATAAGGGACTAAAAATGAAAGATTTGAAATTTTGCATCTTCGCGCCACGCGAAGAAGCAAGAGTTTTACAGCTTTGCGCGACACGAAGTTGCAACTCCACCGAAAATCGACACGTGGTGACACGTCATGGGACACGTGTCACCACGCAGTGACACGTGGCAAGCCTACTTGGCAGACTCAGCAACCCTACTAGGCAACTTCGCGCGACGCAAAGTTCATCTTCGTGCGACGCGAAGATGCGCGCCTCAGCCTATAAATAGGGCAGCCATGGGGGATTTCTCATTCATCTCTCACACCTCAAATTTCACACACATAACCTCGGTATTCGTGCCACAACCGATATGTCAATATTCCAATGTTTTTGGCCTCGAAGTGCGTGCTAGAATTCTACCTAGTTACTCTCTCGACTTTCCACCATCAAGTAGGAGTACTTCCCGAGTAAAGCTTAGGCATTTCGTATATCAAGCTATACAAGGTAGGGGTTCGGCCCGATTATTATATTATAAATGGCTTAGACCCTAGTCAGGGATATAGCCCGTACCTTGATCATATAAATAAGTGAAATATAGTTTTCATAAGATAAGATTATGGATAAAATATTATTCTTTATTTTATGTAAAGTTATTTCTTATAAAAGAAGAAATTTATTATAAATGTTTCTTCATGAAGAAGAAACATAGTATATATATGTTTTATAAAATAAATAAATATCAAGGTAAAGGTTATGCAAATAGACTAAAGGTCTAAAGCTAGATCATAGATCTAGTTATTTACAAAGTATTATTCTCGTATTATAGGTCCGGGATAAAGATCAAGCATATATCAGTGAGAGACATTGATATTAATAAAAGGTAAATACGTCCAACCTTTTTATGAATGTGTTTTATGACTAAAGGTGTTATCTTTTTAAAGATATTTACTCTTTAAACTATGGATTGTTATCCATACGTAAAAGAGTTATGAAATTATTTACATGAGGGTTGGTTCAAATCCTCTAAAACGTTTTGATACAAGGTAGTACTAAACACTCAGACTAAAATACCCATGTGTCTGGATCCTTACATATATGTACTGTAATGGGCACACTACAGACATACTAACCATGAGACAAGTGACTGTCTCTAGGGCGAGTGAAGTCCAATTATGTGGTTTGTGCGTATATTTAGTTCCGATGAGATGGGATTGAGACCCACTGAGTCGTTGAACGCTATTGGTGTTGTGTCATAACGAATTGTGAAAACCTTTTATTGAGTCAGCTTATTCACCAGCATATAGCTGACGTATTTTCAAACTGTTTTCAGGTAACCAGGAGTAATGTATAGTGGTGAATATGCCAGTGGAGATAGAAGATCACTAGGCATAGAATGCAGCTGGTGGCTCAGCTAATTTTTTAATGACGCATATGATAAACTTGTTTTTAAACAAGTAATTTTGTAAAACAAATAAGGGTATTTAATTCCTTATGTTATAAAAGTACATGTTTTAAATTAACATTTTCCTCTGCAAACTTTGATAAATTGACACAAAGTGAGTCACACGCCTAGGCCCGAAGGCGGGTGTGACATAAAGGTTCAGGTACGCAATCTCATTTATGGTTCGTTGATTCTGGTTGTTCGAACCATATGACAGGTTCAAAGGCCAGCTTTACTACTCTTGATGAAACATTCAAGCTGGGAGTACAGTTGGGTGATAAGAAAAGATTGGCAGTTGAAGGAAAAGGCACAGTAAAAATATACATGGGTCATGGCACGTTCAAATAGCTTGAGAACGTGTACTGTGCTCCTAAACTCGAGTATAATTTATTGAGTGTTGGACAGTTGATGAAGAAAGGATACTCGCTACACTTTGATGATGGGAAATGTCTGATCAAGAATAAGGCAACAGGGCAGCTTATTATGAAGATAATTGTTGCAACAAACAATATGTTGTTTTTGATGCTACAAGCCTCGTTACCGTTCAAGACAGCCCTCCCAACAAACTAGATGAAGAAGCTCTAAAATGGCACCGCAGGTATGGTCATCTTCACTTTTATGCACTTAAACACTTGCATGATAAAGACATGGTAACCGGGCTGCCCAAGATCCATACATCACTTCAATGTGAAACGTGTATAGTTGCAAAGCAGACCAGGAAACCGTTTCAATCAACCTCATGGCGAGCGACAACGAAGCTGGGGCTGGTGCATACGGATTTATGCGGACCAATGCAAACTCCCAGCCTAGATAACAGCTTGTACTATTTGCTTTTTGTTGATGATCTAACCCGTATGTATTGGGTCTATTTTTTAAGTAACAAAACTGAAGCCTTCTTAAAGTTCAAGCATTTTAAAAATATGATCGAGAAAGAAAGCAAGTGTCCAATCAAAGTGTTGCGTTCCGACCGAGGTGGCGAGTTCTCTTCTAAAGAATTTAACACATTCTGTGATGAAGCGGGTATTCGAAGGGAGATGACGATTCCATATACCCCTCAACATAACGGAGTTGTGGAGAGAAAAAATAGAACAATCATGAACCTTACTCGTAGCATGTTGAAAGAAAAAGAGTTGCCCAATTTTCTTTGGGCCGAAGATGTCTCGACTGCCATCCACGCCATCAACAGATCGTCCACCAAGGCACTTGTGAATCAGACTCCATTGCATGCATAGTCAGGTACTAAACCCACTGTTTCACGTATGAAAACATTTGGTAGTATTGCCTATGTCTGGTGCCCTCTCAAGTAATGAGGAAACTAGACAGTATGGCAGAACGTTTCTTTTTTATTGGGTATTCCACAGTGAGCAATGGATATAGATTGTATAATCCAGATACAAGAAAGTTTAGTACCAAACAGTGGAGGTTGAGGTTTTTGAAAATCAAAAGTGGCTTTGGAAAGCAACTGAACACAACAGTGACTCAAAACCTTTTCTTTTGTTGACCCTTTTCCTAGTGACTATGACAACTCATTAAATAATGAGGGTACTAGTACTATGCCTGCAAATACCAATACTTTACCCTCAACCCATGCACCTAACCATGCATCTAGTACTGTGCATGACCCAAACCATGATACCAACTTTACTCATTCCCCAAATTCACAAAACTCCAATGATGTCTCATCTACTTCAAACCCTACAACCATGACCAATTCTACTCCCTCATTAATACCTGCTGCCAATGCTACCAAAAGAACCTCAAAATATCCTACTTGGATAAAAGACTACCATAGTGCTGAGGGTCTCTCTGATAGTGACAATAATCCTACCACATGCCAATTTGCTCTAAGTATCATAGACCCTACTCACTATTTTCAAGCTGCTCAATGTGATGAATGGGTCAAGGCCATGCACTGTGAACTTCAAAACTTCAAGCAATTGAAAAGAACAATACATGGCAGTTGGTGACTTTACCTCTTGGGAAGAATGTTATTAGAGTAAAATGGTTGTTTAAAACCAATGTTGGTCCGGATGGGAATATATTGAAACATAAGGCTCGGTTGGTGGCCAAGGGGTATTCACAACTGCCTGGCATCGATTTTCAGGAGACTTTTGCTCCAGTTGCTCGCTTTGAAACTATCAGGTTGATTCTTGCTGTTGCAGCTCATATGGGATGGTATGTTCATCAGCTTGATGTTAAATCAACCTTTTTGAATGGTAATCTAACTGAGGAGATCTATGTGGAGCAACCAGAAGGCTTCATCACTGAAGAACATCCGGAGAAAGTGTATAAATTGAATAAGGCTCTATACGGGTTGAAGCAGGCACTTAGGGCCTAGTATTCAAAAATAGACCAATATTTTGGTGAGCAAGGGTATAAAAGAAGTCAAAGTGAGCCTACACTATATGTCAAGAAAACATAAACATGTGATATCATTTACGTTTGCCTATATGTTGATGATATTATCTGTACTTCTTGTAATGCGCTGATTAAGGAGTTTAAGCAAGGGATGCAACAAGCTTTTGAGATGACAGATATGGGCTTGCTCAAATTGTTCTTGGTTCTGGAGGTTAAGCAGACTCAAGATGGGATCTTCCTGCATCAGCAAAAGTATGCTAAAAACCAACTTCACAAGTTTGGTATTACAGGCAAGGTAGAGCCCACACCCATGAACTACAATGAGAAGCTATCTATGCAAGATGGTGCTGAGAAAGATGATGAAGAAACGTTTAGAAATATGGTGGGCAGTTTTATTTATTTGACTCATTCACAACCAGACTTGGCACATGCAGTAAGTGTTGTCTCAAGGTTCATGCAACTGCCTTCAAAGGTGCATTTGGGATCAGCCAGAGGAATCCTCAAGTATGTAGCCGACACCACTGATTATGGAATATGGTATACAAAGGCAAAGAAGAGTGTGTTAATTGGGTATAGTGACAGCGATTGGGCCAGCAATGTTGATGACCGAAAGAGCTTATCTGCCTATGTGTTTTCTCTCGGTAGTGGGGCTGTCTCATGGAGCTCCAAGAAGCAACCAACAGTTGCGCTATCCAGTACTGAAGCTGAATACATTGCAGCCAGGGACGGATTTATACACATGAGTACCGGGTCAAGCGAACCAGGTGTTTTTCGAACCGTAGTGGAGCATTTAATAGCGACTTTTTTAGCGAACCATGTGTTTTCTGGGCTGAACCATATATATAATTTGTTTCAAATATATACATAAAACATATACTGGCTTAGTGGCAAGGCGTGCATTGTGTTTGAGTGCAGACCCGGGTTCGAGTCTCACACAACCTTATTTTTTTTTGCCTTTTTCTTTTGTGCTCTATTACCTTTATACACCTTTCTTAAAAACCCTAAACACCCCCAATTTCCCTCCCTGCTCCACCTCTACCGCTTCTGCGTAGAGAAAGAAAGAAGAAGGTGCTATTAAAACTCAAAACAAAATATAAACAAGAGATCCACCATTGGGAACTTTTGTCGAGCACCTTAAATGCACTGCAAAACCTTACATAAGACCCGCTGCGCTGCCGGTGCCAGATGATCTTACTTGACCCGAACCGTTAAACCAATCCGAATCGTCAACCCGACCCAATTTTTTTATACGCGTTCTTATATATTTAGAGCATCTTAAAATAGCGAACCAGATAAAAAAAAATTCTAAATCCGTCACTGATTGCAGCTACAGGTGCGACATGTCAAGCAATTTGGCTCCAAAGGATTCTTGAAGATCTTGACTTAAAACAAGAAGATCCCACAGTGATTTATTGTAATAACAAGTTAGCGATTAATTTGTCTAAGAACCTTGTTCATCATAGCAGAGCAAAGCATATCGAGCTATGGTTTCATTTCATAAAAGACATGGTTGAACAAAAGCAAGTGTTTCTGGAATTTTGCAGTACTCATGAGCAGATCGTAGATGTCCTTACCAAGTCAGTAACCAAAGAAAAGTTTGGGTTTTTTCGAAGGGAACTTGGGGTGATGTAGCTTGAATCAAGGGGGCATGATGAAGAATGATTCAAATGCCACATGGAGCTCAATGTTCACATGAAGCTGTTTTGAATAAGTCCTTCCACGTGCATGTTTTTATTGTTTGTTTTTGAGTAGCTTAAAAGTAGTGATCCTGAATAATACGTCTAAGTGGGTTTCCGTTAGACCTAGTAGCTAGTAGTTTGTTGAGCCTTTTATGGCATTTCCTTTCCTATTTAAAGTCTTCATGTAAACAGCTTTATGCACCTTTGCATTTGATAATAAAAAAATACATTGAGCTCCCATTCTCTTACTTGTTTATCTTTGTAACTCTAAGAGCATTCCCGGTGGGTTCTCCAAATAATATGAGAGAGTTCTTCATTTTTTAGAGATAGTTAAAAGTGGTTGTGAGAGAAGGAGAGAGAAAAATTACTGTGAAGAAACACACTGTTCACCTCTGTAATTTTTTAATGTTTTTTAAAATGATTGTGAGTGAAGGTGAGAGAAAAGGTAGTGATAAAAGTATAAAAAAAATATTATTTAATTGAAAATGAAAGAGAAAAGATTGTGTTTTTAGTGTAATTATAGAGATGGAAAATGAACCGAGAATGCTCTAATACCAACAAATATTGATTTAAGTATTTGGCAATCAACTTTAAAATCCTTAAAATTTTTCCAATTCAAATAATTTCACAAGTTAACCCGATGCCCTGTACAGGTTTTTGCAAAGGACCTAGACAGCATGCTGTTTTCCCCTTTTCTATGAAACTAATGAACCTATTTCGAATGCAATATGAAATCGTACAACATTTACTTAAGCAATACATAATATAGTGATTATCAAGTTGCGTAAGCACGAGATATATTAAAAGCTTACCAGATAATTTCTAATATTTTTTTTGTAACTAGAACTTCTATTTCTTATGAAATATTAAAACTTCCCTATATCATTTTGAAAACTTTGCGCTTAATTTTTCGCCCCACGAGGACACATCGCAATGTAGACGAATTACATCGACATGTTCCCAATTTTAAACTCACCCACAATTATACAAAACCAAGAACTGCTAATAACAATCATAAAGTAGAATCATACAATACAACAAAGGATGGGAAGAAAATTGTGGCAGATTATTGCTTCATAAAAATTTAGAATGTTTTTTTTACTTTAATATCAATGAATTTTTAAAGCCTTATTCCTCTGCTTTCATGAAATGATATGCCCTCCTTAACCTCTGCAACAAAGAACACATGACCAGTTACAAAAATTTGCTACAGTTGAATGACTAATGAAATAAATATGATTAAAAAAACAAAATTATCATAACAAAATAAAAGGAACTATTTTTAAATGTTGAAAGTGCGGCCAATAATGATTGACTATGATTATATAATAAAAGAATGAAAATTTAGAAGTCCTACTGTTGTTGTATCTCTAATGCGAAGGAGGTCCAATCTTTCTTGTGGTCTTCGATGCGTTAAAGTAGCAAGCTGCATCCATAACGTGGATACAACGATTATTAGTAAGATTAAAACATGGTTTTTTAATCAATCAAACGCATACAAAAAATTGCATAAAAGAATATCAAAATAAATAGCTTCCTGTTACGGGTCAAAACAGGTACGGTCAGGTTGAGTTGACCCAAATAGTGTTACAATTTAAAGCAATTAGTATCAAATATTATTTCCAAAACCTATATTAGTTCAAATATGTTATAATTATGTATTCAACTTTCAACACGTTAAAACAGTTTTCTTTTTTAAAGCTAAGAGAGAAAAGATAACCAAAACTGACGTGTTCCATCATTAAACGGGTCAAATTTGCCACTTCTACATATAAATATGCATACCCAAAAACTGAAGCTTTCAAGATCAGTTGTTGAAGGCATCAAACCTTCTGCTTTATGCAGTTCTGTAAGCCTCATTTGATCTGCATAAAAAATCCCATTTATATTCATGATAATTTAATTTTTGAATATATAAAATCTCTATGAACAACTAGAGTATCAAATATGATTACAGAAATTGCACAATTTCAATAATAATCGAACTTTACACATTATCTATCTTTTGATCTGTTCGACCTTTTTTCTTATTTTAACCGTATGATATAAAACATAACCGAAATTAACCCGTTTAATTTATATGATTCTACCTCCGCGTGCTGCTTCTTGAGCTGTCTGTATCCATGATCGAGCATATTCCGCCACTATATCTGTCATATCCTGCAACTATAAGCATCAAAAAACACCATGTAAAAATGGGCTCGGGATGCTATACGGGTCAAAAGGGCAAGTCAAATTGAGTTAGGTTGACATGTACACGTTTTTGTTAGGGGTGTAAATTTCTGACACACAAACACAATACTAACCTAACATGAAACTCATTGGTTTGGGTTTAGGCTAAACGGGTTCGGGTCAGTTTCAAGTCGAACATGAAAACTTGTAACGGGCCGCTATCTGGTCAACCTGGCAGGTTCGAGGGTTGACTTGTCAAGGGTGTCGGGTTCAGTAGTTTAATCACAATTATTTTAGACATTTGTGAATTTTTGGTGTAATTTGTAATTTTATGTTAGTAATATACAAATTTTCGGATTAAACAGGTTGTGTCCATGTCAACCCACGAATACGCAAGTCCGTTTTTGAGTTTTGACACAATGTTGCAGTTTGTGTTCGTGTAAAAATCAGGGTTTGTGTCGGTTCAACCATGACCTGTTTAATATAAATTTTTTACTTTCTTGTTAAAATGAATAACTTAAATTGTTTTTCAAAGATTAAAAAAATTCCAAAATATTTGTTTTTTTTAATTTACCTTCAGATTTAAACCATTTTATATTCAATTTTTTAAGAAAATAGAAAATATATATTTTTAACCACTGGCCAATTTCTATTAAAGAAAATCAAGAAAGCCAAGATAACATTTTTTATTTTATTTCTGAGTTTAATTTTTGGAATTCAGGCGGTTGCATTCATTAAAAAGACTTAGAGGTGATTTTCAATATGTTTGGCACATTTGACCCGCTCTATGTTATAGCTATATTCATTATTTGACCAATATGACCCGTTTGAGATTTTAAAAAGACAACAAATGACTCATTTAAAAGTAAACAAATCTAAATTGCCACGAAAATAGAGCACACGAAAGAAGAGTAGAAGAAAATGATCCTATTTAAATAATAGCGTATTCCCATTATACCCTTCATTTTAAACCTGGATTTGGTGGCCAAGGTATTACCAAAATTATTGTCATAATAACCATTTATCAATAAACCGCAGGTCAAACTAAAAGACAAAGTCAAAGGTATAATTACATCAGATCTCTCTTTTGTTCCTTCTGTTGGAGTCAAATCGCGCACCCATTCAATCTCAGCAACACGGTACCTTCATAAACAAAAAAGGGATTAAATTATTCATATCAAACTTAAAACAAGACAAGAACTTTGGTCAACCAAAAGTCAACATTCCACCATCATCAACAAAATTATATAGAAAAAATTCAAACAAGAATGGCACTAATGCTAACCCGTCTTGATCCCAATTTCGAAGGATTCGACATCTTCGTCTACTTTCAACCTGCATAAAATTTGATATTTTAAGGTGAATAACAGATGAATCTTTAAAAGAAGGAAAAAAATGCATAAATATATAAAAATAATTGAACAAACGTACCTAATAAAATCCCATGTGTGTGTGTGTGTATAGGGTTTGGATCACTTCAGAACTCCAAAAAGGTTTAAGAACTTTAAGAACCCTTAACAACCAATCATTTTATATATTTAATATTTTTTAGAGTACTTTTGTCATCTATCATATGTAATTTCACGATTACATATATGTGATCAAAAGTTTACATATGTAGAATAACCGATTTACACATACGTAACCATAAAATTACATATAATAAATGACAAAACAACCCTCAAATAATATCAAATATATAAAATAAATAAAATGGTTGGTTGCTAAGAGTTTGATATGAGCCTGTCATAAGTTGAAGGGTCCAAGGGCGACAAATGGGTGAGGGCAATGAACGGTCTAAGTAACCGCAGCAATTATTATAAAATTGTGTCTATTTATAGGATCTTGTTTAGGTTCTATGATATCCATGTTTTATATATTAAAAATATTAGGGTTTGTTAACCTTGTATTTGGAGAATTGCCATCTCGAATCGGCTAACCGGAGACTAGTCCATCTCGAATCGGGCCAACTATCCTTTAATTTCTTGTTTAAGTTTCGGGGTTCTATCATTTGGTTCCGTTGCCGGGACATCAAATAGAAGATGATTTGGAACACCTGGAGATCCTCTCATCTAACCCACTGTGAAAGTCACGCACCATCACCTATTCAGAATGATGTTTTCACTACTCGTTTGGAGGCCATTGAAGTTCAATTAGACATCCAAGGATGATGTGGAAATGCTCAAGACTTTGTTATATGGAACACCTGTTAGGTGTAACACTGAAAGTGGTGATTTTGAAATTCAACCACATGTTGGTGATATCGGAGATGACAATAAGCCTGAGGATGTTCCTCAAGGTCCATTAACAAATCGGGTCAAGGAGGTCGATACCAATAACAGTTCTGTGTCTGGAGTTTTAGGAGTTCCTGAGAGCTATGATTCTATGGTAACTGATGAGATACGGGCAGGAGAAATTCAAGGAAAAAGTGACAAACAAGAAGTCATGTGCAAGGAAACGTTGAAGTGGGTCAGATCTAGTGATAAAGACGCGGGACCCAAGACTGTTTTTGGTGTTGAGCAGTTGGCGAAAATGTCTTCTCCAAAATCTAATAATAATCATAAAGTTTTGGTCGTAATAATGAAGTGCTATCCGGAAAACAGCCTCGAGATCCCATCTAATCTCTGTGATACAAGTTTGGTGGGTGTAGGAAAATTGAGCACCATACCTGTAGCTCGTATGCCAATCATAAAATGTTGGGGAATTGACATTGTGTTCCGATTTAATGTCACACATCATTTGGTTCATGAAGCAGGGCGGCCCACGATTGAATGGCTTATCGCTTGGCACAACGGTCAGCAAAGATCAAGTTGTCGACTTGAGGACAAGTCGTTTTACCCGTCGGGATGTATTGATATGAGCCTGTCATAAGTTGAAGGGTCCAAGAGAGACAAATGGGTGAGGGCAATGAACGGTCTAAGTAACCGCAACAATTATTATAAAATTGTGTCTATTTATAGGATCTTGTTTAGGTTATATGATATCCATGTTTTTATATATTAAAAATATTAGGGTTTGTTAACCTTGTATTTGGAGAATTGCGATATTTTTGAAACACTCTCTCTCTTTCTCTCTCTAAAAACCACTTTCTCTCTCTAGAAATTAACCCCAATTCGACTCTAATTACCCTCCGATTCGCTCAATTGCACCTGCATTAGCCTCCAATTGATCATCAGTATCGTCAATCCCGTTTAATTCCGTTCAATTCCATTCAATTTCGTTCAATTCCGACGTGTTTTCGTGGTTTAATCAGGCTATTATTCGATTGTTATTATATAAGGTAACAACAGCCCTATTAACCCTTACCGGAGCTCTCCAACACGTCCATAACACCACCGCAGCTCATTATTCTCGCTGTACTGTTGTTTCCGGCTACTGTTGTTAACTGCCGCCGCCGCCGTCGTCTATTGCCGCCGCCGGAAAAACGATTAAGGCTCTGTGGAGGTTGCTGGGTTGCTGCGAGGTGTTATCATTGAAGGATCTTAGCTGATTCACCCTCTGCCGCCACCGTAACACGTCGCCGGAGCTCCGCCGTCGCCGCCGCTCAACGCCGCCGCCGCCGAAACTCAAGGGTTGTAGATTGTGTCACGTTTCTAGCTTATTCTCGTTAGCTCACGGTGTCTCGTCCCGGTTTCAATATTGGTGACTTGCTAAAATCCCGGTGAGATCGTTTCATATCTTTTATTTTTGTTGGCAATAGGCCTTGATGCTGCTAGAGTAGTCAGTCCAATTTATCTGTTACTGTGTGCCGTGTGTCTATTATTATTATTATTAGTTTTTGTTACTACTATTATTATTATTATTATTATTATTGATTTGGTGTTCTATTGCTTGTGTTTGTGTGATTAGTTGCAACCATAGAGCGTAGGAACCATGACTATTACCTGAGACCATGTCCTGAATCGAGGGGTGTAGGAAAGAGTAAAGATAGGGAGCGTATATTGCGTTTGGCTTCTTGGAATGTAGGAACATTAAATGGTAAGTTGTTAGAATTGGTAGATGTGCTTAAAAGACGTAGGGTTCAGATAGCATGCCTCCAGGAGACTAAGTGGAAAGGACATAGAGGGGCTGAGTGTAATGGGTATAAGTTGTGGTACTTGGGGTCTGATGGAGCTAGGAATGGAGTGGGGTTTCTAGTGGCTAAGGAAATACACACTAGTGTGGTGGAGGTGATAAGACATAATGACAGGATTATGGTGTTGAAATTAGTACTAGGAGAGGAAGTAGTGGCAGTAGTCTCCGCCTACGCGCCTCATGTAGGCCTAGGGGATCAGGAAAAGAGAGAATTTTGGGATTGCCTAGACGCAGTGGTAGGGGGCATACCTAGGGGGGAGAGGATTTGCATAGCAGGTGATTTTAATGGACACATTGGTAAGGCTAACGATGGTTTTCAAGCCGTACATGGGGGTTTCGGTTTTGGTGATAGGAATGAGACCGGAACAGATCTTCTAGAGTTTGCGGTGGCACATGACCTAGGTATTATAAATTCTTTTTTTAGGAAACGAGATTCTCATTTAATCACTTTTAGCAGTGGCGGACGCGACACGCAAATTGACTACCTTTTGATGAGGCGAGGAGACCGACGTTGGTGGAAGGACTGCAAAGTCATACCTGGGGAGGCAGTTGTGACTCAACATCGACTACTAGTGACTGATATAGCCTTCAGAAATAAGCTGACTGTTCGAGAGAAGAAAGGTACACCGAGAATTCGATGGGGAAATTTGAAGGACGAAAATCTCCTACTGTTTAAGGATAAACTCATACTGCATACGCGGGCTCGACTAAATGGGGACTCAACTCATATATGGGAAGCTATGGAGACAAAGATCATCCAAGTAGCAAAGGAGACTCTCGGGGTCACAACAGGAAAGTCAAGTGGGCATAAGGAGTCTTGGTGGTGGAATGACGCAGTGCAAGACAAGATAAGGGACAAACAAGGATGTTTTAGGGAGCTAATGAGGTGCACGAATGAGGAGGAGCGAGTGGAATTGAGGGACAACTACAAAACGGCCAAGATAGAGGCAAAGAAGGCAGTGGCGGAAGCAAAGAATGCGGCCTTTAAACGGATGTATGAAAGTCTAGAAACAAAAGAGGGGGAACATGCTATGTTTAAGATTGCCAAAGCCAGGGAGCGTAGAAGGCAAGATCTAGGACCGGTGAAGTTCATAAAGGATACAGATGGGCATGTACTGGTCAAGGAGCAGGACATCAAGCTAAGATGGCAAACCTACTTCCACAATCTTTTTAACAATGGGAGAGCTTACCAAGAAGAACATGACAACACAAACTTTCAACGACAACAATCGAATAACTGCTACTGCCGACGGATCACACGAGAAGAGGTGAAGGACGCACTTAGGAGGATGGGAAGGTCTAAGGCGGTTGGCCCAGACAACATACCCATCGAGGTGTGGAAGTGTCTGGGGGAGGAAGGAGTCATGTGGTTAACTACTCTGTTCAAAAGTATTCTCAAATCAGGTAAGATGCCAGACCAGTGGAGGAGCAGCGTTGTAGTTCCTATCTATAAGAACAAAGGAGACGCCCAATGTTGTGGTAACTACAGAGGAATCAAACTACTAAGTCATACTATGAAGCTATGGGAAAGAGTGATTGAGGTTAGACTTAGACGAGAAACTCAGGTTACGGTCAACCAATTTGGCTTCATGCCGGGGCGTTCCACCACAGAGGCAATACACCTTATAAGAAGATTAATGGAAAAGTATAGGGAGAAGAAGCGTGATCTACATATGGTGTTTATTGACCTAGAAAAGGCCTACGACAGTGTGCCACGACAGGTGCTCTGGGAGTGCTTGGAGGGTAGAAGAGTGCCCAGGAAATACATAGAGATAATTATGGATATGTATACCAGGAGTGAAACAAGTGTCCGTGCGCCAGTGGGGGATACTGATTTCTTTCCTGTAGAGGTAGATCTTCACCAGGGGTCAGCGTTGAGCCCGTTTCTTTTTGCAGTAGTCTTGGATGAGTTGTCAAAGTCGATTCAGGGGACTCTCCCGTGGTGCATGATGTTCGCAGACGATATTGTGTTACTTGCTGAGAAAAAACAAGATCTAAACATGAGGCTTGAGGAGTGGCGAACAACCTTAGAGACAAAAGGTTTAAAGATTAGCCGATCTAAGACGGAGTACCTACACTGTGATTTTGGTGAGATAAACGACAGTGAAGACGCACACATCACAATTGAAGGGCAGGTGGTCCCGCAGGTAACGAAGTTCAAGTATTTAGGATCATTTGTACAGAGCGATGGGGAATTAGACAGTGATGTGACCCACCGAGTTCAGGTAGGATGGTGTAGATAGAAAGCAGCCACAGGTATATTGTGCGACAAGAGTTTCCCGACTAATCTGAAGGGAAAATTCTATAGGGTGGCAGTTAGACCTGCAATGCTATATGGAACAGATTGTTGGGCCATCAAGAAGGCACAAGTGCGGGAGATGGAGGTAGCAGAAATGAGAATGCTACGTTGGATGTGTGGGCACACAAGGCTAGACAGAATAAGAAACGTTGTGCTTCGCGAGAGATTAGGGGTGGCGAACATAGCAGACAAGATAAGAGAGTGGAGATTGAGATGGTTTGGACATGTAAAGAGAAGACAGACGACGAATCCTGTTAGATCCGTAGAAAACATTACTATAGAGGGGAGGAGGGGTAGAGGACGACCGAAATTGACTTGGGATGAGAGGATTAGGCATGATTTGATAGACCTAAACCTCTCCGAGGACATGGTTGAGGATAGGAATTCGTGGAGAAGTAGAATTAAAGTTAAGGATTTTTAGAGAGAATTGAATACCTTAGGGCTTAGACTTAACTTATTTAGGTCACATACCATAATGGCATTTCCCTTACATATTTTATTATTATTATTATTATTATTAGCTTTTATATTGCGGTTAAACTGTGACCTTATTATTAATATTATTATAATTAGTAGTAGTTTTTTATATAACTGTTAAACTTTGATTTCCTTTTTTTGCTTCATACACATGTTCTTAGAGCCGAGGGTCTCTCTCGAAGCCACCTCTTTATTCCTTTGGATAGAGGTACGGTGTGCCTACATCCCACCCTCCCCAGACCCTACCTATAGCTCTGCTGTCGGTGGGATTTTACTGGGTATGATTGATTGATTGATTGATTGTATTTGGAGAATTGCCATCTCGAATCGGCTAACCAGAGACTAGTCCATTTCGAAACGGGCCAACTATCCTTTAATTTCTTGTTTAAGTTTCGGGGTTCAATCGCAGGCTTATTGTCATCTCCGATATCACCAACATGTGGTTGAATTTCAGAATCACCACTTTCAGTGTTACACCTAACAGGTGTTCCATATAACAAAGTCTTGAGCATTTCCACATCATCCTTCAAGGATACCAGGATGTCTAATTGAACTTCAATGGCCTCCAAATGAGTAGTGAAAACATCATTCTGAATAGGTGATGGTGCGTGACTTTCACAGTGGGTTAGATGAGAGGATCTCCAGGTGTTCCAAATCATCTTCTATTTGATGTCCCGGCAACGGAACCAAATGATAGAACCTCAAAACTTAAAATAGTAAATTGATAGAAATAAACAAGAGCAAGGATAGTTGGCCCGATTCGAGAGGGGCTAGTCTCCAGTTAATCCGATTCGAGAAGGATTAGATCTCCGATTAAAAAGGGTATAAAAACCTTAGTTTTGATAAACATAAACATCCATACCCTAGAAACTATGACAAGAACCTATAAATAGACACCATTTTATTAATAATTGCTGCAGTTACTTAAACCCTTCCACATCCTCAACCATTTATTTTCCTTGATCCTTCAGCTTAAGACAGGTTCGTATCAGAGTTCTTAGATTTTTTTTGAAGTTCTGAAAAGATCATGGTCCAGTGTGTGTGTGTGTGTGTGAGAGAGAGAGAGAGAAATTTCACCTCGAGGAAAAAACGCCCATCTGGAAGTGGCTCACAACTACATGATTAGAAACAGTTTATTAATTGCAAAACAATGAGCTATAGACAAACTTGGGTAAGATACGACTAATATCAAGACAAATGATTAAAAAATACTCTGTTATTTCCACTTCACATGCATAATCAGCTACAGATCCTGTGGACTCAAGTGTAACCTACATTATGAAAACACACAAATCAGACCCAAGAACAATGAGTTGAGATGCCGCGGTGGCTAAACTGAAAAGTAAAAAAAAAAAAAAAGGAACATTTAGCTAAACAAGTCAAACGGGTTGAAAGTCAACCAAAGTGTAATTTCATTGCATAAAACCTTCTGTATCAATTTATATAAAAAAAACTATAATATTATCTACCATTCCCATTCGTCGATTTCCTTCCATGATTCTCCTCACCTGTCATTTAGAAATCAAAATGAAGTCTTAAAGATAGTCCTTCGCAAAATGAATCTTTGATAAAATTGTTCAACGGAAACCACTTGGTCTATAAAATATCAAAACGCATAATCAGTTTTAAAAATAGGAATAATATAAATCTCACCATAAGTCTGTAACGGGCTTCAAAAATATTCAAGTGGAATTTTTGGTAAGGTAGAACAACATCCAACACAAAAAGAGGTAAAAAATCAGGGCCCATATTGGTCAAACTGTCATTCTCTAATTTTCTTTCTGCATATTCCGCCGCAAAGTTCCTCTCTATTATATTTTTCAGTGTCACACTAGAAAAAAAAAAGGAGAATTTAGTACTATTTAAAATCTAGAGTTATTATGCTACAAAATTTGTATCTTTCTCAGATTATACAAAAATAATTTATGTATAAGGAGTCAACTCATGAAAAAGTCAACATGGTCAAATTTCAATGAAAATAAGGGTTAACCAGCTTTTGGCGCCACATAAAAAAAAGGTCAACATGCTCAAGTTCTAAAGAGCATATCTCACCTAATTGCACAAGTTCTAGGACTGATGAACAGAACCGTTCGGCACAATGGGCATCGGTTTCCTAATATTCAAGGGTCAAAAATGAAAATTAGCGAACTAATATGTTGACAAAAATCTAGTGACAAAACAAACAAAAAAAGTCACCTCACCTCGGTCCATTGACTGGAAGAGGCATGACCGACAAAAAGTATGCCCGCATGGAGTTGTGATTGGTTCATAAAGCAACTTTAAGCAAACAGTGCAGTCAAAGTCATCGGTCCGTGGTGTTTGACCATGGTTTCTCTTCCCAAAAAGATTGGATGTGAACTTTTCTAATTTCTTTAAAGTGTTGCTACATTGCACCATAAACAAAAAAGCATATTATTAAATGAGCAAAAATATGAAACTGTTAATAACTTACCTTGAAGCATCAACTTGAAGACCCGTAAGAATTACATCGCGGGCTAACTGAAACTTTTCTAACTGCCAGAGAAAAATGATTACATGAGTAATAGAAATACAAAGTATCAAATGAATATGCAATTGATGATTTATAATCTACTCACCAAAATGAGTGCATTTGCCTTAAGGGTATATGCCATTGCAGAACTAGTTTTTAAGTTCATAAACTGCTCAGCATCCTTCAATGCAAGCTGAATAAACAAATTTCAAAGATCTAAAAAACTCGAAAAATGACAATAAACCGAGCCTGAAAAATAAAGATCATGTACACTAGCATGGGTTGTAGGATCAAGCCCACTTAATGGTCTTAGTTCAGACAAAGAAGCCGGTCTGCGTTTCACAAATTGACCAATCCTGGTTCACATGATTAAAGAGATTAATGCTAGTGAGACGTTAAACATACTGATACACACACATACATATGAGGAAGGTTCATGAGAAAACCACAAAGTTATGAGAAAACTACTACCAACCAATCAATTTAAATTATTCTTTTTTCCAAAATTTTTAATTATAAGGTTAAAAATGTAAAAAAGATAATAAAATTTATATATATGTAGTTCACGGAGTTACATATGTGTAAGCCCACAAAGTTACATTTCGTGAGCTACATATTTTTTAAAAATCCTTTTTATCTTTTCTACATTTCTAACTTTATAATAACAAGACACGGAAAAAAAAAGATGATTTGTTAGTAGTAGTTTTGTCGTATCTTCTTAACTTTTTTCATGATCATACATACGTGCGCACACAAAGAATTACCTGAGGTAAGCAGCACATCTGTTGCTAAGAATGACAGGATCGTCCGGTTTGATAATATGAGCTTTGGAGTAATAATTGACTGCCTGATTAATAAAGTTAAGGCTCAGAAACTAACACTTATATTCAACAATAACGGCAAAAAGTAGTCTGATTGGGTACCTCCTCAAAGCGTTCATCTCTGAAAGCTTTGTTACCCTTTTTCATTAAATCATAAAGATGATGAAACCTCCCTGTATCTAAAACCTCCCCTTCATTAACATTTGCCTGCCAACAACACAATCATTATCATATGATCATAGGAATTTCGAATATTCGAATTGAACTTGGAGTTTCTGGAGTCCGATTGAATACTAAGCATCAGTATATGATCATATGAAGCTAAAACACAAAGATGTATGTATATGATGTTGACATCAAACCTCCTAATTCCCCAATCCACCATCAAATAGGTGCAACAAGCCAAACAAAATCATATCATAAGCAGAATTCATCCTCAATTTCAAGTTTCCCCTAAATTAAATTAATAGGAAGAAGAAAGTCACCCAAAGGAAGTCCTGGACGTCTTCAACTCCTTCCAAGCTGAATCCAGCAGCAGAAGATTCCACGTCGTCTTCAGTAGCCATTCCAATTGAGAAATCAATTCAACTGAAGAAGAAAAGTGTATAGTAATAATAATAATAATAATAATAGCGAATAAGATAACGACGAGAGAGAGGGAGAGAGCAGCGTGTTCGTCCTTGTATCCTTCGTTTCATACACGGACCACATTCACTCACGTCTCTCTCTCCCTCTGCCTGTCTGCTTCATTTCATTTCTTTTTCTTTTTCTTTTTCATTTCTCTCTCTATATTATTATTAATTAATACATTTAGGGTGTGTTCGGGATTGCTTATTTAAGAGAAAAAAGACTTTTTGTTAAAAGGAGAATATTTTTAAAAGGAGTGTAATAGGTTTGAGTGTTAGAGGGGTGTAATAGGTAAATCAAACCCATTAAGATACAAATTCTTAACTTTTCAAAACCCCTTTATTTTGTCATCTTCATAAGTTAAAATCCATAAGACCTTATGATTTGTCAAACAATTTATACACCTTATTAACTTTTCAAAAAATTTATAAGTTATAAGTTAATGAAAATAAGAAATCTCAAACACCCCCTTACAGTAATTAGTTACTTACATATACATACAAACTTTGAATTTTTAGAGCTTTCGCTCTCAAAATCAACAATTAGAGAACAAAAAATAATAGCCTGACTTGACTTGTGTGTATTTTGGCTGGATATCAACCACCAATCTCACCCACAACTAACTAATATTCTGCTTGTGTGGGCTATAATATCCATGTGACTCACAGACTAACTTCATTATATAATATATTTATAATTAATATAATGTGGCCGGCTTCAACTTAGCTGGTTAAACTAAATAGATCAAGCCCAGTTGGAATGGTAAGAGAGACTTGAGGTATGTTTGGTTTAAGGTAATGGAATGAAGGAAGAATGGAATGGAATAGAATGGACAAAGGAATGAAATTGATCATTCCATTCATTTGCCTTGTTTGATTAACATATGAGAATGAAATAAATTATTACTTTATGTTGTTTGGTATCCTAAAAAAATTGTATGATTGAAATAAAAATAATAAAAACACTCATATCTCAAAATAATTTTTTTTATAAAGAAAAAAAAAATTCGCAATGGCGATGGTGGTAGTGTTAGCTCTCGCGACGAAAATGGTGGTGGCAGTGGCGGCGGAGGTAGCATTGGTAGTGATGGCGATGGTCAGGCGGCGGCGGTGACAATGTTTTTTCAGTGGTTACAGCGACAATGGTGGCGACGGCGGTGGCGGTGGTTGCGCTGGTGGTAACGTGGTGGTGGCAGAGGCGGTGGTGGTGGTGGTGGTGATGGTGGCGGTAAGGTATCGGTGATGGCGATGGTAGTGGTAGTTGTTGCTGTTAAGCGGTGATGGTGTTGTTAAGAAAGTAGAGTGAAGGAGGAATGAAATGAAAAAAAAAGAAGGGGGTAGGAAGGAATGGTTTTGATGGAACGAGATTTCATGTGTAATGGATCATTCCATTCCATTGAGCAACCAAACACCACTTTTTTCATTCCTACGTAATGAATCATTTCATTCTTCATATCATTCATGCATACCAAACGCTATCTTGGTGTTTCAAGTTCTATTTCTGCTCCTAACATTTAGTTTTAGAGGCACTAGAGTGATGATGGAAAACTAGACGAGTATGCCAATTTCACTAGTTAGATCCTTGAACTGAACGAGTTTTATCTCACCGCACTGCCGTGCCTTCGGGCAAGTGTTCACGGGCGTTGGCCTTAGGTAAGGGTTTTTCCGGATTGAAAGACGAGTGTATCATGATATGGTGAATTTAGCCAGTAGCCTATTTGGAGGATTCGTTTGTAACACCCCGACCAAAGGCGGATTATACATCGGGGCGCCACATATTGCTTCATTACTCGCGACACTATTGGTGTCGATATTTATTAATACACATTTTATCGCGCACGCGCAGCGGGGAAAATAAAGAACATAAATCAATATATTATAAATTATAACATTCAAACAACATGAACTTGTCTTGATACATTTTAATTCTAGGTCCAAAAGTAAAAACGTCCTACGTGTCCACAAGCTCCAAAACAGCTACTGCAAACCTGAACATGTGTTAAAATAAACGTCAAACACTTGCGTGTTGGTGAGAAATCAAGTTTAATAGATAATCATAGATAATCACAGTAAATCTGCGCGCAACACGTGTATGTCTAGAGTTTAACAAGGGTGTAATCAGATTGTGATCAAGCCTAAGATAGTTCATAGATCATAGTTCAATCCATGCTCCCAATTGAGCATAAAAACGAGAAAACATCTGTGCAAGTGTAAACAAAGAAAACCGTAAACGATAGGTCTCCCGTGTTCAACTAATGGTACCAACGGAACTGCGGAATAGGCCGAACAAAGCGGTTAATGATACACACATACAAATAAACAGCCAAGTAAACGTCCTCAACACATGGGATACTGCGCGACTAAAGTTCATAAACAAGTTTAAGACTCAAGTTTTGTATGAACACATGAACATCCCAAAGCATTTAAAATAAAAAGGGATTAGATACGAGATAACTCACATGATAAACGATGCGGTGGTAGATAAAGCAAGAACCAACTTTAAACAAGCACAAGTTAACCTATAAATAAGATTATTGTTTTAACGATTGGTTTTAAGTCTTGATTATAAGTTAGCATAATTAATAAGTAAACTATTATATATAATATATATTACCGGAAAAGCAGGAAGAACAAGGAGGAAGACGGAGGCAGAGAGGAAGACGGCAGAGAGAGCAAGGAGCAAGAGAACAGGAGAGATTAAGTGTTTTGTGTGTGATGTGTTATGAAATATTATTATTATTTATAGAAAAACCCTAGGAGACACAATCCCTAGAAAAGGGAAAAAGATCTCAAAAAGCAAAAGATTCCAAAAGCAAAAGATATCAAAAGATATGGCAGCTGCAGGGGGCAAGATAAAGCTGACAGGGAACAGTAACAGGCATGGGCGGTTCAGATAAAGGTACTGGTCAAGCATGGCAAAAGCAGATCTCAAAAGATAATGTCAGTCACTTTTTCTACCAACCAATGGGGGTTGGTACGCATGCTGCGCCGAAAGTAACTATTCAGACATTAGATAGGTTAGGTCAACAGCACAGAAGATAAGACAACACAAAAGCATACAGGCTGGAATAAACAGAAGATACAAGGGTTAAGCGCGGGAAGGCTGAGTGCGCGAGCGCGAAGGCTGGCACAACATTCCTTAGCGCACTGCGGGAAGAATCACAAATCCTTAGCGTGCTGCGTGAAGAACAAGAATTCTAAGCGCATCGCGGGAAGAACATACATTCTTAGCGCATTGCGGGAAGAACATGCATTCTTAGCGCGCTGCGAGAAGAGTTCTCTTCACGCATCGCAGGAACAAGATGTCTTCACGCAGGCTTCCATGTAAGGAGTCTGGCGCGTGGAGCTGCAGACATCCTTAGGCGGGAAGAACCAAAGGACAAGCAAAGAGGAGGGAAACAAGGCGGAAAGAGAGAAGGAAGAGGGACGGGACGGCGGAAAGAAAGAGAGAGAGAGAGGCGGGAAGGAAAATATATAGTATTATTAAAAGTAAAATATAAGTATAAATATTAAATAATAAAAGAGAGATCGGGTCAGAGAAACGGGTACCTGGGTCGGGTCGGATCGGGCAGATGTCACATCGTTGGCCGTTCAAAAAAAAAATCGTGAATTGTATATTTATACGTGTAAAACAACACAAACTCTAACTCGCACACACTTCGTGACATGTTTAATTCATTTATCTAGATTTGTAAAATGGGTTGTTGGGTAGTAATCAGGATGTAAACATGCTAATTAGATTGGTGGGTTATAAAAATGGTATGGTTTAACGTCTTGATATGTCTAAATGAAAATGTTGGTGGGTTGACCTATTTGTTTAAACAAGCCAAGTCGACCACGGCTCGTTTATTACATAGATTATATATGAAAGTTCAAAACCCCAATTATTTCATGTCGCTGACGTTTAGTGTTTCAAGTCATCTCAAAAATTCTAATTAGTACCTTTTATGTTATTTAAGGATACTTAACATATAAGTTTCTTATTGAAATTTAATACTAAAGAGCCAAATTGATTATTTAATAATGCGTTCACATATAAAATCTTAGTCGACCTAACTCAAAAAAGAGGTTTCGAATCAACAAAATTAAGCCACGACATTGACCACCCCTCAGTACTCTGCTTTGACACAAGAATAGGACATTGTAATTTGTCTTTTGGAAGACTAAGAAAGCAAATTGTCACCCAAGTGAATGCCATATCCAAGGTGGATCAATATGTGTTAGGATAGCTAGTCCAATCGGCATCTATGTAGAAAGTAAGAGTAGAAATTTGGCTTCGTAGCATATAAATTCTCACAGCCAACCCAATCACCACTTTTGATACACTGTAGAATCTTTTTGAGTACGTTAAAATGATCGATACGAGGTGCATGGATGTTCATGTATATTTGTTGTATTGCATAGGTAAGATAGGTTATTGATCAGTGTGTCGGCATCGGCAATGATGCCAATATTTTAGATTTCTACGATAAGTTAAATTAACTAATCGGTCCCAAGTATTCACCTCATGGGCCCAAAAATATTCTCATGCGAAAATCGTGTGCTATGAAAGGTGCCAAACAAGAAAAGAGTGAGGTAGGGAACTCTTATAACTATATATAATATGAAAAAAAAAATGAAGTAACTAACTCATTTATGTCTTTTTAGCTAATGTCCTACACTTAAATGATGAAAAAAAATATGTTTAATTAAAACTGACATGTTCTGTGTAACACCCCAACCTGGATGGCTGACGTGTCACAATGTACATGTGACATTCGTCAATTTCGGGTCTTGTTTGTATTCGTTTTTGTATTTGTTTATTATGTAAACCGACCCGATTTGTAAACCGAAGCTTATGTTATAATCAAAATGATGGATTTATGTTACAATATTGTTTCACACTTGTTGGGTCTTGAAAACATCCTACATTTATTTTTATTTTTATTTATTTATTTATTTATTTTATTATTATTATTTTTTTGTTTTGTGTTTTTGTCTTGATCCATTTTGCATGAAAACTCTTGTGTCTCACACCCATATTTGACCACCAACATTACCCTATATATACACCACATTTCCTCTTCAATTTTCCCTTGCTACAATTCCAAAAAAAAAAAAAAAACTCTCTCAAACATCAAAGATTCATGGTTATCTTCTTAAGTGTTTTTTAAGGTTTTTAGTCTTTCATCTTAATTAATTTATGTAGCCTTATTAATACTTGTTTATGGTTGTGCAACATATATATAATATACACCCCTTGTTTACCTTTGGTAGTTACTTCTCCGATTCCAGTCGGTGAGGTTTCGGACCTCATAAGGCAAGGCTTCATGGAGGACTTCGTGTCCTTGATATATATACATCTATATAACTTGTTCATACATATTAATCTTGCTTATTTTAGTTTGTTGGTCATGTTTACAAGTTCCATGGTTATGGGTTTTTAAGAGTCTATGCTTCGGTTTAACAATAAATAGCTCTAAACCGTAAACCAAACTTTGTTACTAGTTTTGTTAAATAATTGTTTAAACATGCTTATTGTTATATCTAAGTTTTAAAATCATTTTTACAAATTCTATGGTTATGGGTTTGTAGAATCTTACCTCGGTCTTAACCCGAAACACGATTCGAACCGAAAACCGAACTTTTGTTTAAAGACTTTATTGTTAACTTTTGGTTGTAAAACTTAAAGTATTTTTTTTATTTGTACATTATTATACAAGTTCTTTAGTGGTTGGACATGTGGAAACCAAACCGATTCTTACTCACTTAAGACACACAAGTGTGTTTTTTTTAGCCATCAAGACTTGTATATTTCTTTAAAAATAGTTACAAATTGATTTTTAAATATTTTCTTAAGTACTTGGAAATGTTGGATCCAACTTGATCTCATAACAAAGTTTGGACCGACAAAACCGAACACTCGCTTAACGTGCGTTGTTAGTTCTAAAACAATGGAACTACATACTTGGTTAAGCCTTATTAAATTTTATTGAGTTATCTCATAACATTCAATATTTTAAAAAGTTGACTTTGGGTTTGACTAATTATCAAGACCCGAACCGACAACCCGAACACTCGATAAAAAAAAACCGTTTTAGTATCTTTATTCCAAAGGGATTTGCGTTCTTGCATTTTACCCACCTTATTACTTAACATAGGTTGAGTAAATATTAAGGTTAGATACTTTAACCCGGTTTCGAGCAAACTTACATTTTTAAAGGGTTATTGTTATAAATTCTTAAATAGTTACATTTTAAACCTTGAACTTTAATTATTTACATTTCTCAACATTTATTTTGTATAAAGACCTTCAAGACAACCTTTCTAAATTCA